>NC_133771.1:176072446-176104386 GCF_003597395.2 Chelonoidis abingdonii
AGTACAGACAATCCACCATTACATTACTCAAATCAGCAATTACCCATGCCCCCAGCCGCAGCGAAGGTAAAAACCCAGTGCAAACTCTTCTACCCCAAATATGCAAGCAGTAACTCTAGCATATGGTCGAACCCAACAGCCAACACCTCTGTAGTAATGCAGACCTGATCATCTAGGTCTCATTCTCCATTGGAAATATTTGCTAATAGCAGCACAAAATGGCCATGACCAGTTGAATCTCATTATACCATCCCCTCCATAAACAACAAACCAGTCTGAAACCAAATTATCCCCTCACCCCATCCAATTGAAGTCCCAAACCTGCTCTAGATGTTGAAATCTAGTCTACATCATAACTCATAGTTAAAGATGCTGGAAAGAGGAGATACAGAAAAAGTAAACAAATGGTAAGATAACTCTGACCAGCATTTTATGCACCATCTGGGAAATAGATGAAGGTTCAAATAAATTACATCTCGGCATGAAGCTAAATGGATAAAGAATTGAACACAAGCAGAACATATGTGCCAGACGAATAAATTACAAAATTGTTATTAGGACTGTGATAAGGTGACAGGTTTAACAAATTTGAGAGGAGCTAATTTACTAATAAGAAATATAAAAGCAATCTCTTCGGAACTCTGGAAACTCGACCCCTCTGCAAACTGAATGCAGAGCTAGCTAGAACCCCCAATACATAATTCCTATTCGGCCAGCATAAAGTTTCCATATTTGAGAAAGCAAAAATTTGCTTGATATATGTATTCTGGTGTTTGCTATAAATGTATGTTTCTGCGCACAAGCTGTGTAACTTTCAACGGGAAAAGTGCCAGACCATAAGAGCCCTGACCCCGAGGAAAGCATGTACTTAAAATTAATCTTACTGAGCCCTCGTAGGATAGGTGCCGTCACCTCCGAGCCCTAGAAGGGAAGTTGGTGCCAAATTGATTGGTCACAACTTTGACCCCGTTAGTATAGGGGGGGCCTTAATGACTAGCATCTTAGCCCTTGGCAGAGGTTATAGTGTGCCCTAAATCTGAGCAATAACCACTTTTACTTGTTCCAGTGTTGAATAATCTTTTCTAATAATAATAAGTTCAGAAGTACACATTATCTGATCAGTTTCACAGTTGCTTGATAATGTGGAAACATCTCTTCTCTAACTGAAATACCCTCTCCTATGCACCTACAATTGGATATATTTTTCATGTGATATCACATTGTGGCTCACAGTCACCCTGTTCAACCAGTACCACCCATGCTTTTCTCCTCTCGGCGTCCATCTGATAATTCCCAATTATAGCAAAACGTTCTGGTGTAGTCTCTAAGGAGACTTTACAGCTGTCACAATAAATATATCCACTTCATTAATCCAGTTTCAGTCATGCAAATCTTCCTGTAATGATATCCGGGCCTCTCCACAATCCAAAATCTCTTATGATATCCGGCCTCTCCCACACTGGCCAACACATTCAACACTCTTTGTTCATACCTCAAAATTTTATATCACACTCCACTTTTTTACCAAATCATTAAAGAAAATGTAAATAAATCTGTCTTCAAGCCCTATCCCGAGTAACTCCCACTAGCAGCCGACATTCACCTTCCATATGACCCATTATAGTTAGCTTAACCAGACCTTCACCACCAGTCTTTATATCTGTGAACCCCCTCTGCATGTAACTTATATTCCCAATATTTCTCATCGAATTGTCATTTGTCGATCCATCATTCATGATCAAAGATATCTCATCGCAGCCTGATTCGTATTGTCAAGCCTGATATAGTCTTATATCAATTCTTCTTCTCTAAAGCATTTTAAAAAGATCCTCTATGGACAGCCAGCACATCAGTAATTATGTCAATGAAGTATTCCAATTACAACCTCTTCTTACACAGACATTGGCCAGAAAAATGTTAAATGAAACAATGAAATGACCAAAATCTGAAAATGTTTATTTCCAGGCTAAATCCCTTACAGCACTAAGTAAATTGCCAGATAACAGACTACGGAATTTTTCCCAAGACAAACAACCCTGAGCAATCCAACATACATTAGGTCCAGCCATCAGTTATGAGCTCTGGCCTTATTGTGCTTATTCTAATGACTTCAACTCAATTTCACCTCCTTTAAGATCCAAGATTACTTTTTCACATTAGCAAAAGTAGAGGAAAACAATTATAACATGAAAAAGTCAACTTTAATGAAAATATTTTCCTCTTTCATTGTCTTTCTTGAAAGACCACTTCTCTGAAATACTAGCAATATTGGAATGATCAACATTGGTGAAAACAGTTTGATTCTGATTCTTCCACACTGTGCCGTTGAGCAAAAACCGATAAAGCAACGACTGGCATGGAAAACACTGCTGCAATGGAAATTTTGAGCAGAACACTACTGAAATGTCTGTCAACACTAGTACATGCAGAGTACTAAATTCCCATGCAGTCACAAAAAGGAAACTTTGATTATACGATTATAGGAGTAAAAGCTAATTTACCTACAAATCGCTTCCTTCCTGGCTCATTGTCCTACTCTCATTATTCTACTGGATTTAAAGATTTGGCATATTAGACGACTAAATAAGCGTAGAATGAATTCCTTTCACAGCTCCTCAGACATGAAATGGAAAGAGTGTCCCACCAGATTCACCTCTATTTTACAGGCTGGACGCTGCAAGACAACAGATCGGGATAATCAGCTGTCAGATCCTCGCTAGAATGCCACTTATCACTTCTATGCTTGAAAAATCTTAGAAACGTGCACTTATTGCATGAAAACCTGTTGGCTATAATGCAAACGAGAGTTGGGCAAGGATATTGTAAATAGTGCTTAGATGATTAATGGTTCATTCTTCCCTGTGAATGCTTGTAAAAAAACATAAAATGTGATCCACATTATATGCAGTACAAATTCAGCCTATATGGAAATATCAGAAGGGGAAAACATGTATTGTGTATCATTACAACATATTGTTCCACCATGAAATGGTCGAGACATTCCATGGAATAATATAACCAGCTTATACCAGAAACTGCATAATTAAATAATTCAAATCATTTATACTTCTTAAACAAGGTTAGATATGAGAATACAACTGCATCATAAAATAAACAGAATAGAATTACGTTTAACATACACTATCAACAAACCTACAAAGTTATATAATTTGTGTTACCACAAAACACAGTAATTACCTATAGATGGGAATTCTTCTGGGAAACAATGATCAAAGAAGAGTAGACCGTAGAAAAGTCCTCAGTCCATCGAGCTTCATGCAATCATGCAACAATGGGGAATGCAATCTTTGATGTAGAAAACGAATATCCAATCAAAGAGAAGATCTCTCTATACATAGACTGTGTAGCAGGTGCCCTGCTTCTGCCCAATGACTTACAAACAGCCCAGGCTTGCAGGGAAGCTGGTGATGGGAAAACACCACGCCTTGCTGTATTAATGGCCATGCGGCCCTTTAAGGGCTGCAGAGCAAACAACCTCTCGCAAGCACACGAGAAAGGTAGACCTTTGCCTGGTAGGACCTAGGCAGAGCAGGCTACGAGAAGCAGGGAGCTGGACTCAGTTAACAATCCCTAGCTGCAGCCCATGGAGGCCCATAAAGACTAGGGCTCGAGGGGGCAGCCCAGACCAGCAGAGGCATCTGGTCTGACCTCCTGCTGAATGAGAGTGTACAAATGCAGCCTTCCCTAGGGATGGGGCTACGAGGATGAAAAACCTGGACATTGGCCACTGAGAAAGAGTATAGTACGGTCCCTGGGAGGGAGACCCAGACTAAGGGTCGCCAGTCGTGCAATAACCCTCATCTAGCGCACCAGTCTGAACATGGCCAGCAACAGCAAAATGGCAGCGGAAAGAGGGTTGCTCCTACTGAAAAGCTAATTTTTTTGACAACTAGCAGAGCCCCACTTGATCGTGCCCACCACAGACCGGATAAGAATTATAAATACTGGCGCCACATTCGAGATGTGAACTACCGAGAGAGTAACGAAAGCCACAAAATGATCCAAGGCTGAAAAAAATTTCTTCATATGTGAGCTAGGCTCATATCAACTTATCAAAAAACAAAAACGTTGAAAAGACTTATCACAGTATGTAATATTCTCACAGAAAGGGACTCTGTATAGAGAGCTTTTCAACTCTGCTGCCAAAGGCTTCAAGACCCCAAGTGGAAGGGTGAAATTGATATTAATCACCCTTCAAATTAAGATGAACCACCTGAGAACATGACATTACCACAGAATCGGTGAACAGATCACCACTCTGGATCTTAATGTGTCACACAGCATGGATGCCCATTCAATGACTTTTTTCCAGCTTGCTTGGGCAATCAAAAAACTTTTTGGCAGTTGCCTGATCTGTGGTTTTTTTAACCAAGGGCTGGAGTTGCAATCTCAGAGAGCGCCTTGGTACCATGACAGAGGAATCCATGAGACCCAGCTCAAGTTCTATGGCGACATCACACCGCATTACTGCCCTGAAATGGCCAGCTATCATGTGTTAATGCATGTAGACATGCCCTTAAGAATATTAGATATCTTTCCAAAAATATGCTATTCAAGCATCAAGAGGAAAATCTATTCCTATGCTGTAAGCCGCGGGCATTGATGACTGTAGTGGGTCCTTCAAGCCTGCTGGAGTTATATTTATGCGACCCTTTTTATCCCTTCCAGACAGGTAAAATAGGATTCCCTGAACAATTCATATAAACACTCCATTGCTTTGCACTATATAAATATCTATATCAAATCTTAGCTTCAGTAGCCTTCCTGAAGGTCAGAGAATCCCCCCCCCCCACACACATCACATGTCAACACACACTAACAATCGGCTTCACATATCTTGCAGCAGAGAAAAACTGTTCCTCTAAGATCAAGAATTGGTCACAGTGCATCACTACTGAGTGGGACATACATCTTATGAGTAAATGACACTTCTATAATGCCTCAACTGTTTTTTGCTCACCTATATCATATCAGTACTGACTGCCAGTATATTTGACGTTGGAAGGAATTCCTCCAGTTAAAATAGAAGACCTTTCTCTGCACATCGCTAATAGATAGCCAGTTAAGAGCATCTGGCAATCTCACCTCTAAGCAGTTCCTTATATTCGGGGCTTTGGGCACTTGTGCACCTCATTTCACCTACAATCGCTCTGTCATGCTACAGTTAGTTTCCTACAGACTGAAATATTTTGGCCCTGCTAAAGTCTTGGGCTTAATAGATTAGCGTCGGGTGAAATTTAATAGCCTTGTGATATAGAACAAAAGTCAGACTAATGATTGGATGTCTCTTTTGGCCTTAAACTCAGTTGAAGCTAAGCAAATTAGAATTAGGCTTGGACTGCATAGTGGAAATGCATAATACCTATACGGAACATTTATTCATGAACAAATCCTAAATGTGAGTAGCACCACCATGGAGGTGCTTTGAAAAGCATAAGAAGAGAAAAAGAATGCACAAGAGGCTGTAGATTGAGAGCATGTAAACAGTATATTAACATCATCTTAGAAAACCAGAGAATCTGGGTGCACAGTAGAGTGCCACCTGGAAAAGTGACCAATAAGCAGGAGACACAATCTAACATGCATTTGAGGAGATAAGAATATAACCAAACTGAGATGCTTGAAATGAGAAATCTTCCAGAGAAAGACCACTGCATAAAAAGCGTAACACCCACCGACACAAAACAAGTAACTGAATTGACCAAAGAACCTGCTAGTAAAAACTAGTATGAATAGTATACCAAATAATAAATCAAAAAGTGAAATAGATTAAGAAATAAGAGTGAAACAGATTAAATCAGAATCAAAACTACCAACTAGATACAAAAATCCCAAAAAATGAACATAAGAAAAAAAAAGAGAGAATAAAATTGGAAGAAATGGAGAATCAGAAAAAATAAAAAGGACTAAAGTATTTCCAAGGAGAATGAAGCAGAATATTCTTGAAATGTGTATGGCTCTTTCAAAATATTATAAATGGCAGTATAGCATGCATCTACAGATTTTCTTTTCCAAAACCTCCAGATTCCTTTTTCCAAGTCTTAGAAGGATTCACCAAGAGAGTGGCAGGGGAAAAATACTTCAGAAGAATGAGGAGAGATCTAACTCACTAAATACAAAATGATTTCCAACACCTCATACAAATATCCCAGGCCTGGCAACCTCTAGTCTTTAGCGTTAGGAACAAAGAAAATGCACCAGGAAATGACAAATACTTGGGGAAAAATGCACAAAATTGAAATGGGGGCCCTGTCTAGAATATCTTAAGAAAGCAGATGTGTCTAGTTTATCCAAAATCAAGAAAGAGATAGTAAGGATATGAGACTAGGTTAAATTTGCCCCGGAAAAAAATAATACATTTACTCCTCCAATCGCCTCAGCACCCACCCAAAAATAACTCTCAACAGTGAGACAAAGACAACATTTAAAAAAACACAGTCTTCTACATGAGCAGATTATAGAGCTAAAAGAACTAGTCTGGAGACAGAAGAACTGTTATACCGTTAAGGTACTTTTCTAATAATAGATATTACTCTGAGTAGTATAATGATTATAAAAGACTATAGCTTAAATGTTAACTAGCTGGTTATAGCACCAAGAACATCATAGGTACCAGCCCTCAAAAAGATATGAATTTATGTTAATGTTATAGTTCATGCATTTAGATAACACAAGATAATGATTTAGCAGAGACCAAGCTTCCCTAGAAAATAAGGCTTCAATTCTACATAAACACTGGAAGTTTGTGATTTCATCTGGAGAAGGTCACGGTCATAACATATAAAAAAACCTCTCCTTCCTGACAAGCAACTGATATGCTAAAACTACTGAGAAACTTATAAGGTCCCCACTGCCTTGAAAAGATTTATTAGAGCAGAGAGAATAGCTAATATCTCCGGTGAATAAAGTAGACCAAAGAGAAAGGAAAAAGTCAAAATATGTCAATAAAAAAATCACAATTCCCATGTCGAATCAATTTCAAAAGGTGGTGGCAAAATTAATAGAGATCATAATTAAGCTCTCCTTTGAAATGAATCACGTCTTAAAGTGGGCTCTTTTACCTGGAAGAACTGGTTTATCAGGAATGACCCCTACCTATAGTTCTATCAGTGAAAGCTGATCTGGAGTCACTGACATAGGATAAGTTATTTAAAGTGCTCTGCCAATGGAATCGCAGCACGCTGGGGCTGATTTTAATCTCAGGGATTTCTGTTCAGAACAAGCCAACAAGAATGGCTCATAGGTCCCCAGCGGTAAACCGGTGAAATTACATCACATTGTGTTACCTCTAAGATGTCAATAGAGTTTCATCACTCACAAGCACAGAGTCTGAAGTGCAGAAATAGAAACTTTAAATAAAGCGGAAGTCATCCTGACATTAACTATGAACAAAGCCACAAACAGGCTTATATCATAAAAGACCAGGACATCCACCCAGATTCCCTCTCTTCATTTCTTGAGTTCTACAACTAAAGCTCCTTCTATCCATCTTACTCGCTCATCACCCCCACTTACTTGTGGTCCTGTCAGTTATGGCCATTGTTCAGAGGTATCTGTTGACACCTTGCTTGTCGCTATTGAATGCTTCCCGGCTGGCATCTCACATTACTGTTCCTCTGGCTCACCGCTCCTACCAACCCTTCTCTTCACCTGCCTCTCGCGCCACTCTGACTTCACCAATCGTAGTATTTTCAGCTCAGTGGACCTGAACAGGCTAGCAAAACGTTGACCACCACAATTGATTCATTTCTCAACAAAGAAAAGGCCTAAAAGCTATTAGTTATACTTGAATCAGTGGAGACAGTAAACCAACTGGAAACTTTAGCGTGTCCACACCTCCTGGCAGGAACACTGTCCCCACCCCCGCCCCCTCTTACTTTCACAGATCTCATTTCAAGCCCCTTATTAGTGATTCCTTCAGTGAGTATTGACCCCCTCAATCAGACATGTCAACTCAGTTCTGCTCCCCTTATCCCTTTATATACAACCACCTTGAATAATCAAGATTTCACTACCCCGCATTCATACTAAATTATTGTAACTCAACACCATGCCAAAATTATCACTGCTTACCAAAAGCTAAAATTGCTGGAATGGATGCGAGTAGGTGTGAATATATACAGTTGCCCCCGGAAGTCTTTCCCCATCCAGCTACTGCAGGACAGTACTCAGACCCTCTGTTTACCAAGAGTCAAAGGGGAAGACTGAGCACACAGCGAGACAAGAAGATGAACCAGGCAGCAGAGAAAGTGACTTAGAAAGAAATCCATATTTCTGAACACAAGCCCATGTATTGAAGCAGAGACCCTTTCCCTACCTTAACTAGCCCAAAAACTTGCAGTGGTGAAACCTAGTAGAACATAAAATCCAGTTTTACTGTGAAATGGATTTGATGCAATAAGGATCCCCCGATGTCCTATCAGAATTAATCTGAATTCAATTGAGCTATCTAATACAAGATATTAAGGTGGAAAAAAAATATAAATTACAATAAAGATGTGAGCTAATTATAAAATTATGAACTTACATAACAAATGTTATTCCTACCAATCCAGTCTTCAAGTGAGAAAACAATTATGGTAATAAGGTAGTTTAATATATCATGATAAATGCACACTATATTGTATACAATTGACATCACGTATGTTAACAATACCAAAGTGTTAAAATAAAAAAATAAAATTATTTCTTCTTCAGTCCTACAGCACTTTTCATATAGTAGAAGACTCTCTCTCTTAAAATGCATTCTGGATCCTTTATTATGTATCAAATATTTTTCTCCATTCGTCAGTCTTGAAAACTTATAATGATTAGGAATGCAAAGTAGAATCAGGACTCACAATGTAGATCCCTCTCTTGTATTAGCGCAGCTCTCCAACGTCAGAACTATTGAGTACCATGCAAGGCCCAAAACAGTTCTTATTAACAGATAAAAAGCAGAATTAGACAAAGACAAAAGAAAGCAAAAAACAGTAGAAAATCACCTGGGACTAGCATGCCATATCCCACTTCTTACTAACTGTCTATCGATCTAGCTAATTACTTCACCAATTGCCCTTAAACGTTTGCACATTTCTATGTTAATGTCGTATTCCTACACTGGATTGCAAAATTCCACAATTTTGCTTTAAATACCAACCAGCATTTCTTTAATCCTTTCGTATTCAATAAAATTCATTCTACTTTCACAAACATAATGAGTTCTTCTTACTTATCACATAATTACATTCAGCTAAACATCTGTGGGGTTCTGGAAAGTGCATGAATGAAGTAGTAAACATTTTTCTGCGAATTCAAAAGCGAAAGACCGGAAATCCTCATTATTTTCTTTGGGCGCCACAGACGTCGTAACAAAACTATCACTTTATGTTCTAGTGTTTGCATCTAAAATAAGACTCTGGGGGAATTCTGAATAAATTAAAAATTGTTTGTGATAAGAATTGCATTTCGTGCAATCCATTCCATAACTAGTTTTTCTGAATTCTGATCTTCAGGGTTCTGACCTTGACCAAGTAATACTATACAATCGGCCGCATAGAAATTAAACTATAAATCTGATACTGTCTCTTTCGCCATGTTATCTCAGGATTGCTCCATTGAAATCAATGAAAAAAGCACCCACAGAAAAGGATTATAAATTAAAAGAATCTATCATTATCTTGTTTCCTCGTGTCTGGAGTAGAATTTTTCACTGAAACTTCAATTATAACTTATTGCAGAGAGTTTACAAAGATAGCTTAACATATATGAAAGAGAATGTTGTTTCATGTCTTTCCTTTCTTTCATTATATAATTTAATTACTACTTTGTCACACCTGGATTAAATAAAATCAGGTTGCACCATCTCCATGAAACTTGCTGTAGATAAAAAATTTCTAAATCAAAAACAATTGTTATTCATTTGTTACTAAACTTCAGATAATTGGATAAATTAATTTGTGTAACTCCCTATCCATCGAATACACAAAGATGATTTGCCCACATTTATAAATGAAAATTCATCATGGAAGTATTCCATGCCATACATAGATCTGAACTCCAAAATAATTACCATAAATGTGATGTGTTTATGGTGTTATTTTTAACATTTTTTCTATTACCAGCAGTGCAGCTGTGTAGCGTATCGTAAAAGCAGCAAAGATCCTTGCACTATAGACTAACAATGATGCAGACTTCTGATTAATATCCCACTTCGTCGATGTATAGTGAAATTTCCAGAGGCAAGTAATATGCAAGCAAGAAGTAGCAACATAACAGGTAATTCAATCAGGAATACGTCTTCTAGAGTTAGTGTGAACATCAAGGAGAGAAAACTGCTTTGTGTGCTACCATTTCACATCTTGTTTAACCTGAGCTATGTGTTCAAATTGCAATAAACTGAGCTCACCAGCTCTCTGAGACTGCCTAATTTGCTCAGATGCTACCTTGTAAATTCTATGGTGCCAGGAAATTAAGTCTTCTCCAAATGTTTTTTATTAGCATTCATATCAATTGTCCATTTATCCTTCCTAGGACTCCAGTGGCACTGACTAGCATATGGCATAGATGGTATGATAACGTATATACATTGTGACTGCAATGAAGACCCCGGTATGGTGTTACTGGTAACTCTCATGCACTGTTGTAATATGTGCAGAGTGGCATCAGTTGTGCAGATGGTTCCGATTAGATTACATGTCCGGTGTATTACTGTGAAATATCTTCAGTTGCGGTGTCTGGGGTAGACGCGCCCCTAACCGTTGAAGAGGATATGCCAGAGGGTTGTCCAGGATGGGTTGTAGATCACTGATGATGCATTGGAGAGGTTTTAGCTGGGGACTGTATGTGATGACCAGTGGAGTCCTGTTGGTTTCTTTCTTGTCTTGCAGTAGGAGGCTTCTGGGTACACGTCTGGCTCTGTTGATCTGTTTCCTTATTTCCTCATGCAGGTATCGTAGTTTTGAGAACACATGGTGAATATTTTGTAGGTGTTGGTCCGTCTGAGGGGTTGGAGCAGATGTGGTTGTACCTGAGTGCTTGCTGTAGACAATGGATCATGTAGTGTGTCCGGGATGGAAGCTGGAGGCATGAAGGTAGACATAGCGGTCGGTGGGTTTTCAGTATAGGATGGTGTTAACGTGACTGTCACTTATTTGCACCGTGGTGTCTAGGAAGTGGACCTCCCGTGTAGATTGGTCCAGGCTGAGGTTGATGGTGGGCTGGAAGCTGTTGTAATTGTGGTGGAATTTTTCCAGAGTCTCCTTTCCATGGGTCCAGGAAAAGTAGGAATGCTCTTATATAGGAAGCTAAACCTCAAATTGGAAGCATTAGCACATTCAGTGAAAAAGCCATGCTGCCAATTCTGAGAAAAAGCAGACAATTTTACGTATCTAAAAGCTAAACACGTGTAAAACTGGGATTAAGTTTCCATTTATGGTGCAGTCAGCTGTGAGCCCTATTGTGTCATGGATGCTTTTAACTTACTTTTGATAGTTCTATTTCATTTGTAGAAATCCCTTCTAGACTTTTTTTTTTATTTTGAAAGTATGCCCAGTTTGATTCAGTACTTGTATAACCTGCCTTTCACTAAAAGACTGTGCATCTTACCTGTTGAATTATATTTGCTTATTACAGGCCAAATCCTCATCTAGTGTAAATCAATGTAGCTCTGTTGACTTCAGTGGAATTATGCTGATTTACACTAGCAGAGGATCTGAACCTATTTTTTTGTTTTCCTAACTACAATGTATTACAGTTCTAGAGTGTTCACTATTTGTATTGCTGTGGTGCCCAGCAATCCCAGTCATAGATCACAACTCCACTGTACAAGGCTGAGAACCCAATCTCACAGAGAAATAGTGGGACATGATGAGCACCTAGAGTTCCATTGACTGTCAGAGAATTGGATTGTCAGTCACTGCAGCTCTAGGTAATGGAAACTAGGGGTGCTGAGCACCACTCTGGATCATGCCAATTAAGACAGGCCCAATTTCAAACTGTTAGAATAATAAACTAAATTTCAGTAACATATCCTTTAGTAGGATGATTGCATTACTCGCAATAACAAACTCTGGATTCTTATGCTATATTTTTCAAAACATACTCTCTCTTGTTGAGAAGCTACTTCAATGTGCTGTGAAAGAAAGATCACTAAATAATCATTTTCAATCAATTTCTCCCTATCACTGATGAGCTAGATGCTATTCCTGGAAACAAAATAAAAATTAAGTGCAACCATAGCACATCTGGGAAATGTTTGGCCAACCAGTCTTCAACAAAGATGTCCATTATGATCAGAACAAATACAATCATTATGCAAATCTTTTCCATGGACTAAATATGTCACACAAAGATAAACAAAGAAGCATGGCCTGACTCTTTTCACTTACCCCCATGTAAAAACAGGGAGTAACTCCAGTGAAAGCAATAGCGTTACACTGGTGGAAGTTCGATCATATCGAGTATAGTCTCATGGATGAGAAATGGTTACTTTCATCAAGGGTGCGCTGTCTCAATACCATCTGCTCATGTGCATGGTCTGGGTTCTGACACTTCTGATGGCCTTGAGCACTTCTTGATAGCTTTTGTTGTTAATGCCACTGAACATCCTCGGGTGATGGGGCAGGGACAGGGGCAGATGCCTGATCTTATTCTAAAATGTGAAAAATCTATTTCTCTGCTCAAGTGGCAGAACAAATGAATCATAAGGTCTCAATGGAATTTGCAGTCTGAAAAGTGGTTCTTACTCAAACCTACTCTCAGTCGGTCCCGCTATAATGTGCTATATGAGGGAAATATGAAAAAACAGAAGACTGCTCATGTTCTTGTTCTGAGATTACAATAAATGTGGAACTGACCTGAGACTGGCAAAGTATCCAGAACTCTCATTGACCTCAACAGGAATTGCAGATGCTGAGCACATCTAAATATTAGGCCATGTGAAAGGAAAATAAAGATAAAGATGATGTGGGGGAAAGCATACATTCCCCTTACATTAATGGATACCAGGTACATGCTGAATACTTTTGAGAAATGTTCAAGAATCCCTGATTCCTTTAATAGGGAATGATAAACTGTATATTCAGTAACTATGTAGATTCTGACCTAAGAGCTAGGATTGTGCACTTGACTTCAAAATTTCAACATGCTTTTTTCAAAAGCAGACATTTTTTGCTTGCCTGAACCAGTTCAGTGTATGTTTTATGAACCATTTTTCAGCAGCTTCTGCACACGGACAACAAAAACGCAGGCAGCCCTTTGCACGCAGAAGAGCATGCCATTATTTTAATTTTTGGTGTGATTTAAAATAGGGGTGAGTCGTTGAGTTGTCATTTGTAAAAAGGGCTCAAAAATTAGCTGTAAGTGTTGGCAGGTAGGAAACTATATAATGTGTGTTAAGGAATACACGTCCATGGAGTTGTGTGGTATTTTAGCAAGGAGTCTGCCACTAGACCTTAACAACAGTTGTGCAGCCTCTGCCCCATAAGTGTTAAATGGAAAGTTGTAAATTCTACAAGGAGGAACAGATTTCAAATGTAACATTAGCCCATGTTTTACTAGAGCAATCTTAGTCGTCATGTAATCAGGCACCACTCCATTTAATTCGATGGAGCTAGTTACCACTTACAGCAGTGGTGAATTCGGCTAGTTGATTAGTCAGCATGTAACGTATCAATATTTTTCTCCCCTTCTGTGCATTCCACTTCTTCTAGCAACTTCACCACCTCTCCCATTCATGACATTTCAACAGCTGATTCCCCCACCCATCTCATCATTGTAAATGTGGGTAAAACAAATCAGCTCCTCTTGCACACTAGAAATCCCATCTAATTCACCTAGACTCAGAGGAATCAGGTTCAGTTTAATAGAAAGGAAACATCTACACAACCAGCTACGGTACATTTCCATAAACAGAATGTGTTTTTGAGACTAAATCTGCCATTTTGCCAGCTGAGTTGCTGACTAAGAGCCTCTCCACATAGAATAATTTGCATTGGCACCTGAAGTTTATTGAACTATAGCTGTTCTCAATGAGACATTGCTTGTAATAGATTGTTTCTCTTTTCCTCCTTCTTAGGGAGTGTCTTGTGGCAGTGATGCCCAACAGGCAACACAAACAAGAAAAATTCCTTGACTGAAAGATGGATTTAGCACTTCTAAACCCCTTTTTCTTGCTTTATCTAGTTTTGCTAATTTCCCTTGCTGTGCTGCCTCTGGCAATCTTCTAATTGGTAACCCCTGAAGAATGAAAGTGTCCAAAACATGAATAATGACAACATTCTAAAAATGTTCAGTGTCAGTTGGGCACATATAATTTAGGGGCTTGTCTGCAGAAATAGACGACTGTGAGAAAAGCAGATAATAAACCAGGATACGGACTTCGTTGTTGTCTGTTTAGCGTCCTAATGAATGGATTCAAAAAAACACTGCTAGAGCAGGAACTCCTGGGGGGAAGTATAAATATATTTAAAGTAAATACTGTAAATATTAAAAAGTAATGAGCTCTGCCAATTTATTTTATTATTAGATATAATTCTCATAAACCTAGAATTTTAAAGGTACTTTTGCCTATTGCCTATATGAAATTAGAGATCTTCCCCCTCCCCTGCCCCCAGATGTGCAACAAGGGCCTAGTCTACACTACGCTGTTAAACCGATTTTAACAGCGTTAAATCGATTTAACACTGCACCCGTCCACACTACACTGCTCTTTATATCGATTTAAAGGGCCTTTAAATCGATTTCTGTACTCCACCCCGACGAGAGGAGTAGCGCTAAATTCGATATTAACATATCGGATTACGGTTAGTGTGGATGGAAATCGACGTTATTGGCCTCATTATTTTACAGTAGCTACCCACAGTGCACCGCTCCAGAAATCGACGCTAGCCTCGGACCATGGACGCACACCACCGAATTAATGTGCCTAGTGTGGACGCGCACAATCGACTTTATGATATCTGTTTTATAAAATCGGTTTAAGCTAATTCGAATTTATCCTGTAGTGTAGACGTAGCCAAGGATTCAGCTGTGAGAACTAAACCTCACTGCAGATCTCATCTGTCTGGTGACATATGGCATGGGTATTCCCAAATAATACTTAAATCAACAATGATAAATTATTTATAAGGCCCCTGCCATCTCTGCTAAGGCATTTGCACAGTGCAACAATGATGATTACATCATAAAATACATAATATAAAAGCCAAATAACATAGAGAGCGCCAAATAAGCCAGCATAATTAAAAAGCTAAGATAATATACTATTTGCTGGCAGTCTTTACAATAAAAAAAAAAAAAAAAAAAGCTCTAAATATGTGTTCCGAATCACTGGTTGAAACTGGTGAGGCATCAAATGATGCAGATAAACTCATGTGAATCCAAACACACACAGTAATCCTCAGCAAGCATTTATCTAAATACAAGAATTATGTATTCAAATCCAATCTTTACTAAGAACACTGTAGTCAACAGAACTCCTCACAGAGAGCTGGGCTGGCAGATCTCAGCACAGGCTTAGGACCTATTGGAGCTTCTACTTTTTATACAGTCTTTACTCAGGCAAAACTCCCACTGAATGTTGCCCGAGTATGGATTTTAAGATTTAGTTCATCAATCCTTGGTTACAGAATACGTAGTATAGAAAAAAAAAAAAAAAATCACAGCTGATCTGTTATGCTTATCATGCTATTCTAATAATCTCATTTTCAGGGCCGGAAGGATGATTCCATTGTTATACCTTTGTCCAGAGCCTAGTACAAAGGGGCCTTGAGATACTATCGCAAGTAACAACAACAAAAGTTCTTTTGTCCTAGTCATAAGAGAATTTTTTCAGACTTTACCACAAATATTTAAAATGAAAGGAAACATGATTCAACAAGGTGAGAAAATTCCTGCTTCAGGGAATTCGCTGTACTTCTAAACATCACGATCTTAAAAGTCAGCTTGAGCCTAGATCTCTAGCTTCAGTGGAGTGTGTCTTTTCTCTGCAAGCGGTGATCCCAATGCTTAAGCAATCTGCAATGCAGCAAACTCTGGTACTGGCTGCCTTCTTTTCTTCTCAAAGTAGTAAATGTAACCAGAGGGGAAAGAAAAATATAAAGATTGCCCAAAGCTTTTATCTCATGTCCTTATCAAGCAATTTCTTGTTATCGTCATAATAAACAGGAATTTGAATACATAAGGACAACCTTATCATACTCCCTGAACACATGCTCAAGGATTTACTGGAGTTTAAGCACTTCAGTTTCCTGATAAACCCTTCTATTTAGAATTCCCATTTTATTTCTTCCCTGAGTGATTTAGCAATACCATCATTCAGTTCTGTCTGTGTTCAACATTAGAAAGCTTTCTCCCACAATAAAGTTGTCTTGTGGTTTCCCACGTCCACGGAGCAACCAAAATTTCTCTTTTATTAAATCATGAAATTTTCAGGTATTCTTGATTTCTAGAGTTCGCTGCTCTGAAGAATGCTGTTCAGTGCTGTATGATTCTTTAGGCCCCAATGTTGCAAACTTTGATGTACATGCTTAACTTTACACATGTGAGTATTTCCACTGAGTTCAGTGCCAGAACACTGCAGTTCACCCCGACTTTTCTTCTTGCAGATAAGCATGGCCTGAAATGGAGTCACAGACAGACGCTGGGGCTTTTAATAGCAAGGCAGTGGAAACTCTGGGTGAAATACTGTCCTCAACTGAAGTCAGCGGCAAACCTCCTGACTCTAGGCATGTGGTATTCTGGGAGATGTAGCTCAATAACCAAGTGGTCATTTTGATGCAGGCATGTTAATTTGTGATTGGGTCAACTGATATGATTTATATTTTTAAAACTAAAATACCAGGACAAGTTATCTGATTACCTGCACCAAATGAGATTAAGTGATTTTATACTGTCATTTTGATGAAGAGGAAGATTTTAATTATTTTGAGTGGAAAATCATTACTGATCTCCTCCTACAAAGGAAGAGGGATCAGCTAAATTTCCCAGACAAAAATCTCTCAGCAAGATTTAGTCATTGCTGGAGGTGGCAGAAGAGTAGACAGAAAACTGGCTCAAGTAATGAGTTTTATACTACAAGTTTACATGCTTGTTTGTGAAACATTTTTGCAGATAATTTCTTATACTGAGTAGTCAATGTTTTCCTTTTGAATTTTTCTAACTTTTTAATCATCTCTTAAAACAAAAAGTAACTTTAATTTCAACTTCCCTGGTTCTTCAGAAAACTCCCAACCTTTCCCAGGTAATGGATGAAATCCTGGCTCCACTGATGTCAAGGAAAAAACTCCTATTGACTTCAGTGGAGCCTGGATTTCACTCTGTTCTTTTTGTAAGGTGTTTCTAATGTTTGTCAGATTGGCTTGACTGAGACCTCTCCTTTCCAACAGAGGGATTTATTAAAAGCTGTTAGCCATTTTCAACATATTGTTGCCCCTTTTTGATCCAAGTGGCTAGTCAAAGTTCAGGATTTTGGGCACGTTCCAGTTGGAAATAGAAACTGATAGTGTCTGGTATTTTCTTTAATGCAACCTTGATTTACATGTACAAAGTCCTGCTCTTCTGAACACAGGAGGAACCAAAAACAAAAGGGAGCAAAGTCTTAGCTTTATGCCTTTAGCCAACATCAGATCTCAAAGCTCTCTCTCTAGCTTCTTCCCAGGTCACACTGTGCTCACAGGCTACTAACTGGTTTTCTTGACTTTGGCTTTTGCCTCCCTCTCTGTTCTCCACATGTGCATGCATGCACACCAATACTAACAAAATCCCTCCACTCAGTCCAACCTCACAGCATAACGCTATGACCACTGAGAAGAGGCAGAGCCGAAGGGTAGTAAGTCTCAGAGCCCAGATCTACAGACTCAGAATCACTCATCGGCACTAAAAACAACTCTGTAGACATTTGGACTCAGGCTGGAACTTGGGTTCTGAAACTCCAACCCAAGCCACAACATCCATACAGCTGTTCTTAGTGTGAGCCCATGTCTGTAGACCCAGACTCTGAGACTAGCTGCTGCCTGTTTCAAAATGCAATGTAGATATACTTTTGGACTCCTTGGGGGAGCAGGGATTGAAGCAACACAAAAGTCAAATCCATGCAGAGCCAGTGCCAAATAACTTAGCTGTGATGAATGAGCTCCAAGGAGGTGTCAAGATGCAGGTGGTCTTTGGAATCTCCACATGTAGTTTCTACTGGGCTGGGGTTACTGGTGAATAAAGCCCACTGATTTCAAGTGACAGTAACAAAGCAGCCACCACAAGCAAATAATTACAATAATTATGCAGTTTGGAGTTGAGAGGCATTGGGGCTTAATTATTACTTCTTTTTCTATTCCAAAGAGATAAATAATAGATTTTTCTCTAGTGAAGAGATTTAATGAGCCTTTCAAAGCTTTAATATAATCAGCAAGTTAAGCAGTACTGTAGGTAGGAAGAACTGGCATACACACTAATTTAATTGACGTCAAAAGCAGTTAACTTTACTGTCTATGTCAATGAGAATGACTAACCAGAGCAGAACAAAATGGCTTTCATTTGCTCAAGTGACACAGTGGCTCAAAATAATGCTTTACGTAGGAGAGCTAGGTTATAAAATTTGATAATAGTTAATGAAAAATGCAGCAGATAAGAAATCAGAAAAAATAATATTGTTTTCATTCTACTTAGAAATAAGTCACTGTATTTTCAAAACATTGTACTAATTCTGTGCTAAATCTCCCATGCAAATTTAGGTACACAGGTTGGGTATTTTGATACTGACAAGCTGAGTTAATATTTGAAAGCTGTATTTGTTTCACACTATCCACGTATACCGACATGCTGAGGAACTGTAATTACATAAAACTAACCTTTCTCTTTTTACGTTCTTTTCAAGGCTTAGTCACATATGAAAGGATTCAGTAATGGTTACTGGAACTGGAAAACCTTTAATACAAGGCTAGAATAATACCATCCTTCCTCACCTTCTTCAGACCAGCAGTCCCATTCAGCTCAATGGGATTTGCTGGCATGAGTAACATGAGCAGAATTTAGTCTCATGTCCTAGTCTCACCAAAAACTTTTGAGTGCTACTTGAATCAGTCCTAGTTAAGAATCAATCTCTTAAAATGTATTTTGCATAAGCACATTCCAGTCAACAAAACACTATTTAAATGTATAACCTTGAATAATATGGAGATCGCAACACAGTAGAACTTACATAGCATTTAATGTTTCTTCGATCTGCAATCTGAGCTCTGGGACCCTCCCACCTTGCAGGGGCCTAAAGCCCAGGCTACTGCCTGAGCCCAAATGTCTATACCACAATTAAACATCCCATCAGCCTGAGCCCAGATCTTTGGGTTTTTAATTGCAGTGTAGACATATCCACTCTGACTGAAGTAGTTATTAAATGATGCACTGTAAATGTATTGGGACAAGTGACCATAATCCATCTATGGATCTGCATTCTTCACAACAGCTTTATATATGTTAATTGTTTTCTTTCATCTATCTGTGCCATAATATTTTATACTATAGAAAGTTACTCCTTCCGGTATATACATAAATTACTAGTTATAAAGGCAGGCACTCACCCCTGGAGTTCCCTCTGACAGCCAGATTGCAGAACCCCAGTTGTGTGTCTGCCTCAGTTCCCCTTTCTGTGGTTTCACTAAGTCCAATGAGGTTTACATATATTGAACTGTGCTCCTTCAGGGGTTTATTGAATCCAAAGGCAGGATATTTTACACAAATAAACTTTCTCCCCAGAGTCCTAGCTGTGTAGGGGGCAGGGCAAAGAAGAGAAAGAGGACCAAGTTAACCTTTGTCTATCAATCCCCCTTAAGTCCATCTACCGCCTTGCTACTGAGGCCGTCTTGCCCTAGAATCATCTTCTGGAGTCAGGAGCTCTTGTCATCAGCTGAGGAAGGGTTCGGCATCTGCGTTCAAGGTCCCTGCAGAGTTCAAACCACAGCAACCCTTCAGCAGAACAGCACATAATTCCTTTGTGATCTGGAGCTCCTGCTGCTACCTGGTGAGGTCCTCCTGCTGGGACCAAGTTTTGCTAGGGATTGTCATTCACAGCTTTCCTCCCTTCCGGAGTCTCTTCCTTGGATACCTTTCCTGGCGAGCTGCCTGAATAGCTGCCCTGAGAAGCCCTCTCCCCTTAGGAGCTCTCTCTGTCTCCTTAGCATAGTCTGTCACAGGTAGGCTAGGTGCCTGACCCCCTCAGAGGCCAGCCCCCATGACACTAGTTTTGTAATAGAACAAGAAGCAATGGACTTAAACTGCAGCAAGGGAGATTTAGGTTAAACATTAGGAAAAAGTTTCTGTCAGGGCAGTTAAACACTGGAATAAATTGCCTAGGGAGGTTGTGGAATCTCCATCTCTGGAGATATTTAAGAGTAGGTTAGATAAATATCTATCAGGGATGGTCTAGACAGTATTTGGCCACGTCTACACTATGCGCGAAAATCGATTTTAGATACGCAATTTCAGCTACGAGAATAGCGTAGCTGAAATCGAATATCTAAAATCGATTTACTTACCCATCTTCACCGCGCGGGATCGATGTGCGCGGCTCGCCATGTCAGTTCCGGAACTCCGTTTGTTTTGGTGGAGTTCCGGAATCGATCTAAGCGCGCTCTGGGATCGATATATCCCGTCCAGATCAGACGCGATATATCGATCCCCGAGCAATCGATTTTAACGCGCTGATACGGCGCGTAGTCTAGACGGGGTGTTTGGTCCTGCCATGAGGGCAGGGGACTGGACTCGATGACCTCTCGAGGTCCCTTCCAGTTCTAGAGTCTATGAGTAATATTATTGCTCGGTAGCAATTCTGGGTTTTTTCCACAGAGTTATTACAGACAAGAGGCAGACTTTTTTTTATTTCCAAAAGAATTTCCTCTAAAATAAAAATGGTAGAATATGGATGCGTATTCAATATTTTGAGTATCAATGAGTGCTAATGAGTGACATTGATACTTAACTATCTTTTAAAACTCAACTAATTCAAGATAATCATCCCTGCAACATTCTGTCTAATTATTATTTAGCAGTCTTCCAACTGAGTAGACACCTTATATCAAGCTTTTCATTTCTTAATGAAAGCTCACTCAATATTGAACTAGCTGCAGTGACATGCAGATTGGTTTCTTGAGAGATTCTAACTTGTAGGCTTCATTTCCTTTACCATTTTAAATGTTCCATGGACCACCAACAAATTTCAACATTCCACCTTCTACTTCATTCTAATGTATAAATATTGACTTGATTTAACAGGTAGGGTTTTTGTTCGTTTTTTTAAATTTTCTAGCTAATTCACTGCTTCTGAAATGACAATCGTCATGTGCCTAATGACCATCATCCTGCAAAGAAACGAGGTGAAACTCTGGCCCTAGTGAAGACATGGCAGTTTTCCATTACTTTAACGGGGTCAAGATTTCATTCCATTTATTTTTCCTTCTAGAAAAAACAATGTTTTCAAGACAGGATTTAGAGTAGGACGGAGGGAAAGAGAAATGATGGAGTGGTTCTGTCCTCAGCACACTACACATTCTAAAAATGGTACATTTGTTTAATAACTTGCCTGAAAGCCTGAAATCTAATTAAATATAAAATAAATAGCAACCTGAACTTACTAAATTCATGGTTAGATTATAAAATTCACTTTTTCAGTGCATGTCCTTAATAATGCATTTCATCAGATATTAAAACACATACTTTCTTTGCTAATGAAGTGATGCACTGTAACTTGAAGGATTATGTTTCTGCTTCCAAAATGATAATAGCATAATGGAAGTTTATCTCCATCCCACCTCAGTAATCACTGTAAATAAGCTGAAAATTTCAAATGCTATGGAAAAGAAATGGATCTCAAGAGATAGGAATAATACCTGTCTCAAAGGGAATAAAAATTAATTGTTGTTCTTCCCTGAGCCAAACTTCTCCCATGAGTCAATTATGGTTCTTAAAAGGTCTTTGCAATTTCACTGAATGTTTAACTAGTAAATGGTACAATATAGACTAGGAGTAACATTTTCAAATCCACCTAAGGGCCAGATTTTTAAAAGGCATGTCCGTGCTTAATGCCCATTGATTTTAATGGGAATTTGGTGCCTAAATACTTTTAAAAATCTGGCCCTAAGTGACAAAGTCACTCTTGAAAAGGGGATTTTAGCTGTTAAGTCACTTGGGTATTTTTGACCCTAGGTTTCCGTTGCCTTTGGAGATGCTACTCTCTTCACTGCCTTCCTAACACAGCTGATGTGAATGGAATCCAGAAGTTCACTATTCAGCACCAGAAACAAACCCAACAGCTGCCTGTCTCAAAGAGCTCTAATAAGCTAGCACACATGTGGAACAAACCTCCTCACCACCCAGATAATTTGTGGCCAGGTTACAGAAGCATTTGACATTCAGTTCTGCTGTCATCTTGAACCAAACAAGCAGGTATTGATATGTTCCTCAGGAAACTCAATGGGAACTGAGTCTCCAGCACCTTCAAAGCAAATACTGACACACCTAAAAACCTAAACCAACTATCAAGGTTCCTTCCCCACTTTGAACTTTAGCGTCCAAAAAGTGGGGACCTGCATGGACCCTTCTAAGCTTAATTCCTAGCTTAGATCTGATAACGCTGCCACCAGCCAAAAATATAGTATTTGGCACACTTCCTGTTCCCCCAAAACCTTCCCTGGGGAACCCAAGACCCAAACCCCTTGGGTCTTAAAACAAGGAGAAATAAAAGTCCTCAGGAGTTGAGGATGGAGCAGGCATACCTATAACAGGGGTCTATTGTGCGTGCGGTAGATAAGGCCTTGTTGAAGCCCTTGACTCCATAAGAGAGTAAGATCACTAAGAACGACAGCGACTTAGCCTGGAGATGGACGAGTAGAGGAGGCTGCCAAGCATCGTACCGTTAGGTAGAGACAATTTGAGTGTTGCCACACATCTTGATTTATCCTTGCATAAAGGATGTTTGCGATGGCTGATACATTTAGCGAGGTTCGGTTAGGTAGTTTAATCCTAATGAGTGGAATTTTGATTCTTTTAACGTATCAATTTCCTACTGGCTAACCTGATCAAAAGAGAGTTCACAGAAGTTATTTATCGTCAGAGTGTACGGACACGCTAAGTATTTCCCATGCGCAGCCCCGTAGTATGCTGGAACTATATACCTTGACCCTGATCGCGTGCTATGGGGAGGATCCAGGCGAGGCCGTCTCCATCGGAGCTTAAGCGCCACTTGATAGTGCCACCGTCATAAGCAGCCACACCGTGAGCAGCCTGGCGCTAGTTAGTATGCTAAAACTAGCTTGCAGAGTCGCCAGAGCTACTGTAATGATCTGCTGTCGGGGCCTGAGGATGAACCCGACGGTGCCGGCGAGTGGAGTGACGAGGGTGGTAGTGTCGTAGGAGATGCCATCTATAAGGGTCTGATTAGCTGTTAGTTGTAAACGAGTGTTTCAAGCACTGAATACTGAATATTATATATGACTAGCTCAAGCGGATACTCTTATAATCGTCAGTGGGAAACCCTCCCTGAATTGATGAATACCGCATAGACGCCGTTCTGCTCTGCTGATGCAAGCGAAGTTATCGATGACATGAGCGCGCACTAACTAGTAGACTTCGCATCAGAGCGGGGAAACGGATTGAGATGGGAAGCCCAGCGATAATTATGTGTAAGGCCATTTCCACTGCCGTCAATATTACACAAGCGCATTAACACTGAATTGATTGATATCACTGATCAACATCCCTGGGGAGAAGATGAGCGTCTGTTTATTATCTCATATATAGGAGAATCAGGAAAGCCTCAGGACATCCACTGGCGTATATCGCACGGGAGTGAAAGTAGAGTTGTTAGCCGCGACCACAGCGTACCAATATTGCTTGATGGAACCAATAGAGCCAGCGACCTCTCGCACTGGAGAGCGATCACATATCAAGGTGAAGCCAGGCAATTCCATGTTTGTCAATTGACCGTTAGGCCAGGAATGGAAAGCACCAAATCTGATTTCAGTGGGATCATGAGTTTTGCTAAATGAAACAGTGAACAAGGACCCTCTGAGTCGAATTGCCAAGGAGAAAGGATGCTACCAGATTTATCGAGTGGGCTATGCAAAAGTCCCAGAGATGGATGACTCCTGACAAAAGGAGGAGGACCATGTCCCTCCCAGGTTGGTCTGTGTAGTACATGGCCGTTGTGCTGGCTGTAAAACACTGAGACGCTACGGCCTCGCAGCTGCTGCTGGAACACACTGCACGCCAGGCAGACCTCTCATCTTTGAACATTGATGTGGAACACCAGCCCCCTGAGAAGACCAAACGGCCTTAAGCTCGAAGGTTACTGAGGGAGCACCTGAGCTGAGAGATGACGCCCCATCGTCAGGGACAGGTGAGGCTGGGGCGGATAGAGCGGCATCCCTGCCCACCACCAGGGAGGGAGTTAGCCACCTTCTAGGGAGCCCTAGGATGCTCAGGGAACGGTGGACTATCGGTGACCATTGGCCCTATCCGGCGGCCGCCTATTGAGCCAAACTTGAGATGACAGAGCAGAGCTTAGTGTTGGTACAAACTACAAAAAAGCCGTGACCCTAGGAGACCCGAGACAGTGGCAACCAGAGTGGATGTTTCCGTAGTGACCATCAGGCCTAGACATGTGAATAGGTCCTTGACGATGCCTACACGCTGAGTGACTTGGTGTCTTGAGTCTCCTCAGGATAAGGCAATCGCCCGATACGGAAACGCATATCCGACGTCGGCGGAGGTGGTGGCGACCACGGCTTACACACTCGTTAATGCCTGTGGGGCGTAGCAAGGCCAAACAGCAAGACCGTAAACTGGAAGTACCACACGTTGTGCTAGAAAGCGGGAGGTATCATCCTGTGCGAGGGAAGATGGCAATGTTTGAAATACGCGCCTTCATATCTGAGGCGGCATAATCTTATCAGCGCTATCTTAGGTAGGCACGTGTTATATATAGTGTATTCCTTGAGCTGAAAGCCCATGGACGAGGGACTGCAGCTAATCGCTTCTTGTTCTCATATAACATAATTGGTATGAGAGATAGGAATTCTCGTACACCGTGGTGGTAGCGAGAGCATGGACGATGAGAGAGAGTTCTCACAACTCTGAGGGCGAGGGATAATGAAAGTTGAGCGACGCTGGCTGTTTGTTGCACATCCTTAACGCTCCGCATAGTTGTTCTTGCGTGGACGTTGCGTAGTCGGACCTTCCTTTAGTTAAGAGCGGGAGGATATTACACTTCGCGAGAGAAGCCGTGTGCCTAATGTAGGGTTGATTCTATTATGCGTTCGCGCAGCAATTGAGATTGGCTTTGGCATCATAGAGGAGTATTATATGGACTGGCTCATGGGGGCTGAGGCAGTGATGGACCTGTCGGTAGCATTTCTGGAGAGGTTTTATATATTGTGAGCGACGCGCAGAGGAGAAGTCGATATCACAGAAAACTTGGAGACCTTTGTGCATAGACCCCAGCTGCTATACTACGGAGAGAGTTACGGAGTATTTCTGTGAGGGTCAGGAATCGAGCTTATGCCAATCTGGCCTTCTCCCTGTGTGATTTTCATAGTAAATGGATTGAGACACTTTAATGCCCTATGAAAAGTTCGTCCTGGCTTTTTATGGGGACTTCCGGCGAGACTTCCGTAGCAATCGATGACGCGGCGGATGCAATTAATTGGTAACTATGTCGAGTAGTCCAGCTCCCTTACACGGCTGTCATTGGACCTAAGTCAGACCTGTGCAGATAACAGTAAGCAGTGGCTTAAGTACACAACGCATACAAAGTCAGTCAGTGGCCACCTGGGCCGACGGCTTGAGGGCGAAAAGCCCGAAGTACCTATGTAGACTAGGCACGGCAGCTTAGTGTCGATGTTGTAGGCTGAGGGATGTGAAACGCTGCAGTAGGTGCCGGCTTCCTGTATTGCATGGGCGCAAGTCAGAGCATAGCATCGACTTACGCGAACCTCTGTTCCGCCTCCGCACAGCCGCTTTAGGCTGATCACCTGCGCGGTTGACCTATATTTCCAGCCTGCAACAGATATGACCAGCTTTACCCTACCAACAAAGGTAAGTTGTGGATATTAGGTCCGTATGATTTTGAAACGCACTGCGCTGAGCATCAGCAACATAGATCCTAATGGTCACTCACGTCATGGGATCTCATGAAGACCTGAGAAGAGACTTTACGCACGTTTTGTTTCCTGCCAGCCATAGTAGAGCTAGAAGGACTTTGAGGCTTTGATCCGTGACTCTCGAATGGCAGCAACGAGGGGTCTGGCCAGGTGACTCCCGAGGCTCATTGAAGGGCGCAAATTTAACGCCTTTTCTATCATCAATACTTTTTGATATTAATTCACTACACGTCGAAAACGCTAGTAGATTGGCTCATGAACATTATAAAGAATATGGACAATCAAATATAGCAGGGGCACCTATTAATGATTATAGCACAGCACACTATTCAGCGGCTATAGGGTAGAGTTTGCAACGTAATACAAGCACCTTCGCGGCTAGGCTGTTAGGTCATCGCGTGAGTCGCATCTTCCTGCCCTCCAGTTAATAATCTGTAAGTATAATGGTATTGTGCCCTGTTGCCTCCACCAGGGCAGGGCGGGCAAGGGCTTTGCATGTTGCTGTTTATCCTCTCGAACGAGCCGCAGTTTTTGAATTCTGCCTTACCATAGCCCTGATACTCGACGTAGAAGTTCTCAATTGTTCGCGAGGTTATGGCGTACGACAAGACGTCAGGAGTGACGGCGAGCATCTAGCAACAGCCACCGAGTACGAGAGACAGCATCGCCTGATGGTCGACACACCATAACCCGGTAGGGCCCTCCTAGCGGGGCAAACTGGCGATAGAATTCCACTACCGGTCCCCTACCTCCGCTTTTCTGCAGCTGGAGGTCCGCATTGATACTACCCTACCGCAGGAGAAGCCTGAGGGTCTCAGGTTGTTGTGGCACACCAGAATCGCGTTCCCTGAGCTAAGAGCTGTCCGCGTGGGAAGACACTGATGCGTGTCTGGGATGGGCCATGGAAGTGCTGAAAGATCATGGGCAGAAGGGTCTAACTTCTACAAAGCCTGCCAACTTGCACGAGCGTCTGTGCCATCGCCGTGGGGAGCTCGACCGTTGCGGTACCAGCGCCGGAACCTGCTCCTCCTGCCGTCCCGCCACTGGGGGTCCCGCTGCCACAGAGCCGTGAACGAGCCGTGGGCTCCGGCCTATATAAGCATGCTGCTACGCGGCGTTGCCCTCTGAACCTTAGAACTTGGCTGTGTTCGTGGACGTGGAGTGCACGCCCAGTAATCTCCTTGAAATGCCTGTAAGGCCCGCTAGAGTCGGTTTACTTACCTTTCGAACGGAGCAGATCGCCTCACACGTGACCTGATGTACAAAGCCGCGTGGAGAGGGAGCTCGTGGATGGCCAGCGTGATAAGGAAAGGGAGAATCCCTCGACCGAACCCAAGTGGCTTGGGGATCTCCGAAGAGGAGCATCGTCTGGCAGGACGGATTAGGGAAAGCTATGCTGAGCTAACAGGAGGTGTGCGACGGTAGCCTTGTAGCGCGTAGAGGAGGAGTGGCGGAGAGCGTGGTTTGTGCGGCATAAGTGAATCTGTGCAAGGGATATCGGCCGGCAGCGGTTTGAAATTACGGCGCAGCGAGCCAGTGAAATCTGTGCTTCGGATGTCGGGGGAAGAGGGTCGCGATAATGCTGGGACCGGTTTCGTCCTAGAACCAGGCTGCCGAAGTTTGCCTCGTGTGGGAGACCGAGGAGGATGGCTGGCCGCAGAATTCGCCCCTTTTAAAGGCTTTTCAAGTGTTTTCCTCTCTTTGGTGGGGACTTCCTGACTCGACTCTGAGAGCGCGTCGCGGTGAAAACTTGTCGACTTGACAGGGGGCACATAGTGGCAGTTACGAACCGCAGCGAGTCGCCCCACCAGCAACTGTAGGGATCACGGGGCCAATCGCGTAGGAGCTGAGTGAGTCGGAGGATGAACGGTAGCCGATTTGACTACCCGGGGAAAATAGGAGGCTCGCCCGGCTGTACTCTAGAGGAGCGAATCACGAGGCGGTGCTTGACACGCAGAGGACGGTCTCCTGCTGAGTATCGGGCGCATCTGTCAGCTTGCAGGCGTCGCCGCCCGACCGCTGATGGGGTTTCCTTGTTATCGGGGCGGGTCGTGGGCACGTGGGGCACGAGCGCATTCCGAGTGGTACCGGAATCCACAGTGCAGGTCAGAGCGAGATCTCGCAGTGTCATCTCCCCAAACCGGGGGAAAAGAAAGATCCGTCTCCGGCTGGGAGGGACAGTCACGAGGCTCGACCCCACTCGGAGTCTATCGGGGAGCTGTCAGGCACAGATTCGTATTTCGGCTCTTTTGTTGGGAGCCGGGGGGAGAAATCTGGCGAGATCTGTGCTTTATTTGGGGGACCCAAAGTCGCCTGGTGCCTGTTCAGTCTAGTGTTTGTCCGGTGCCCCGCAGAGGACGCTCCATGTGCCAGGGTCCGATGCTCTGTCTTTGTCTTGTGTTTTTTTCCCGGCCTTCGAGTCCGGCTCTGCAGTTTACAATGGGGGAGT
The DNA here is from genome assembly GCF_003597395.2 of Chelonoidis abingdonii. NCBI lineage: Eukaryota > Metazoa > Chordata > Testudines > Testudinidae > Chelonoidis > Chelonoidis abingdonii. The sequence continues at coordinate 176,101,040 of NC_133771.1, forward strand.
CCTTCTTCACACTCCTCACGCAGTGAAACCCGCTGTCGTTCCGTATCGCGAGCTAAGGAACGACACCACTCAGATGGCATGAGGCTCGAGTGGCGTCTACGCGACTGGGCCCGCTGCCAACTGCGAGCCGAGTAGAGCTGAGACAGTGAGGGCACGACTGCGATTTGGCCAATCGCGGTTGAGTTCTCTGGTGGAGAGCTGGATGAAGTCGAGATGGACTCCGGCCGCTGAACCATCGCTCGGACACCCCAAATCTACCCCCCTAAATCCTGGACATGTATCGTTTCTCGCTCGTCGTGACCTCCTTCCCCACAAAGTTATTGTTTGAGACGGGGCAGGTTTTGTCGTGCCAGGCGAATGCATCTTTCTAGATGTAGCTCTCTACTGCGGTGCTGTACGCAGCGGAGGCAGCAGGAGCAGGAACAGCACAAGCGCATGGTACGTGTCCAGGGGAGCGGTCGAGCACTGGGATCACGGCCTTTGGGGACCGCTGAAGCCGGTTTGGATCACGCTGCGCAGCGAGTCGGGAGCTATGACAGCCGAGAGGCAGGGGCGATGGGGCCGGCTCCTTTGTAGGAGCTGCGAGCCTATGTGTCAGTCGGTGCTCCGGTTTTTACCCATCGTGTAGTGTCTAATGCAGAGTTCCCGCAGCCCATCCGGTAGCTTGTCCGCGAGTGAAAGTCACAAGATTTCCTGAGACGAGGAGGAATGCACTTCCTCCCCCTGTAAATAAACTATGTTTTATGATTTCCCTTCAAGTCATACTCCTAGTCATGACTCCTTTCCCCCCAGTTTTCTAAAATGTTAAAGCCATCCCCAGTTGAGAGAGGGCAGTCGATATTCATCTTCTAGCGTCCGACGCTCTCTAGCTGCGTGCAGGTTGGCACATGCGAGACTGAGACGACGTGAGCAACGCAGGTGATGCATCGTGTCGGTGTATGGTCTGCTTCACTATCGCCATAGTTTGCTATTTCTCAATAAACATGCTCTGGAGGAAGGAAACTGTCCTGCGTGTGAGGAATCTGATCAAACTGAGTTGAACCAGAAGTTTCATTTAACTGCGGTTCATCTAGGCGTTTGTGAAGGCTTTATTAGATGTGCAACTGCCTCGAGCCACACACTGCTATATGGCCACATTAACGTTGGTCATTTAATTGCTAGAGGATCTCTACGGAGGACCATGTTCGTACGATTATCATACTGCATGTTGATTTCTTTCAGAGGGACTAAAAGTCGTAAGGACATGTGTTCAAAACAGCAGCAGTCTGATTAGGCCGCACAAAGTAGTGTGAGAGGTAGTATTTGACCAGTTATTCAGCCTGTTACCCGATTTTCCACAAAACGACTTTCAGAGCTTTCAGCTCATTCTTGAATCAGATTGAAAGTGCAGTCTAGCACTTACTATGGCATAGTCCTGATACTTTAAGGAAAAGTGGCACTGGGTCAAACAGAGAAATTGATCCTATGCCATCAGCAGGAACCTCTTTCACATGGCAGGCGGACATGCTTCCGAAACAGTCCGAGGGAGAGCAGGCAAGCACTTGGATTCGGACGGCCAAACTTTATGAAGTGTATTTTTTATGAAGCCTGGGAAAGAACCAGAGCGTAATCTATGAGAAGTTGCTAACTCATATTGGTTCATGTACTATTTCTTAGAGAGTTAGACTTTCCGCAGAATATAAATTGGTAGAAATATCAAGCTGATGTCACATTTTGAGAGAGCACTGGTTTAAGTGTGACCGTGTTGGCAAGGCGAGAGCGCTAGGTGCGCGACTTTTTATAGAGACTCGAAGTGATTTACGCGAGACACGTTATAACTAGCTCTCTAGGGCCTAGCGGCGTCAGCCTAGACTTAGGCACAGAAGCAGCAGGAGCAGGGAGCTCAACCACAGCGCGCAGACTGTGCGCCGATCGCAATGAAAATAAATCGTGGTCTGGCAGCGATGTCCTGGCAGGAGGAGTCTCGCGTTCGCTATCAATAAACGTGTGCGTGCTGGCTGATGAGAGCAACGCGTAGAAGATCGATGACACATTACATGGAGAGTCGACACTGGTTTGCGCGGTTAACGAGCCTAGCGCACCAAACCGATCATTTTTTTTGCTAGTGCCGTCCCGTCTCTCGCTCTCCTCGTATGGCACGCAGTGACTCGTTGACTGAACTGGACGTCGCCCTGAGTAGCGCAGCCGTCTTCACGCATATTGGATGTGTAGGCTATAAGCGTAGGGAGAGAAGAGAGAAGGTGAGCCAGCGTACACATGGCTGAATAGTGGTATTCACGTCTATTTTTTTTAATGGAGTTAATGGAGATTAGAAATGACGTATAGTCAATAATTTGAGCCTTTATCTAGCGTCACATTTTTGAGAGACTAGAATCATTGATTTGGCACTTGAGGTTCAGGTTGGTATCTCTCTCTACTGGTCATAGACCGAAAAGGCAGTCGTGTGGGATCTCTGCCGTCACAGCGGCCGGAGACGCGCCCAGCCGGACTAAGGACAGTGAGCGGAGATGCTGGCGCACGCGGTTGCAGGGGCAGGGGCTACTCCCGAACGCCCATGAACCTATGGTAAATCAACTATGCTAGCAAGAAAGAAAACGCCAAGATAGATAAATGCTATATATTAAAGATATAACTATATATCGTAAATACAAGAACTACGAGTAGCTAGGGAGCGGAGGTTGTGCTAAGCTGTGCGCTCCAGCTTGTTCCACGCGAAACGACTAGGCGGTAGAGGACTGAGGAGCGGTGGGTCGGCAGGGGCATATATCAGCACCTATAGTGGCGCCACGAGGGAGCCGACCTGTCCGGGCCCCCTTGTTTAAGACCAAAGGGTGGGCTTGGGTTCCCCCCCAGGGAAGTTGGGGGGACCATGAAGTGGCCAAATCGTATAATTTGCTGGTGGCAGCGTTAGTCAGATTCTTAAACTAAGAATAAGCTTTAGAAGGGTCCATGCAGGGCCCACCTTTGTGGACGCTAAAGTTCAAAGTGTGGAAGGAACCTGATAGTTGTTGTAGGTTTGCTAGGGGTTGGTCAGTTTATTTCTGTTTGAAGCGTCTGGAGACTCAGTTCCCCATTGAGTTCCTGAGGAACATATCAATACCCGTATGTTTGGTTCAAGAACTAGCCAGAACTGAATGTCAAATGGCTCTGTACTGGCCACAAATTATCTGGCTGGTGAAGGGAGGTTGTGTCCAGCATGTGTGCTAGCTTATAGAGCTCTTGAGACAGCAGCTGTCTGGGTTGTTTCGCTGCTGAATGAGTGACACTCTGGTATTCCATTCACCAAGTCAGCTGTTTCGGAAGGTTGCATGAAGAGTGTAGCATCTCCTCTCTCTCTGTCTCCAAGG
>NC_133771.1:176104471-176218836 GCF_003597395.2 Chelonoidis abingdonii
GAGACTAAACCATTCGCCCCTCTTTCCCCTCCCCGTTCCCTCCTGGGTTGCCTTGGGAAGCTTACGATTCAAAGTCCTTGGATTTAACAAGAGGATGAACATTTTCCTTTCCTTTTTTCTCCAGCACCAATCCTGGTTGAGTTCAGCATCCTTGGTCTTAAAACAAGGGGGAAAAATCAATCTCAGGTCGGTTTAAAGAAAAAAACTCTTTTTAAAGAGAAAGTAAAGTTATTTCTGTAAATCAAGTTGGAAATGCTGTACAGGGTATTCAGTTACTTTAGATAGACGGACTCCCCGCCCGCCAGCCTAGATTACAGGATACAGCACAGACGTTAAATCTATCTCCGCCAGATTACATATTACAACGTTAAAGAAAACAAATAAGCTAATCGCGCCTTTTTGGACTAGTCTATATTTGAACATGAGAGATGATTTAGGAAGAATATGAGAGAAAAAAAAAGAGATAAGATAAAAAGAATATTAGATACTAAAATAATAAAAACAGAATAGAAAAAAAAAGAAGAAAAAAAAAAAAACAGCAAGAAAAAAAAAAAAAAAGACAAAAAAAAGAATAATAAAAAAAAAAAAACCCGATCCAAGATAGCGGCGTTACGTACACTTTTATGTATCATTGAGAATGTCTGTCTGATTATGGGTACAGGTGTTCGCTGTTGTCATGTCACATTCTCGCAGCATATATGTGTAAAGTGCGTGGCAACTGGCCCAGGCAAAATCTGCAACCTGCGTGCGTGAGATTCTTCCAGTAGCGTTACGTCCTCCCAGTCTGTATCTCTGTGGAGTTACTGGTTGAGAAGATCAATGTGAGCCGTATTATAATCCTGCCTTCACATACAGGGATTTAACCTGCCACTCTCTCTCTTCCTGCTAGCTCCTTGCTTATTTAAAAGTGATTGTTCGATTTTGCGCGTGTCATGGACTAATGAGAGAAGTGCTTTGACACTCTGTGTCTTTTTCTACAGATATGTAACTGCCGCCATGGTTTTGGCGCCCTCGCCAGTGACCGCTTGCTGAGAGATGATAGGTTCTCTTCTGGCAATCAGCCAGGCCTTGCAGTTTATCTGTGAATCCACAGAGACGGAAAAGAAATGAGGAGGAGTTGGAGCATTGAAGAGGAGTGAGAGACAAAATAGTGGGAAGTGCCCATCGAACTATACCTAGGAGAAAAAATGCCAAAGCGGAAAAAGTACTGAGCAAATGATAACGTGAGAAAAGAGGAGGCTGATGGAAATCTGAATCTATGGACAGTGCACCTTTTCTTGGTTCACTGCTTGGCCATACAGTTCCAGGAGAGCTACGCCTAGCAACTCAGATAATGGCTGAGAAGAGTTCCGAGTGTTGCTAGGGTAAAAGTTTCTCCGACGAACGTGCACGCGGCGCGCGCACACCTAACTGGAATGGATATGAGCAAGCACTCGAAGAATTGAAAGTATCTTGTCCCCTCATTGGTCCTCTGGTCAGGTGTCAGCCAGGTTCACTGAGCTTCTTAACCCTTTACAGGTAAAAGAGATGTTAACCCTTAACCATCTGTTTATGACACCAACCTAACAAAAAACAACAATAAAAACCCCTATAATTTGCATGCTGGCACAAGATAATCTCAGAACAAATTTGGAACAGCAGATGAGGTACATTTCTTGCTTTATGACATCCTGTTATTGTGTAACCCGTCTGCCAGGTGGTTAAATGTCAGCAAAAAAGGCCAGTTTCAATATATCTAGAGTCCCTTTTGACAAATAACTAAACAGGATTGAGGACCCATAGCAAAATTAATGTAGCTTCAACAGGCAGAACTTCCATACTGGCAAGCACCCCGAAACAGTACAAACAAGAAAATCATTATAGGGGAAAGAGAACACAGTCAAACTTGGGAAAACACAGCAACAGAATATATATGAACATAAAAAGCAAAATGCCCCCCAGTCCCCTTTCCAGTAACTTTGGTAGTAATCTGTCCAGCTCCCTATCCATCTGCCAGTGCATGTCCCACAGATGACAGTTCCTTGATTAGCCCCCCTCATCTGCCCACCAAACCTCACTTATGGTTTGGATCAGCAGGCTGCTATAAGCCAAGTACCTCTTTGCAAATCTGTCTTCATTCCCATGGAACAAAGCCAGTTTGTTATTTAGCGTTAAGGTGATGGATAGGCAGGGTCCCACCAGAGCCCACTCAGCTCTGCTGCTGTTCTCTGCATTACCTTCACAGCGAAGTCTCCCCAGAAGGGAAGCCAAGAGCACTTAGGACCTTTAAGCAGAGTCCAAGCTGCTTGGAAATGAGCTCTTTGCCACCAGCTAAGAGCTACTTCCTTTTTCTGAGCCTCTCTGGGAGCCTACAACCCCTCAAAATCCAAGTTCATGAGTTACGGTGACTCCTCACTAGAGGATTGTTGGTAGGCAGTTTCTGCAAATCAAGGTCTCTATGGCACCACTTTTCCCTTTTCAGCAATACAGGAAGTAAAGAGCTCTTTCCTCACTAGCTTCTGGATATTAGTCTTACAATAGAAACAATTTTCAAAACTGCAGGCATCTTAAAAAAACCCACCTGCATTCTTTAAATATATCCTGATTAACTACAAGTACATGGAAACAAAAGGTCTCCTTGGAAAACTGTTTTTTCATATATAGTTTCTACAACTGATCTCAGGTCCAATTCTTTCTCTCTCTCTCTCTCTCATACTCACACCCCTTATTGACCTCAGTGCGTGTGTGCACAGGTGAGGGCTTATAGCGGCTCTTAGACTTTAAAGTATTTGGGTTTGTTCCCTCTCAAATTGGTAATATCTATTTCTTGTATTTACGGATTTCAAACACAAGCTCCCTTTAATTGATGGATTAATTACTAAAACTAGAACATTTCAGCATTGTAAGAGAAATTCTTTTTAATTCAAAGTTGCTTTGTAAGTAGCCCTTTGCTATGTTTAGGAGATCATCTAATACATTGAAATTTTTGGTGCACAGGTAGTTCTGAGGTGAACACTTTGTTAAATGAGAGGGGTGAGGATTCACTCACTTCAGCAGGACAGAAATTCAAAACCATTCTAAATAATTATAAAACAGTTTTACAAATGCAGCGTCTATGATAAACTGGAAAACTTTCACCATTAGCTTTTTGCCATCAAAGACTAGAAACAGCCTGAAAATGACATTCATAATCTGCAGAGAACAGAGAAGGAAGCACAAACTTGTCTTGCCTTTTCTCATCTTTTGCTTTTAGCTGCTGGTTACGTCCCACTGGAGGGAAGGGATTTCAGAACAGAGGGCCAGAATTAAAGGAAATTACCCAGAAAGATCTGATCTTCTTGGAGAAAGCTGCTAGACCATTTACAGGGGTTCAAACATTGATTTTCTATTCAAAACAAGTAAATTTTGTACAATATGTCTCTTCTGAGTCCCACAGGAAATCCTCTCCCAAGTCAAAAGACAGTAGCACAGCTGCTAATATAGTCTTTGGGACAAATGCTGCCCCAGTGCTCCCTTACAAAGTGGGTGGGGTTGGTGGGCAGATCCTAAATATGCTGGTCATTCTCACTCCTCCCTCAATCTCTTCCCTATATTGCCACAGGAGGTATCAAGATATAATTCCCCACTCTGAACCTTAGCGTCCAAAAGATGGGGTACCAGCATGAATTCCTCTAAACTCAATTACCAGCTTAGTACTTGTAGCACTGTCACCAACCAGGAATTCCAGTGCCTGGTACACTCTGGTCCCCCCAAAACCTTGCCCAGGGAACCCGAAGATCCAGAGGATCCGGGTCTCAACACAAGGAAAGTAAACTCTGTCCCCCCCATTGCCTCTCCCAGGCTTCCCCTCCCTGGGTTACCCTGGAAGATTACTGTGATTCAAACTCCTTGAATCACAAAACAGAGAGGACAATTCACCTTCCTCCCTCCTTCTCTTTCCCTCTCCCTGACTCTCCCTGAGAGAGAAAGTAATCCTAACACAGAGAGAAAAATTAGCCTCTCTCTCCCCCTTCCCTCCTTTCTCCCCACCAAATGCATAACACAGGATTTTGTTACAGTATAAACCCTCTGATACTGCAACTGCAGTCTACGCAGTGACATCAAATGTCTAAAGCAGAGCAAGCAGCTGATAAATGACTGGGTTTCCAATTGTTTGCTGTTCATCATTAAAAAAAGTTACACACAATCAAGCTGGTCTATCAGGCTCACACTCAGGGCCTTAATATTTGAGAGTCTTTTCCCTTGAGTGAGCAGTATGAAAAGGAGAAACATTTTCTCATATGGTCTTTTCCAGCAGACATAAAAGACAACTGGAGAAGTAACTGCAATTTTAGGAAGCCTTTAAGGAAAACAGTGAGGGAAGGTAGAAGACAGTATCTGGAGGAGAAAGGGACAGTGTGGTGAGGCAATCACCCCACTCCCTGAGAAAAGGGCTGGAACAGGCTTTTGAGGCTGTGCAGACTGGTAGCCAATCAACAAAGGCTTGTGGGGAGCCAATCAGGGCAGAGAAGAGGCAGCCAATCAGGGCTGGGCGAGGCCGTATATAAAGGCTGCCTAGCAGAGGAGAAGTCAATCTCTCTCTGATTAACAAGGGAGAAGGACTGGCTCCTGAGGTAAGGAGCCAGCACCTTGGAGAGAGCAGTGCTGGGCAGGCTCTGGGGAGCAGGAGAGAGCTCCAGCCCAGTTATCTGTCGGGCTGTGACCTCTGCTACAAAGGGCCAAGAAGGTGCACAGGGACAAAGGGGAAGTGGCCCAGGGAAGAAAGGCGGACAAGAGGGGAATGAAGGAGGGTAGAAAGAGGTTGTCGCTAGAGGGTCCCTGGATCGGAACCCAAAGCAGTGGGCGTGCCTTGGTCCCCCTTTCCCTCCAGAAAACTGTGGCCAATACAGACTGCAACTTGCCCCTGAGCTAAGGGGCTAGACTTTGGGGTTGTGGTTGGCCACTCCAGCAGTTGCAAGAGGAAAGACTGCTGTTAAACCACCACCACCACCACTACCCAAAGGGGGTGAGAATGGAGTAGTGGGCACTGAGAGAGGGCAGTGTCCTGAAGAGGACACCGCTGAGCAGGGAGCAATGCGGGTCCCAAGGCAGCAGAGCAGATGGTCAGCAAGACACCACACGCGGAGGGTGCTCCATAACTGAAGAGTTAATTCCTGAAGCAACCAGCGGGAGGTGCCAGCAGTGGTGAGTCTTGACCCCATCACAGGCAGGTACACAGACACTTACCACTTAATAGGCCTGTTTTATACTGCACATTTACAGTCAGGAATATTATTAACCTACAGAAAATTTCTAGCCTACAATTTACAATTCCCTAAGATCTAGCGTAAATAATATACTTTCATCATATAAAGGCAAATAATCCATTAACAATAAGGAGGCAGATGACCTAGATTGTTTAGATCAATCTCCTTCAAATCATAACCCAGCTGCAACTATCTGATGTCACCGATATATCTGTTGGATATTTTTAACATATTAATATTTTACACACACACACAAACTCTTGGCAAGGGTACCTACTTTTTCATCACACAGCAAGTCAATTCACGTTGTTCCAGCAACATTTTAGCTGCTCTGTTGGTAACACAACACAATCACAGAGTTTGGCTCCTGCCCTGCAGGCCAGCACATTCTGCTTCTAGGCAGAAGCATTTCCCATCTGGTCCATGCCATACTCCAAGATTTTTTATCTTGAGGATAAGACTGAAGTTCCAGCAGAGAACCATGTTTGCTCTCCGTGAGCAGGGTCTATCATTTAAAGTGGCACAAATCTTTCTCCTTCTTTCTGGAGACACATCACTTCAAACACCTAAATGGACAAGAATTAGGGTGCTAAGCATGGAATGCAATCTGGAATCTGTTACATGGCAGCTCAAAATGCCAGACCTTTCTCCATCCCCTTGCTCAACACATTAATGCTCCTGGCTGGGATCTGTTTTACCACTCTCCAATTACATTTCCTCCATTCTGGATGTACAAATCAGAAAGATATCCCTATAAAAACCTGTCTCCGACAAACTCCTTCCTACCCTTTCCTGGAGAGTCCTCATCTTCAAGGCTTCACTGACCCTAGGCTAAAACAATGTCGTAAGACCATTTTTTAAGAAATGTCTGTTCCCACCCCCATATTTGCCTCCAAACTGTGATACAGTATTTTGCAGATGCCAGGATTGAAACATGTTTAAGTTTGTCTGTAAGGCCAGTAAAGACTGGACCCTAGATAATACAGAGTGGTTTAAGTGGATGGAATCAGCAAGGGGAAATTCAGACTGCACTATTCAAGGAGGATAGGGAGCTGTGGGGGAGCACCACTTATCCAAGAAAGGGAGAGGAGGAAGAAGCGTAGCTGTGTTTCCTTGTCTCCACACTGTAGTCCCTAACAGTAAATGTCCTCCTGTCAGAGAGAGTTTATGGTGTTTCCATAGAATTTCAAGATACATTGATCATTTACTTTTGCATATGCATGTGCTCCATACTCACCGAACAAGTAGAATGGGCACATAAAATAGAAACACACTTTTCTTCATAAACAGTATATGGGCTAATTAACATTTCTGGAAAATGTTTAACAGGCTTCTCCACTGAATTCTCCTGCAGGAATCATCCTCTGTATTGACACACTGAAATTAGCAGGTGTTGTAATGTATATTATTTATCTGTTAGATTCCTAGTTTCCAGACCCTTAATCATCAGTATCCCACTAAGAGGGCACTTTTTCAACCAGAACTAATTTCTGGGTATCAGTGTAAAGTTGTTAACGCCACAACAGAATTCAATCTCTTTTAATTTTACTGAACTATTTGCTTGTAGCCTAAGGATCTGTATAGCAAGCATTAGGCTAGAAGGATTTCTTTAAGCATTTTTAAGCCTCCAACAATACTGGTTGTTATCACATGTACTTAGCTACCTTGATGTTACAATACTCTTGCTAATTCTCTACATAAAAGGCAGTTTGATTCCCTGTGGCTGAAATTTGGAAATGCAGTCATTAAGAGTCAGTTAGACACTCTATCCTGGTCTGTCACGGAGCTATTGTCCCATCTTGCATAAATCCAGAGCTGGATATCACACTATTTTCACAAATGCAGTTAGTTTTAATTACTTATGATAATACTGTATAATGTGCTAATAAACTTTAGGAAAAACAATGACATCTTAATCATATAAACCTCACTACCATTCTTAGTAACTGTATCCTTGATGAGAACTGCAGAGACTCCTGATTTTTTTTCCACGAACATTTTTGAACCAGTAAAGTAACAATTAGCAACAGTCTACTGTCAATAAATAGGGTAACATGTCTCTTTATTACTATTTTTGTATGCATCCATTTTGCAATAGACACTCTGCTGGATAATTGGTTAGTGTCATATGGGAAGCACATGGATTGTTTCTCTGCAGCCTTCTTTGTTTCTTGAGCTCTCCTAATATTTTCAACAACAGACCATGGGATTTTTCTTTCTGGTCCCAAGATGTTCTACATGCTACATCGCACCATGAAACAGGCAAGTACCAATCATTACTAGGAACTCTTGCATGAATCTGCAATGCAAGCATCTCTGTTTCTATGCTTTAAGGACATGCGATGCTGGTGTAAGAACAAAATCAATCTGTCCAACCTACCAGGAACAATACTTAGTGAAATCCTTACTCAGCTGATATCCTTGCTTTGCATGTGATATTAGCATTATCCTCCTAATCTCCATAGCCTCACATTCTACTATACCTAGAGGCTCCATGCATCTATCAATGTGAGTATCATCTTGCTTTTATACTCTCTGAATGCCATCTTTAAACTGCTGTTTCACTGACAGTGTCTGCTTGTCACCACTACAGTCTATTCTGTATTTGTTTATGTATTTGGTAATATTCTATTCCCCACCTTAGCCCTAAGAGTCTTTACCAGCCTCAGATTTTTGTTGTTCCAAAAAGCCAGATTCTAGTGCAAGTCTTCATATTGCACAACATTAACAGCAGGCCCCATCCTATTACTACTGTAATTGTGACACAGCTGTTGAGGGTAGTCATTGAAGCCTGGTAACACACAAATTAAATACTGCGTTTGTATCAGAATTAGGCAACAACAGTTTCCTAGACCTCACAACACAGGCTATTTTGCTTTCCAACCTTTTTGATATCCTGGATGCAGCCAAGATACACTACTGAAATTCTTGATGGGATGACCAGGTACTCCTGCGATAGTCAGACCTCTAGACTAAAAACAAAGGCTGTTATTCTAGCTTCCACCTCCGATGGTGATATTTCTATATAAGGCACTGAACACATAAAAAGGATTGCAGCCCTGTGGATAGCAGTGATTCATGAGTTTAACTGTAAGGGTATGAGAGAATCATAACTCAGGGGATGCAGAGGGCAAGCTACGTGAGATTTCTTAGATAACTGAAATTGACCCATAATTCACTAGTAGCCATGGGAAATTCTACCACTCATATGGCTTTCATAGCAACACATCAAATCAGCTGGACGTGAACTGATTTCAATACACAAATCCAATCTGTGAAATATCATATTTAATTATTTCTGGCCATGATTGTTCCCTATGCACATCAGTGAATGAGACATTTTGGCAAAAAACAACATATTTTTCTTCTACTGTAAGAGTGCAAAACAATCTAAATCTGGTTACCTAGTGGAACAAAAGTTTCAATGATCTAATAAAATTTGAAAGTGTTATAACTAAAATATTTAATATATATTTTTGGAAGTGTACCGAAAGCTTTAAAAAAAAAAAAAAAAGCAGCTACTCTACCTTCACAGTCAATAACAATTCTTCCATGGTTTATTTGTATCCAACACAATAATATTGTCTGTATTTGTGCTGATGTTCAATTTAGTTTACACTTCAGGAGCAATGCTCAGATTCCACAGAGTAATAATTGACACAGCAGGAAAACACTGGCTACAGATTCAAACTCTGCTTTCAAAGTTCAGGCAGGCCAAAAGATGTTGCTATCAGCTCACAGGCTGGCAAAAAACAAAAAGATTTCTTTTTCAACCTGAAGGGTCAAAAGTTCAGTTCACAATTTCAAACAAGAATCTAATCCAAAGGGGTCTCTTATTAAGTAGCTTGGATTTTTAATTATTTTAGAATGTCTTATTTATTTCTCTACAACCTCAGCCACATAACCCATTCCTTTTTTGAAAGTTTTCTACTGCCGCAAAGCAAAATCCTGGTAAATAATTAGTTTTCTTTGATATGGTCAGCTTCTGACCAAAAAAAAAAAAAAAAAAAAATCATCCAAATCAGTCCTGATAGTACTGCAGCATGCAGGTCTATTAATTTAAAGAAAGGAAAAGGAAAAAGTTTTATTTGTATTACAACTGTACATAGAATCCCTACCACATCAAGCATCATCATTTGGCCCTACCAAATTCACAGCCAATTTTCATCAATTTCACAGCCATAGGATTTTAAAAATTGTAAATGTCATTAGTTCAGCTATTTAAATCTGAAATTTCATTGTAATTGTAGGAATCTTGACCAAAAATGGAGTTGTGGGGAGGAGGAGGTCGCAAGGTTATTGTCAGGGGTGTTGCAGTATTGCTACCCTTACTTCTGCTGGTAGCGGCACTGCCTTCAGAGCGGGGCAGCTGCAGAGCAGCGGCTGCTGGCTAGGAGCCCAGCTCTGAAAGCAGAACTTCTGCAAGCAGCAGCACAGAAAAAAGGATGGTATGGTATTGCCACCCTTACTTCTGCACTGTTGCCTGCAGAGCTGGGCCCTCACTCAGCAGCCGCCACTCTCTGGCCACCCAGCTCTGAAGGCAGCAGTGCAGAAGTAAGGTGGCATGGTACAGTATTGCCATGCTTACTTCTATGCTGCTGCTGGTGGGCTGCTGCCTTCAGAGCTGGGTGCCCAGCCAACAGCTACCACCCTCCAGCTGCCCAGCTCTGAAGGCAGCACAGAAGTAAGGGTGGCAATACTGCAACCCCCCCTAAAATAACAACATGTTGACCTCCCCTGCAATTCCCTTTTGGGTCAGGACCCCTAATTTGAGAAACATTGGTCTCCCCCGTGAAATCTGTATCGTGTAGGGTAAAGGCACACAAGACCAGATTTCACTGTGGGAGACCAGATTTCACAGATGGTCATGAATTTGGTAGGGCCCTACTCATCATGCTAGGCCCTGTACAAACACACAGTGAAAAAGGAGACCTGGCACCAAAAAGCTGACAGGCTTAATTATTTAAAGCAATTTCTAAGCTTCACAACCACAGTTTTCATTTTGATTGCCCATAATGTTTACTTAGACCTGGGGGAGACAGAATTTCATGCTAAAAATGAACAAATATTGTTTTTAACATGCTAATGCTATGGAAAGTTTTCTTCAGATACAGTTTTCTTCCTATTAAAGTGTTATAATCCACAACTCTCCTCTCAGGCAGCGGTGTATTATCGCCTAGGCCAACAAAGCCTAGGCTGAGGGCGGCAAATTTGCTCATGCCCCCTCCCCAACTCCGCCCCTTCCCCAAATCCCTGGCCCGCCTCCTCCCCCCAGGCGCGCCACGCTTCCCTCCTTCCACCTTCCTCCTAGGTTTGCCACGCGAAAGCACTGGGAGGGAGAGAGAAGCAAGTAGCCACAGGCTCAGAGGAGGCAGAGCAGAGGTGAGCTGGGGCCCGAGGGCGCAAGAGTAACAGGGGGCGGGGGAGGCTGGGAACCACTCCCCGCCCCAGCTCACCTCTGCTCCACCACTGCCATCTCCCGAGCGCACCGCATCTCCACTTCTTCCCCCCTCCCTCCCAGGCTTGCCATGGGGGAGCGTAGGTGAGCTGGCGCAGGGGGGAGGGTGGCAATTTTATTAATCCGCCACTGGTCTCAGGGTAACTATTCATGTATTTCTTATCCTTCTCTGAATGAATTTTCAACTGAAGGGTATTTTTTGGACCAAGATTGAAAAATGAATTGTATTTCTTAAATATCTAGAAAAAAATAGTCAGCTTAGTGGAGTCAAGTGTCATGGATCTAATTCTAATCATTAAGACACTGAAAATCCTGAAAGGCAGGCTTCCCTGTATCTCTGTGGCATGAAAAAAAGCAAACCTCAAACTGAAGATCATGTAAAAGATGAAAAAAAGAATAGTTCAGACCACACACACTATCAATACACTGAAAAATTACTGTCATATCAATAATAAATGAAACTTACTGACCTCCACATTCCAGTGAAACTGTGCATTGTGCTCACGCAGCGAGGTAAAGCTGGAGGTTTGAGTCCATCCATTCGAATAATAAGAGTAGGAATACCAAAGAGAACCAGGTATTTCACATAAAAAAATAGTACTTGAGCTAATGCCAGGCCACCTGAAAGAGAACATGCCAATGCCTTAAAAAAAAATAAGATAAAGAAAAACACATTTTAAAAAATGTTACTGATTTTTTTCCTCATTCAAATGATCCATTATCAAAAAACCTAAACATTTGTTTGATTGATAAGCTGTATGATACATATATTAAGTATATTTTAGCTCTTATAAAATGTATCTATGATCTTAAATGCACACACAACAAAGTGGTATTCTTTCTAGTACAGAGACGTAACAAAGCATTAGCAGCTCCACTTTCAAAATCTCAGTTTGGACCTCAGGTCTCAAATGTTATGATAAGCAATTATCGACTTGTGTAGAGCTGAAAAAATCAAGATGTATTGACCCAGAATATAAATATTTACCTCAAGGGACAATAAATCTTGATGTCTGCCAAAACATAAAGTCAATACACAGTCTGTACAGTATTATTACACACACTCTTCATTTGTCCCTCCAAAATGGGTACAAACGACTGTTACCTTTGTAGTATCCTGGCAGGCCCAGAGAGAGCCCACCATGTCAGATTTCTTGTGTGCACCAATAAATCAGAGAGGGGGACTCTATACAACCAAACATCTTCCCAAAATATTCCTTCCTGGCTCAGTCTGAACACAGCCTGCAGAACTGGATCTCAGTAAAGTACTTAAACACGTGCCTGACTTTAAGCACATACGACTGAACTGCTCACATGCTTAGCGATGGGCACATCTTGAAGTTGTGTTCATCGTTAAGTACCTTGCTGAATCCTTCCCCTATGTGATTTCAGGGAGCCAGACCCAGGGCCGACAAGAGCAGGGAAAGCCAGTACAAATTACCAGGGCCCAGCAGTCCGGAAGGGGGCCTGGGACCCAGCTTCATCGGCCCTGTTTAGCCAGTCCACCCTTGCTGAGGGGTCCGAAAAAATTTTCTTCACCGGGGCCTGAACCCGCTCTCAACAGCCCTGGCCAGACCTAGAGCACAGAAGTTCAGCATCTGAATCTAGAACATGGATGTTTTTGGTTATGCGCGTGCCCATGGCCCAAAGCCAGAATATGCACAAAAAGGAGTAATCCTCATTTACACTGGTGTGAGATCAGACAGTGAATTCACAGGTGTCAACCATGCCAATAAGGGCTGTAGAACTGTGCTTTCCATTTGCATTTTTACATAAGAACATACGAATGGCCATACTGAGGCCTGGTCTACACTATGAGTTTATATCGAATTTAGCACCGTTAAATCGAATTAACCCTGCATCCATCTACATAACGAAGTCCTTTATATCAATATAAAGGGCTCTTAATGCCGGTATCTGTAATCCTCCAACGAGGGGAGTAGTGCTGAAATCGGTATTGCCATGTCGGATTAGGGTTAGTGTGGCCGCAATTTGACAGTATTGGCCTCCGGGCACTATCCCACAGTGCACCATTGTGACCGCTCTGGAAAGCAATCTGAACTCGGATGCACTGGTCAGGTGGACAGGAAAAGCCCCGCGAACTTTTGAATTTCATTTCCTGTTTGCCCACTTCATGGAGAGCTGAATCAGCACAGCGTGACCATGCAGGGCTCATCAGCACAAATAAGGCATTAAGTCTCACGAATCGTAAAGTGCAGCATAGCATGACTGTACAGGCTTGTACTGGATCTGATCGCTATATGGGTGACGAGGATTTTTGTTGCTAGCAGAACTTCCATTCGAAAAGACAAATTGAAAAAAACATTTGAAAAAAAATCTCCAAGGCCATGATGGAGAGAGCCACCAGGGACTCAGTACAGCCGCTGTTGTTGAAAGTTAAGGAGGCTCAGACAAGCCTACCAGCAAAACCAAAGAAGGCAAACGGCTAAGGTTCAAAGGCAGGCCACAAACCACTTATTGCTGAGTGCACGCAATTCTAGGGGGAGGTTCCACCCACTACCCCACCCCTGACCATGGATTCCCAGGCGGGGTAATCTCAGCCATGCTTTTGGAGGATTCTGCGGATGAGGAAGATGAGGAGGAGGAGGAGGAAGAAGAGGACGAGCTTGCAGAGAGCACACAGCACACCGTTCTCCCCAACAGCCAGGACCTTTCTCTCAGCTGACAGAAAGTACCTCCAGGCAGTATCCCACGCCCAGAAGCTGGAAGGACCTTCTGTCGTGAGTGTACCATGTGTAATATAAAACGTGGTTTAAAGCAAGCATTTTAATTGATTAATTTGTCCTGAGGACTTGGGATGCATTCGCAGCCAGTACAGCTACTGGAAAAGTCTGTTAACGTGTCTGGGGATGCAGTGGAAATCCTCCAGGGACATCTCCATGAAGCTCTCCTGGAGGTACTCCAAAAGCCTTTGCAGAAGGTTTCTGGGCAGGGCAGCCTTATTCCGTCCTCCATGGTAGGACACGCGACCACGCCATACATGTAGCAAGTAATCTGATATCATTGCATGACAAAGCCTGGCAGCGTATGTCCCAGTTTTTGCTGGCATTCAAGCAACATCCGTACTTTATCTAGCTGTGTTATCCTCAGGAGAGTGATATCATTCATGGTAACCTGGTTGAAATACGGAAATTTAATTAAGGGGACAGAGGTGGCCATTCCTACTGGGCTGTTTGCCTGTGGCTGAAAAAAAATCCTTCCCTGCAGTTAGTCAAGCGGGCGTAGGAGGGGAGGGTGATTGGCGCTGAGCTTTTTCGCGTTTGGCTAGCAGGGATCTTCCCTGATACCAGTCACGCGGTGGGGGTGGGGGTGTGGCTAGCAGGGATCTTCCATGATACCAGTCACGAGGTGTGGGGAGAGGTAAAGCGATGATCCCAGAGAATTGGATGGGGGAGAGGAGTTTGGTTTCTGCTGCTGCATGTTAACAGGAAAGACGCAGCACTCAATGGGCTTTGCTTGGTATTTGGGAAAGGAGGGTGCTGGTTTTATGAAGGCTGCAGAAGCCGAAAGACAATGGCTTATCATGGACGCATGCAAGCCGAATTCTGTTGCCCGGACCTGCGTCTGTGATCTCTAACACCAAAGCCGCAGGCACTCAAAATTAAGATGCAAAATATGACCTTGTACTGAAATAACATGTGTTATGTAATGTGAATAGTGTTGTTCTCAGCGAAAGAGTATAACCATTGTTCTGTAAAATGTATCTTCTCTCCCTTTTTTTCTCCTCCCTCCTGCAGCTGCAATTTTTTCAAGCCTCCCTCCTCTGTCCCGAAGGCTAGCTCAGATAAGGCGGCGAAAAAAAAGGACACGAGATGAAATGTTCTCGGAAATCATGGAAGTGACCCACAATGAAAGAGCTCATCTGAATGAGTGGAAGG
The DNA here is from genome assembly GCF_003597395.2 of Chelonoidis abingdonii. Lineage (NCBI taxonomy): Eukaryota > Metazoa > Chordata > Testudines > Testudinidae > Chelonoidis > Chelonoidis abingdonii. The sequence continues at coordinate 176,119,054 of NC_133771.1, forward strand.
ACATGGTATCAAAGTACATGAAAGATGCCAGTGAACGTGAGGACAGGAGGGACCAACGTGAGGACAGGAGGGATGAACGTGAGGAGGGGAGAGACACTCGAGAACACAGGTGGCGGCAGGAAGATCAAAGGAGGCGGGATGCAATGCTGGGGCTGCTCCGTGATTAAACTGACATGCTCCTGCATCTGGAGGAGCTTCAGGAACGGCAGCAGGATCACAGAGTGCTGCTGCAGCCCCTGTATAACTGCCCTCCCCGCTCCCCAAGTTCCATAGCCTCCTCACCCAGACATGTAAGAACACATGGGGGGAGGCTCCATGCACCCGCCCACTCCACTCCGGTGGACAGCCCAACCAAACGGCTGTCATTATTTTGAAACTTTTTAGTGGACTTTTCCTTCCCTCCTATCCTCCTCCCAAACCCAACCGGGCTACCTTGTCAGTTCTTTCCCTCTTTTTTAATAATCAATTAATAAAGAACACATGATTTTCAAATGCTAGTAACGTTATTTCCTTAGAAAGCAAGCTGTGATCAAAGGGGGAGGGTGGGTTGCTTACAGGGAATGAGTCAATCAAGGAGGCGGGTTTTCATCAAGGAGAAACAAACACAGTCACACCGTACCCTGGCCAGTGATGGAACTGGTTTTCAAAGCTTCTCTGATGCACACCGCTTCCTGGTGTGCTCTTCTAATCGCCCTGGTGTTTGGCTGCACATAATCAGCGGACAGGTGATTTGCCTCAGCCTCCCACCCTGCCATAAAGGTCTTCCCCTTACTCTTACTGAGATTGCAGAGCACATAGCAAGCAGCAATAACAATGGGAACATTGGTTTGGCTGAGGTCTGAGCAAGTCAGTAACTTGCGCCAGCGTGCCTTTAAATGGCCAAATGCACATTCTACCATCATTCTGCACTTACTCAGCCTGTAGCTGAACAGCTCCTGACTACTATCCCAGCTGCCTGTGTATGGCTTCGTTGAGCCATTGGCATCAAAGGGGAAGGCTGGGTCACCCATGGATAAACTATAGGCATTTCAACACCCAAGTTGTTATTTTCGGTCTGGGAAGAATTCCTTGCTGCAGTCGTTTAAACGGAGTATGTTCCCGAAGATTTGGCGAGCGTCACGACCGCTTCCTGGCCATCCCGGTGGATGTTGGTGAAATGTCTCCTTGTTGATCCACCAGTGAAAAGTACGCATTGAAAAGTACCACCTTGCGGTTTTATGTACTGGGTGGCCTGGTGCTTCCGGTGCAAGATAGGGATATGGGTTCCATCTATCGCCCTCCACAGTTAGGGAATCCCATTGCATAGCAAAGACATCCAATAATTGACCTGCGCACATGTCTCAGAAGCGTCACTACCTCTCGTAACTGCAGCTTAGTGATTGCTTTGGCTACTTGCATCACAGCAGCGCCTGAACAGTAGATTTTCCCACTCCAAATTGATTCCGAGGACTTGACTGGTAGCTGTCTGGTGTTGCAAGCTCCACAGGGCTATCGCCACGTGCTTCTCAACTGTGAGGGCTGTCTCACCTTGGTATTCTAGCGGAATTTCAGGGCAGGGAAAGCAAGTCACAAAATGTCCATGATGCCAGGCCTATGCATGCAAAGTTTTGGCAGCACTAGGAACGTCCCACACACTGCAACTATGCGGTCCCACAGTATCTGTGCTTGTTTCCCCGGGGCCAAAATCGGCGTTTCAATTGGCTATGAACTTTCCCCATTACCACCATGATCTCCAACGAGGTAGGGGCCTCAGTTTTGAGAGTAATTCTGTGTCCATGTCCTCATCAACTCTCCTTACGCCGCTCTGCTGTAGCCGCTGCCGGCTCTCACTGGTTTTTGCAGGTCAAGAACTGGTTCAGCATAGACTGCACGAGAATGCGTGAGGTTGTTACACCGTCCATGATTGCTGTCGTTGAGCTGAGCAGGCTCCATGCTTGCCATGCGTATGGCGTCTGCACAGGTTCACCAGGAAAACAAAAGGCATGAAACAAGTTGTCTGCCACTGCTTTCACGGAGGGAGGGGTGAGGCTGTACCCATAACCAACCAGCCAACAAATGTTTTATGCCCATCAGGCATGGATCTTCAACCCAGAATACCAATGGGCAGGGGTCAGACTGCAGGAACTATGGGATAGCTATGGATAGGCTAGCCCCACAGTGCAACGCTCACCAGAAATCGACGCTAGACTCGGTACATGGATGCACACCACCGAATTAATGTGCTTAGTGGTGAGCCGCGTGCACTAGACTTTATACCATCTGTTTCAAAAAAACGGTTTCTGTAATATTCGGGAATAATCAGTAGTGTAGACCAAAGGTCCATAACAGTCCAGTATCCTGTCTGCCAAGAGTGACCAATGCCAGTGTCCAGAGGGAGTGAACTTAACAGGCAATGATCAAGTGATCACTCTCGCTGCCATCCATCTCCACCCTCTGTCAAACAGAGGCTAGGGACACCATTCCTTACCCATCCTGGCTAATAGCCATTAATGGACTTCAACTCCATGATTCATCCAGGTCTCTTTTAAACCCTGTTGATAGTCCTAACCTTCACGTGTAACACACCTCATCAGGCAAGGATCTTCGTTTCCACAAGTTTGACTGTGTGAAGAAGAAAAAAAAAAAAACTTCTTTTATTTGCTTTAAACCTGCTGCCTATTAATTTCATTTTGTGGGAAACCCTAGTTCTTGTATTATGGAATAAGTAAATAACTTTTCGCTTATCCACTTTCTCCACATCACTCATGATTTGTTATATCTCTTACCATATCCCCCCTTAGTCTCCTCTTTTCCAAGCTGAAAAGTCCAAGCCTCTTTAATCTCTCCTCATATGGGACCCATTCCAAACCCCTAATAATTTTAGTTGCCCTTCTCTGAACCTTTTCTATTGCCAGTATATGTTTTTTGAGACGAGGAACCACATCTGTACATAATATTCAAGATGTGGGCATATCAGGGATTATATAAGGGCAATAAGATATTCTCTGTCTTATTCTCTATCCAGGGCCGCCCAGAGGATTCAGGGGCCTGGGGCAAAGTGGGGGAGCTGCGGCGCTTGTACTCGCCCGGCAGCGGTCCAGGTCTTCGTGGCATTTCAGCGGTGGGGGGGGCCCTTCAGTCACGCCACGTCTTTGACAGCACGTGAAAGGGCCCCCCGTCGCTGAAATGCCGCAAAGACCCGCGACCACCACCAGGCCAGGGCTCACAGGCCCAGGGCAAATTTGCCCACTTCCGCCCCACCCCACCGCCCCGTTGGCAGCCCTGTCTCTATCCCCTTTTTTAATTATTCTAACATCCTGTTTTTGCTTTTTTGACTGCTGCTGCACACTGCCGTGGATGTCTTCAGAGAACATATCCATGATGACTCCAAAGATCGTTTCCTGATTAGCGGTAGCTAAATTAGCCCCATCATAATGTATAGTTGGGGTTATTTTTTTCCCCCAATGGTGCATGACTTTACGTTTATCCCACATTACATTTCATTTGCCATTTTGTTGAGCATTCTGGAGGGGTGTCATCGTTGGCACCATACTTGGCAGGGGAGAGGTGGTGTATAGGGGGTCAGGACAGTCAGGGACAGGAAAAAGGAGGTTGGTGGGGGTGGAGTCCCTGAGTGGTGGTCTAGGGAGGGGGATTTTCAAGGGAGGAGGACCAGCAACCAGTGAGGGACACAGGAGTAGGATAGGCCAGGGATTCTGCAGAGGGGCAGTCAGGGGCAGCAAAAAGTGCCGATGGGGGTCAGATAGGGGGCAGGGCCAGGCTGTTTGGGGAGGCCAGCCTTCCCCTACCCTAAAGCTCATTCAGCAGTTTCTAAGGCTTGCAGACAGCTATTTAACATAAAGAGCCAAGCTGTTGTGGTAAGGAATGGTGTCCCTAGCCTCTGTTTGTCAGAGGGTGGAGATGGATGGCAGGAGAGAGATCACTTGATCATTACCTGTTAGGTTCACTCCTTCTGGGCACTTGGCATTGGCCACTGTCAGCAGACAGGATATTGGGCTGGATGGACCTTTGGTCTGATCCAGCATGGCCAGTCTCAGGTTCTAAGCTAAATGAATCCAAAGTTATGGAGACAGATATGAGTCGAGGAAGCCAGCAGAGTATCAGAAACCTGGAAAAATCTCTGACTGGATGGGCTCAGTGTTTGGTCACAAGCTGAGGTGGTTCAAAAGTTTTGGATTTTTTTTAAGCAGAATTTTTTTTATTGTTTCTTTAAACAGTCAAACACAGCAAGCAGCAAATATTGGCCACACACTTCTGAAACCCCAAGCCATGTTCAGGTTTGGCAGACTTATTTCAGCTTTTATTTGTAAAACACACTTTTTATTGTTGTGTAGACAAGAGCTAAGAAATTCTAGCCATAACGTAAAGCCTCCTTGCTTCCCCCTGAAAATCCCTATGAACTGAAGAATGTAAACACTGAATATAAATCAAGATGGTTCCAAGTGATCAGTGACACAAACCCAAGACACCCAGCACACAGGCAACTAAAGCTGGCTCTGATTAGGGTGACCAGATGAGAGGAAGAAAATATTGGGACACATTTGGTGGGGTGGGGCAGTTTGCCGGCGGAGCAAAAAAATAAAAAAGGGGTGAGTGCTGCCAATGGAGTGGGGGGAGAGGGAGTGGGGCAATTTGCTTCTGGCCCCATGAGAATACATTATTCTATAGTATTGCAACTTCTTTTTATGGAAGGGCCCCTGAAATTGCTTTGCCCCAGGCCCCCTGAATCCTCTGGGTGACCCTGGCCTGGTTTGATTCCTGTCTGATTCAATTTCTCATTTCTGTTCTGACCATTTTTATTTTAAGACCTAAGTTATGGTTGCCACCTGCACAAACTGCTTGTGAAAGCTACAGCACATTATGCAAAGTATCCTCAACAATACCTGCGGCATTCATAATGTATATCTTAGGAATGTAAATAATGGATAACAGTGCATCCTACAATACCCTAATGTCTGCATCAAATGATACATCACAACCTCTTCATGAGAAGCTCTGTTAGCACCGTTTTCAAGACAACACTGCCTGATTCCAGACAAAGTAGGATTAAACTGCAAACTGGGAGCTTGACACATCCAAACTACATTTCCCATGAGACATCGTGGCAGCATTTCCAAATCAATATATTTTGATTTACAGATTAAATATTTTGATTTCCAGCCAAAATATTTCAGTATTCAAATTTCTGTCAAAAATCAAAATTAGTGCTCCTAAGTAACGCAAAGCAGGCAGAAGTGTACTACTAGTGAATCTAATCTTAACAGTTAAAATTAAAAGGTGATTCAAGGTTAATATTAAATACCTTCCACTCATTAGCAGTATCATTTACCTTTGGATTTCTTGAGAATAAATAAAAGAATGTTTTCTGAGTGCCAGGACTAAACAATCAAGGTGGTTTTCAAACCACATAAGCCTTTTTTTTGCTTCATAAATCATCGTCAACATGTAAGTTCAGGAGTAACTGGCAATTTTCATTGGTGATTCATGAGAAGAACAGAACAGACTTCCCTTTTGAACAGCTACATTGACCCTTGCAGTGTTGCCAGTTTCAAGCAGTTGTTTCTGTCAGTAAACAGGACAGATATGACTAGGAGGATACATATAGTGCAGATATACAGAATTACAGTGTGCGGTTTGAGGGGTGGGGAGTCGTATGGTTGTTTTTTTTTTAAACAAACTCACTTTCCAGATCACCACCACATTTTAACGGAATACTGACACGAAGTGTAAGTCAAACAACAAACAGAGTTTCGAACAGCTTTGATCTGGTAGCTAAAGTATCTCAGATTCTAAATATAAGGTTGCTGGGGTTCCTTTGATCTTCCCCACATTCAATACCCTGCTCCTCTCCCTGGAAAAGCCCACAGGAGGGGGAAAATACATCAAAAAACTCTGAGAGGGTCACCTCATGGAGCTGGAGCCACATTCTCTCCTGCAAAGATTTGTGGCCTAACACAGTGGAGTGTGTGTGGTGGGGCTGCATCCTGTAAAAGTTAAAAATGAAAATCCTCATAGATAATTAGCTCACCCTTCCATGCATACCCTCTTTCATAGAATATCAGGATTGGAGAGGACCTCAGGAGGTCATCTAGTCCAACACCCTGCTGGTAGAAATGTAAATCATCGCCGGGGGAGCAGGGTAATAGGCATTCATGCGTGTGAGAGAATGTGACACTCGGTCCCTCTTGCTCGCTACTGCAGCTCACTAGGCATGGAGGTGCAGGGCTTCAGGGTGTTTCTGAGGAGGTAGGAGTGAGGCAGGTTCCTACCTCTCAGGCAGAACAGAATATATACTGCTGGGGAAATTCTGTGCCACAGGGCCACTGGACCCAGCACAGCCCAGCTCACACATAGAAGACACTGCTGGGGGCAGGGAGAGGGAGATGTATTTTCAAAAGGCACTTATGAAGCCTTCCGAGCATCAGCGGGACCCTTCAGAGTCTATAGCTAAATACAGGTCAGTGTGTCATGGTAATGTTCAGCTAGGTACTTACTGCACCTTTGTGATTCCTCATCATCCTGTGCTACGATTTTTGCATGCTCAATTAGTGAAAAATACAATTTTATTTTAAATAGTTTAATCAACGCACTTAGAAGAAAGCAGGACCGATTCTTCTCTCCTTTATACCAGATTTACACAATACAACTCTATCACTGTCAGTTACCCTGATTTTTCCTGTTTCTGACCTAGGGTGACCAGATGTCCCGATTTTATAGGGACAGTCCCAATTTTAGGGTCTTTTTCTTATATAGACTCTTTTATCCCCTACCCTGGTCCCAATTTTTCACACTTGCTGTCTGGTCACCCTATTCTGACCTGAAAAAGGCCCATCTCTTCAAATTGTTAATTATATCGATTAAATCCAAATATGTAACTTACCAAACTCTGAATGAAGACAGTAAGCAGACATTTACCTTCTGTTCATATTGATATTATAATGACAGTACACAAAATGTTAGGACCTAAGTCCCCAGTGCCTGAAACATTATAAGCAAAAGGACTTGTCTACACTTGAAAACTGTTTCAGAATAGACTGCCTTGCATGCACACACAGTATTTGTTTCAAATCCTCTGGCTTTCTAACCCACATCAACCAACCCACTTTGGAAGCAGGTTTACTGAGAATCAGGATGATTTTTTCCACAACAAGGTAGGTGTAGAGACATTCCCATTCTGAAGCAACTGTTTCACATCTGGCAGTCCTCCCACTGCTATTCTACATTGCTTTGCCAGCCACCTGGATCAGACTGTTTACTGGTGTGCCTGCTACTGCTCTGAGATCATCTTGACCAGATGTTACTTCCGCCATGTCAGTGCTAGCGAGCAGTCAGGTACCACCCCCCCATTTGCAATTCCAGCTCATGGTGAGTTCACTTCCCCAGAGCTACATGTCGATTAGATAGCAGCCATGCCCTATATTTTCATATGGTACTGTGCACAGAACTTCCTTGCCTCCTGTGGAGAGAAGTGTGTCCAGACCCACCCGAACAGCAATCACCAACTGAAATACAGAGGTCTACGAGCAGCCATCAAATGAAGGACAGGTGGCATTGCTGGGGCATGAACCAGTGCCACACCAATGAAAAGAAGTTTCAGCTGAGTTACTAGAATGTTAGGGACAACCATGCCTGGGTGAGAACTCACATTGTGCCTACTATAGGAGCTGGACCCTATTTTTTGGTAGAGGTTCCACCACCCAACCACAGCTTCCTGTGAATTCCACCTAGGATTCCCACTTGGATGCCAGCCAGGATGCAAAAGCCAGAGGTGATTAACCTTGCAACACAGGATCTTGTTGACCTGCTCAAGCCAATGAACCCCAAGGCTCATACAATGCTGGAGACCCAGGAGACCCCCAAATCACAGTCAGAGGGCCAACTGAATCACAACAGAGACCTAACCTGGGGAGAAGACTTCTTCCAGTATTACAGTATGTGATATATTGCAACTGTACTGGGGGATTTAAACTACTACTCGGTACTGCCAGGGCACCACCATGATGGGCTAGTCTCTCTCTCTCTCTGCCTTCTTGGCTTTTAACACTCGCCCCACCTAGAGCTCAGAATGGCAGCTGCACTGGAGAATTAAAACAGTACTATTTATTTCTCAGAAATATGCAAACACACAACCAATGCTCAAGCATCCCAGGTCCACCCCATGCCCCACCATGCTGCTTATTGCTCCTGCTCCCTTCCAGTTCTATTTGAGATGGCCGCACTGTGAGGGTTACAAATGAGATGCACTGAACACAAGTACATTTATAGTAGCAGAAGATACGAGAAAGAAAAAGGACTAAAAAAAAATATTCTGGCTCATGGTTTCTCAGTTTTAAGAAAACTTGAGGTGTTAGGACCTAGGTCACCCAAATCAGGCTTCAGAGACATTTCAAAAAGGATTTCAAGGCATTCATTCAGCCCCTCTCCCCTCCTCCTTTTGGTTACTGCAGAATTCTATTTATTTTTCACTTTATGCTGATCCATGGATATTTAAAAAAAAAAATTAAGGCAAAGACAGTGCTCTGTCTTAGGCACACACATTGCACAGCAACACAGCTCTCTCACCACTGTCCATATAGCTTGTGCTTCCCTGCCACTGCTGCACCAGCTCCAGGGCACCAGCCTGGCAAAAAGCAGCAAGGTGTAGCTTCCTGGTTTGCCTACTGCCTTGCTGAACACAATCCTTCTCTGCCTTTTAGGACCACACCTTAGGGTAACATCCTGGAACAGAGCTGGCGCAAATGCAATTACTAGCCTTCCCCTGCTGCCCCCCGCCACAACCCATTGCCGACACACAGAGTCACATGCAACCACGGGCCTGGGCCTGCTGGTGCTCCTTAGCACTCTCTGCCCACCAGTAGTCTGCATAGGTGCACGTACAATTATTAACCATCACACCAGGTGACCCAAGAACCACATGCCCCTTCCCACAATAAACTCAGGGATGTTGCACAAATAGGGAAGTATGTTTTAAAACATCTGATCTCCAAGGTTCTACCCTCCAACATCTTACCCCAGCTTGGGAAAAAGCATATGGGAACTGAATTCTGAAAACAGAAAAAACACATTTGACCATTACTAGCATGTAGACTTGAGCTGAGTCCTGCTTTGAGCAGGGGGTTGGATTAGATGACCTCCCGAGGTCCCTTCCAACCCTGATATTCTATGAATTTGGACAACTGCATTAGCTTTTTCTTTCCCTCCCTAGCACCTGACATGTTGTTAATGACCACAGACAGGGGTGTTATCTCTGGGGAAAGGGAAAGAGGACAATGGATGACAACACTTTTACCACCTTGCATCTGCATCCCAGCAGAGGGAACAAGATGAAGGAGTGGAGGGCAGGTTTCCTTAAGCATGATACAGGGAGAGGATGACGACAACAAGGAACTGGCTAGGGCCTTCAGCTACTGGGGGTGATGGAGAGGCAAACAGACCTGCTGCAGAACATAGGGGCACTATGTTCAGCACCCTAACCTAGCCATGTCTTAGGGTTGCCAGTTTTGGTTGGACATATTCCTGGAGGTTTCATCACATGACATAATATTTAATTTTAAAAATAATCTTTAATTCCTGGAGACTCCCGGACAATCCTGGAGGTTTGGCAACACTACCATGTTTTGCAGACCTCTCCCTCTGAGAACCTGGCATACCAGAATACACCCTTCACTCCCACAACGCTAAGGCACAGGCCAGTGAAAGGATTCACTCCCTGCTGGGGCACATCCCTGCAGCTTTGCCTAGGGATTAGCTCTCTCCGTCTGGCATCCCACAGCCCCTTCAGTTGTCACCTCTCTCTCTCTCTCACTCTCAACTCGGGTCCCTCCAGACCAGCTGGCATCTCTAACAATCCTGTGCCAATTCTCAATGACTGTTAGGGAAACTCAGGCCCTGGGTTCCAGCCCAGGGACTCTATAATGAGCAGCCAAGGTCTACACAGTCCCCTTCCTTGCTGCAGTTTCCCTGGGCTTCTTCCTACTCTGTCTTCTCAGGTTTTCTGTCCCCACAACTCCTCTGGGGTTAACCCTTCTTCCATGGCTTATTCTCCTTTTGGGTTTTCTGCTCCTAAAGACTGACTGCAGCTTCCTGCTCTCCTGACTTTACACTAACCAGCCTGCTCCTGCCCAGCTGGGCTCCATGCTCTGCCACCAAGTGCAGCCAGATAATGTAATTTTCCTCTCAGGCACATTAACTCTCTTCAGGGCCTGTGTGGGTACACACCTGTTCATGGTACAAACCATGAAGACCGCAGCACTCTGTGTTTCCTCCATGCTGCTCGACTGCTCTTTGAAAATGGCACAGGCTCATGAAAACAAGACTATTGGTGGGATAAAAGGAGAGTAATCATGGATTTATTTAGTATGACCCTAAGTCCCAGAATTTTTAGTAGGTTTCCCCCACAGAGAAAAATCTCAAGAAGGGTAGAACCTAGCAGAGGTTCACTGCACCATAGGATGTCTGCCCAGAATGCTGAGCACTTATTTTGAAACTTGGGGGGAGGGATAGCTCAGTGGTTTGAGCATTAGCCTGCTATACCCAGGGTTGTGAGTTCAATCCAGGGCAGGAGGGCATTTAGGGATCTAGGGCAAAAATCTGCCCAGGGTTGGACCAGATGACCTCCTGAGGTCCCTTCCAACTCTGATATTCTATGAAACCATGTGGCCACAATAATCCCAAAGAAAAGGCTAGTCTAGGGAAGTGGGGTGGAAGTTCACACACGGTTGTTGCAGGTCACATAATAAAATCTAAAACTCCTTTCAAGTCTAAACCTGAGTCATCTCATTACATTTGGATGGTAAAAATGATCTGTAAATATTTGCAGGATTGAGCCCTAAATAATCAACAGTTAACATGTGAGTAACAAAAAGAGGATATTTATACTTTGTAATAAAACTGGGTTAACTACCAATATCTGCAAGACGAGTTATAAGAATTCAGCTTTTTCTTGTTTCTTTTTATAAAGCAGTGAACTGCCCAATGTTTTAGAGAAGAAAATCTCATTAAGCTTCTTGGTTTATGTTTGTACTTCCAGTTTTCAAAACAGACATCAGATGCCAAATATTTTATCATCACTTTCTCCTCATCATCTTGCAGGATGAAAAAAACCAAGCAAACAGATTACTTTGTTAGCATTTCATTACCATTTAGATGGATGCACAGACACCACCATTTCAATAGCAAAACACTGCATACTTCTTAAGAATGAACTCAGAAATTCCTTTCCTGTTCATGAGGTTATTAGAAAGAGAATCATAAGACACCAGACAATACTTTACCATCTGGTTTACACAGAGCATTATGTAGACTTCGCTTTTTTTATTATATATGTATGTGATGTTTCACACTTTGAGGATCCAAAAAATTCCATATGTAATAAACCAAACTTTCAGATAAAAATGTCATCACTAACTTCTTGTATTGATGACATCACTCTACATTATTTTTATATAAAGAAGACTCTCACTTGTTACGTACAAAGGAAAATCTAGTCCAGAAGTCTATTTAATAAGTATATCAATGACAATAATTTGAAACTGTCATCTGTACAGTCTTCATTAGAAAAGATGGTACCTAGTAAAGACTAGTGGGTTAGACCCACAGCTGATGTAAAGTGGCCCATAAAATATTTTAAAATTGTATGTATCTATCGTGTATGAAGGTACACATGTATATAATGACAACCATCTCTGTAGATGCACAGGGGACTGAACCAGGGACCTGCAGGGCCAAAAGTCTGAGTTGTTACCACTTGAGTTAAAGAGTCAAGCCTCCACAGCTGAAGACTGTAACAACTCATTTCCTCTGTGGATCAGGCACTGAGAGAACACCTGTAGCACACATTCATCAATGGGCGATGCATATGCACATTGAATATACACATACAAACAGAATCAAGTTAGCTGAAATAGAACTGTTTAAAAATTATATCATGGCTCCTTCCAGAATCTGTATCCCCTCCCTGCCATTTTTCAGCTGAATTTTGGCTATTGCTACCTCCTGTAGTCTGTGAGACAGATGTCAAGCTTTTATCTGATAACCTGGAAAGGGAGAAGTATTGAGTCACCATTGCATGTACCTATCCTTTTTGATATAAAAATCTAAAAGGCTAGAGGTAGCGTAGTGCAAGTTTACAGAAATCAACACTTTATAACCCTGAGGTTTTAGAATTAAGTTATAGGCAAAACACACCTGAATGAACTAGTGAAGAGCAGTAATCACGCCCATTTCATCAGAACAGCAGAAGCCAATACTAGTTTCTCCTATTTAGACGGGGACTATAGCAGCATAGCTATAGCACTGTAGCTATGCCAGCATAACCCCAAAACGTATATGTAGGGTTTATATACATATATATGAAGAGGTTTTTCTGTCACCATAGGAACGCAACTTCCCCAAGAAACAGAAGCTTGACGGAAGCATTCTTCCATTGACCTAGCTATGTCTACACGGGGCAGGGGGTTAGGTTGGCACAGCTATAGTGCTTAGAGGTGTGAATTTTTCACAGCTCTGAGTCTGTAGCTATGTCTACCTAAAAATGTAGGTCACACTGTGGCAAACTGTATTTTTACGTTCATCCTTTTTACAAAATTATGATACATTTTATACAATGTATGCCTTGAGAGGTATCATTTGAAAATTCATAATCTACTGAACATTACTGTCCTGGTAATATATGTTTATCAATATTGTATGTAAAGTTATAAAATTCAACTGTACGACATTGCTGTAACATGCTCCAAGTTTAGAAAACCAGTTCCTCAGAGACAAAAGCTAGTCAGCACCTCAGCCAGGTGTCAACATAGTCAATTGGACAATCACCTAGTTAGATGGCCATTCTTTGGCCAGAAGAAAGTTTCAAGAAAGAACTTTATATATTAACAACAGAACTGTAAACAGTTCTCATGTAAACAGACTGGCTATTCCCTGAACCCCAATTGAAGATAATCCTCAAAGAGGGGAGAATGGTATAAGAATAGAGATCACATACAACACAAATTACCTCTCCGCTCTTACCTTCTGCTTACGACAGCAACACCTGAAGAAACACTGAACTGGGGGAGAGATCCTGGTCTGGAGGGTCCCAGCCAGTAAAGACTGTAAAGAGCATATGGCGAGAAAAATCTTTGTTTTAAATCCATTTAGCTTTCTAAGTTAGATATTAATCTACATTTTATCTTTTATTTTCTTGTAACCAACTCTAACTTTTCTGCCTCATTACTTTTAATCACTTAAAATCTATCTTTCTGCAGTTAATAAAGTTGCTTTACTGTTTTATCTAACCCTGTATGTGTTTCGATTGAACTGTTGGGAACCTCCACTTGAGATAACAAGCTTTGTGTATATCATTTTGCATTGATGAAATGATGGACCTTATATGATCTTGCACTGTCAAGTGCAAAGCTGGGCAGTACAAGAGACACATTTCTGGGGGAAGGTCTGGGACTGGGAGTTTACTGGTGTTGCCCTGTATGCAACTCATGAGTGGCTGACCATAGCACTCACGTAATTCAGCTAGGAGTGATTTTACTTGCTACAGGCTGTGTGTGAACTGGCCAGCAGTGATTATTTTCACAGCAAAGCAGTGTAAAAGGCACCCCAGATTGGAGAACTGAAGGGACACAGCTGTTCAACAGTCCAGATTGTACCCTGGGGAATGTCACATACATCTTAGGGTACATCTTATGAGGATCCTAACAAGGGCAGTTGGGACCAAGGGTCAGAGCAGGGTCAAACATGAGGAGTTGTTCATGGAAAGGTTTCAGGCCAGAGTCAATACCAAGGGTCAGAGTCCAAGTCAGAGTTTGGGTCAGAAGGCAAAGGGATAGCTCAGTGGTTTGAGCATTAGCCTGCTAAACCCAGGGTTGTGAGTTCAATCCTTGAGGGGACCATTTAGGAATCTGAGGCAAAAATCTGTCTGGGGATTAGCCCTGCTTTAAGCAGGAGGTTGGACTAGATGACCTCCTAAGATCCCTTCCAACCCTGATATTCTATGAAGCTAAGGTTGAAACCAGGAGTTCAAAAGCACAAATGGTTGTAACAGCTACAGGAGATCTGTGCTGCTGCCTGGAATGCCCTTGGGTTTATATAGAGCAGGGAGTCAGTCAGGAGGCTGCTGCCTGTCAGACCCCTTGAGGAGGGACCTCTCATGGTCTGTGTCCACAGTGAGTCATGGGTAGTGGAGCACATTTTTAAATGAGGGTAATTAACCACTGAAACAATTTATGAAGGCTCATGGTAGATTCTCCATCACTGGCAATTTTTAAATTGAGATTGAATTAGAGTGTATCTTTAAAAAAAATCCAAAGGGAATTATTTGGGGGATTGGGAGAAGTTTTATGGCCTTTGTTATGCAGGAGCTCAGACTGTATGATAACAAATGTCCCCTTTCATCCTTCAAATCTATAAAAGTATACTTTTACATAGCCACAGCCACATTATTGGCATGATGTGCACTGCAGATACAAAAGGGTGGGGCTGCTACACATTCTAGACCTGCCTTTCAAAATTAGATAAGCATAAACATTCAGTTGGCTAACCACATGCACAAATATTTGCACACACAGCAAATAACTCAAATTTTGTACGCATAATTGCAAACATCTGATTTTGAAAATCATGCCTTATCATCGGATAAATGTGTGTCTAGTAAACAAACATTTCTGTACCTTTAAAAGACAACTGACATGGCCCCATAGTGTCACTTATTTTATACTAATACAAGTATTGTAATCTAGAGATCCCTGTCTGTGGCATGTATCAGGGGAAAATCCATGGTGTTTACTACCACCTTCTGGCTTTTTCTATTATTTCCTCCACAAACACACACATAAAATCCTTTAGCTCCATTTAAAAACCAGGGATGCTCTACAACAAACATATGCTGCCTTTAAACCTATAGAGTTACTTTGCTGAATATACTTAACTAAAAACAGTCATCAGGTTATTTATTCCATCCCCTCCTGCTCTATCCTGCCCTCTTTGTTTGCCTCATTCAATCCCACCTTCATGCCTTCTTCTATACCACCTCAAACTGGGGTCAGATTTCTGATAATCATTCTCCAAATGTTCTTCCTCTCTCCACTCATATTTTCTAACTGCTCCATAGGAACTGTGTGTGCTAACAACCACATGCAACATTGCTCTCTGCTGTTTGAATTACTTCAGCAACTGTATGTGTTTTATACAAGCTCCTCAAGAGCAGAGATATTTTTGTTATGTAGTTTCTGGTGAAGCATCATGAAAATCTATGGCTGACAGCCACCAAGAGATCACAGATCCACTCTCCCCCTCTCAGAATGTACCACAATGGGGCTAAACCCCTTTAAGGAAGACCATAATCCCTCTTTGGCTCAGCAGCATTTTTTCTACTCACTGATGTTACTGGGGAGGAATTGGAGGCAAGGGTTACTATGGGGATAATAGGTGTGGGTCTCGGGGTATAAGAGAGTGATGAGCTGGTTAGCTTTCTGAACTGCCTTCAGTGAAATGGATCATGCAGATGTTGTTGACACACCTATGGTCCCTGGAGGCCACACAAAACAGCTTTTCTCCTGAGAGAACTCTAACATGGGATCACACAAGGTTCCCTTCTGCCACCCCTGTTACTCTATGTGTACACTATGCAAAGCCATTAGGAGAGTCAATGATGAGATACAGGCCAAAGAGTTTTCAATCTGACATTCACCAATGGTACCCAGATTTATGGCTCTCTCTCACCCAGCCCAAAGAGTGCAGCAAAGTGTCTTTCCTACCATCTGAGCAAGACTGGGGTATGAATGGGAGCAAGATTGCTGAGATCCAGTCTGGAGAAGACTGAGGTCATTATGGTGTACCGGGGTAATTAGCTGGAGGACTTCACAGAGGCTAAGTCACACCTCTCAGTTCAGGGTGTTTGAACATGGATTGTAACCAAAGTTATCACAGAGATCTGATTAAAGTCTCAGCTGCTCTTAAATAATCTCTGTCCAGGAGGGTGTGACATTTCCCCTTGGATGTGCAGTATTCCCCCATGATTAGTGCTTTTCCACCTCTAGACTGGAATATAACAGTGTTCTATGTGGGGCTACTCTTGATCAGACATGCCAAACCCAGGGGGGAAAAAAAAACAGAAACTGGGCTTGTTGTTGGCTTAATTGGATTATGAATTGCTTGTTGGTTAGTTTTGGCTTGTAGTTTGTTGCTTCTTTTTTTTTTTTTTTGATTGGCTCCTGGTAAGGAGGAGCGGGGAGGGGGGGCAGGGGGAGTGTCAGGGGTGCACAGCAGGCCCACCGCAGTCCTAGACTGCACGCTGCAGGTGGGGGAGAAAATCTAGTCACATACTGTTGGGGTTCTTAGGGATTGGCTTGTTTTGGCCTTGTTTTGAAATGAGATTAGCTTGATTTTTGGTTTATTGTAAAAGTCGGAGTGCATGAAAGTTGGCAACTGTGTTCCTGACATGTATTCAGAGAGCATAAGGTAGCAAGCTTGTTAAACAGAAAATCTCATTGTGATCATATGACATTAGTTCTCCAGTATCTGAACTGGCTGCAGGAGTAGAGGTGTTTTTTTTTTAGCCCTGGGATTTTCCTCCCTGAGACATACTGCTGCAGTTGAGATCAGCAGAGGTACCTCAGCTGGAATTACTCTTCTATCAAAGAAAAGGGGCAAATGGCAGCACGTTCTGTGGGAAGAACTCTCACTTTGGAATTCACTCCCCTTCCACTCCTCAGTTCAAAATAGCCCAAACCGCTGGGCCTTCCAGACACTAGAGCACATCTGTTTGAGCTGACATTATAGAGCTACAGCAAGTGGGATTTATGTATGGGAAAGAGCACGCGGTACAGGAGATTCTGATGTGTGTACTGACTGCTGGTTGTGGAAGGAATAGGGAAAGGACAAGTGCTGCTGAGTTGTGTTTCATAATGATTTTGCAATTGTATTTTTAGTTAATGGCAAAGGCACACCGTCCCCAGGTCAGCATTCTTTTATATTGTTGTATTTAAATCCAGATAATTAATTAAAAATACAATACAAATAAGAAAAAACATAACAAAACAGCCATAGATTTCATGCAATTTGGTTAAGGAGCCTAAAGAATGAATTTCTGCTTCCTAGTTGTAACAGATAAGGTTCCCTAAAAATAATCAATGTGAAAAGCTCAAAATGCTGCTGCCCAATTAGTGCAGCCCTCCAATAATCTTTCCTTTAAATGCACAAAATCAAAGATTGAATGCAGAATGGCACTTGCTTTCCTACTTAAAGATTTAAGTAATGTAATTTGCTAAATCTCAAAGAAGGTTGCTGATCACACTATTTCTATAGCTCACTGAACCAAGGCTCACTGCATTACTGCTCAGAGCTACAGTGGCTGCCAGGCACAGTTTATGTCCATAAACAGATGACCAGCCATAAATTAGGAAGTGTTGGTGGAAGAGTAATTGAGGAAAACAGCAAGGGAAAGGAAAGAATGAACAGACACGTTATTTACTTTAGCCATCTATGCACATTTTCCACTATTATTACCATCAATGTAATTAATCTAAAGTTTGAAAGTTCTGTCATCTGGTACCACTGAGCACAGTCTAGATCCATCCTCTTTGGAACTCCCTTTCAGGTAGTTGAAAGCAGCTATCAAATCCCCCCTCATTCTTCTCTTCTGCAGACTAAATAATCCCAGTTCCCTTAGCCTCTCCTTCATAAATCATGTGCTCCAGCCCCCTAATCATTTTTGTTACCCTCTCTGGACTCTTTCGAATTTTTCCATATTCTTCTTGTAGTGTGGGGCCCAAAACTGGACACAGTACTCCAGATGAGGCCTCACCAATGCCAAATAGAGGGGAATGATCACATCCCTCGATCTGCTGGCAATGCCCCTACTTATACAGACCAAAATGTCGTTAGCCTTCTTGGCGACAACGGCACACTGTCGACTCATACCCAGCTTCTTGTCCACTTAACCCCTAGGTCCTTTTCTGCCGAACTGCTGCCTAGCCATTTGGTCCCTATGTCCGTAGCGTGCATGGACTAGGTCAGGACTCTGCACTTGTTTTGTTGATCTCATATAGATCTCTTTGGCGCAATCCTCTAATTGGCTAGGTCTCTCTGTGTCCTATCCCCCCCCCTCCAGATATATTACCACTCCTCCCAGTTTAGTGTCATCTTCAAACTTGCTGAGGGTGCAGTCCGACACCATACTGCAGATTCATTAATAAGATATTGAACAAAACTGGCCCCAGGACCAACCCTTGGGGTATTCTACTTGATACCGGATGCCAACTGGACATGGAGCCGTTGATCTAGCCCGACGATGTTGAGCCCGACGATCTAGCCAGTTTTCTATACACCTTAATAGTCCATTCCTCCAGGCCATACTTCTTTAACTTGCTGGCAAGAATACTGTGGGAGACCGTATCAAAAGCTTTGCTAAAGTCAAGGACTAACACGTCCACTGCTTTCCCCTCATCCATAGAGCCAGTTACCTCATCATAGAAGGCAATTAGGTTAGTCAGGCATGACTTGCCCTTGGTGAATCCTATCTTTAGTCCTATCTTTTTTAAAAATCTTGTTAAGCTCTTGGCCTCTATGATATCTTGTGGTAATGAGCTCCACAGGCTAATTGTGCATAGTGTGAAAAAAAACTTTCTTTTTCCACTTATAAATTTGCTGCCTTTCAGTTTCAATGATCCCTTATTCTTGCATTATAAGAAAGGGAAAATACCTTCTCTGAAGCATTCATTATTTTTGTATAACTTTATCATGTCTCTTCTTAGTCATCTCCTCTCTAAAATAATCTCTTCCAATATTTTCACTCTCTCTATCTGCATAGGGATTTTCTTCCATCCGTGTAAACATTCTTGTCACCCATTTCTGACCTTTCCACTATTTTTGCTACATCCTCTTGTAGACTCTCTTGCCAGCTTCCTGTTTCTGATATACTACAAGTATTTATTGTTACTTGGCTTAATCTCCTTCAAATTCCATCACAACCCTGCTAATTCCCTTCTTACATATTGACTGCTGTAGTTTATGCTCCTTTCTATTGGCTATGCCCACATTTTAGGGAGAATGAGTTGGAAGAAATGGGTCAGAGACATAAGAAAAGACTATTTTGTCCAGTACCTTGCTGAGGAGAGAGAGGCTGGAAACTGGAAGATATCTAGCAAGTGAAAGCTCAAGCAAGGCTACAAAGCAATTTGAAATCCTTAGATTTTCTAATGATTAATATTCTAAAAGTCCCATAGAGGGTGTGTCTACACTGCCAAAAATAAAATACAATACAATAAAAGACTCACAGCAGTGATTCTCAGACCCTGGATCAACAGACGGGCTCATGGAGCTTGTGCAATGGGGCTAAAAATAGTAGCAATGACCTTTGGGTTTGGGCTGGAATCTGGGCTCTGAGACCCACCTCCGTCACCGGTAGAGCCCTGCATGGATACAAAATTTATATCCATGGATGCAGCTATACACAGAGCTTCAGGGCTCTCCCAGGAACGGAAGCAGCAAAAACAGCAGCATGTCAGGCCAACACTCGCAGGAGCCAACACCCTGCAGGGGCAGCTCCTCCAGCGTGGCTTTATCGCTGCCAGCTCCACCACTGGGGTGGACAGCACAGATAGCTGTCCCTGGTCACACTAGTGGGCGCATGCGGCTCACATACTCCCAGACAGGAGTCCCTCCCATGCAGCAGTCTGAGTATTCTGTCCGAGAGCATGTGAGCTGCTTGCACATGCTAGTGTGACCAGACACAGCTGTCGGTCAGCCTGGTGCACACCCCAATGGGCAGAGCTGGGGGGCGATACGACCATGCCAAAGGAGTTGCCCGTGCAGGGAACTAGCTCCTGTAACCAGCAGCCTGACATGCTGCTGCTTTCACAGCTTCAGTTTCTGGCAGAGCCTTGCAGCTCCATGGATATCCACTTTGTATCCACAGATATAAATTCTGTTTCTGCACAGGGCTCTACTCACCAGGTTTCAGAGTCTTGGCTCCAGCCTGAGTCCAAATGTCTACACTGGTATTTTTTAACCCCCGTAATATGAACCCAGCAAGCCGGAGTCAGCTGACCCAGGCTCTGAGACTTGCTGATGTAGCTCTATTTTTTGCAACGTAGACATACCCATATAGACAGATTAGGTTAGCTTAGCTTAGCTTATGAGGAGATAAGGTCAGTGTTGGCTTTTATGAAGACAGGTACAAGAGAGGAAAGAAATGGATAAGGCTCTGGAGTTGCAAGTGATTCAAGAAGGAATGAGGTGGCTTAATTCCAGGAAGATGTAATGTTACAGTAATGCAGCCAGGGTTGACACTGATTTGCAGCCAAAAGCAGTGAGAGAGGAAGAATCAGATCTGCTAAAGTTTCCACCTAAGCAGATACCTGTTTGAGTATACAAGGACTCAGCCAACAAATCAGCAGATTTTAAAAGCAATAGCACAATTCAATAAATTCATTAATACTAAAGTGAAAACACTTCATGAGAGTTGGATGGCATTTGAACCTTTAGCTTTGGGCTTCATAACATACCTTCTGTGTAGGTATATAGAATATTCACATACCTTTCTCAGCATTACTTAGAGAAACTCACTTGCCTAGTTTCCTGCTACAAAGGAGACAATATTTATCTTGATGATGGGTAACCACTTGCCCCAGGTGCTATTTTATTTCTTAGTTCTATGTATGTGTAAGGGAGGAAGAAACAATGAATAATGGACAATGTACTCTAGGTAATATTAACATTTCGGTGCTACTCTTTTGTTAGCTTTTATTTTTAAAAAACCGAACTACTGTGTATCATTTGCAGAACATCTGTGATATAGTAGAAAATTGTTCATATTTTTAAATGTTTTGACATTTTTAAATTAACACTGTTACTCTATAAACATTTTATATGCTTATAGCTGTACTTTGCAGGGACATTATACTGAATCTTTTTATGTCCTGTGACAAAGTTCCTCCTTTACCTTGGTGGGTCCTGTGCTTATTAGCAGATTTCCTTGCCTCACAGATTCACCTTGTGGGTCGGGAAACAGGCCAGAGACCTTCCCCTCTGGTAGAAGCCATAGTCCAGGTCAATTCCTCCTGTGTCTGCCCAGGAGTTGGGAGGTTTGGAGGGAAACCGGGCCCACCCTCTACTCCGTGTTCCAGGCCAGGGCCCTGTGGACTTCAGCTGTCTAGAGTGCCTCCTGGTACAGCTGCACAACAGCTACAACTCACTGGGCTACCTCCCCATGGCCTCCTCCCAACACCTTCTTTATCCTCACCATAGTACCTTTCTCCTGGTGTCTGATAATGATACTCCTCAATCCTGCAGCAATATGCTTTCTCACTCTCAGCTCCTAGTGCCTCTTGCTCCCAGCTCCTCGCATAAACGCTACAAACTGAAGTGAAGTCCTTTTTAACTCAGGTGCCCTGATTAGCCAGCCTGTCCTAACTGATTCTATCACTTTCTTCTTAATTGGCTCCAGGTGTCCTAATTAGCCTGCCTGCCTTAATTGGTTCCAGCAAGTTCCTGCTTGTTCTGGAACTGCCCCTGTTACCTTACCCAGGGAAAAGGGATCTACTTAATCTGGGACTAATATATCTGCCTTCGAACACTCTTCTGTAGCCATCTGGCCTGACCCTGTCACAGTCCAAAAAGCAATTCTGCACTGTGCTCCTCTAAGGCATACTTTTGACCATGGCAAAGTGTCCCTAAGATTTACTGAGTTACCCTTTGCTCAAGTTTTAAGCTCTGCTGCTTTCATCCATATTGACAGGTTTTGTTGTATATCACTCCAAAATATTCAAGAAAAATTGGAAGGGCAATTGTAACATCCAAAGTTATACATATTTCCATTACATGATCTAATTACAGGTTATTGCAATACTACCTCACACTTCACTATTAAGTTTACAAGTTACTGGGGGCAGTGATGCAATACCTGATATACACAACACGATACACACAGTTTTCAATCTGCCAAGAACTAAATGGATATTAATCAAAAAGAAAACAGTGGCACAGGAACCTTAATATACCATGTGGTTAAACCTTCAGTACAGTGGTTTTCAACCCCCAAAGGGGTCCTGTCATAAACAGATAGTAGAAGTTAATAGAACAGAAGTACTTTATATCTCTTTTGACCGTAAAGGGTTAACAAGTTCAGTAAGCCTGGCTGTCACCTGACCAGAGAACCAATCAGGGGACAGGATACTTTCTAATCTTTATGGAGGGAAGTTCTGTGTGTGCTGTTAGTTTTTGGTTGTTGTTCTCTCTGGGTTCTGAGATTGACCAGACATGCAACAGGATTTCTCTCCAATTTCTCAATACGGCTTTCAGTTCAAAATAGTGAGTACTAGTAGATAAGGCGAGTTAGGCTTTGATGTTGTTCTTCTTTATTGCAAAATAGTGCATTTGGCTGGAAGGAGTTTCAAATTGTTATTCTGCTGAAAGGATTTAATTTGTCCTTGAATACTTTAGGCTGAGAGGTCCATGCCCCCTATAGCTAAAAAACCCTTACTTACCTAATCCATCTTAATTTACAAGATAAATTTTTACTGTTTTTCTCTCTTTAATTAAAGCTTTCTTGATATTAAGAACCTGATGTTTTATTTCTGGTGAGACCCCAGGACTGAGTCTGGATTCCACCAGGAATTGGTGGGGAGAAAGGAGGGAAGGGAGAGAGAGGTTAATTTCTCTCTGTGTTAGGATTACTGTCTCTCTCAGAGAGTCTGAGAGGGGAGAGAGAAGGAGGGATGAAGGTGAATTGTCCTCTCTGTTTAGATTCAAGAGTTTTAATCACAGTTGATCTCCAGGGTAACCAGGGAGATGAAGACTGGGGAGGCAACGGTGGGGAAAGGTTTACTTTCCTTAGTGTTAGATCCAGAGGTCTGGGTCTTGGGGGCGGGTGGGGGGGTCCCTGGGCAAGGTTTTGGGGGGACCAGAGTGTACCAGGCACTGGAATTCCTGGTTGGTGGCAGCGCTACAGGTTCTAAGTTGGTAATTGAGGTTAGAGGAATTCATGCTGGTACCCCATCTTTTGGACGCTAAGGTTCAGAGTGGGGAATTGTACCATGACAGGTCCACACTTCCATTTGAAAATTTTTAGGGGTCCACAAATGAAAAAAGGTTGAAACCCACTGTTTTAAGATTGACAGTCTCTTTCCTCAGTCCCTCTTTGATGTATGCAGTTTCAATAATACGGAATCTCAGATAAAAGTAACATTTGGATCGGTACAAGGAATAGTAAAATGGTACGTAAAGCTCTATATAACTAAGAAAGGATCAGAGGAAAATAAATCTACTAAATGCTATTTAAGAGGACACACAGTCATGGAATGTAAGCCTAAATTTCATATGTCTTAAATCTGTCAATGTAATTTGACTTTAATGAGAGATGAAGCACAATTATTGTGATAAACAAATAGCCTTAGATTGTCAGAACTGTACAGAACGAAAACACTTGAAAAAATGTAACATTTTTACTGGTACATTCATATCCTTGCAAACTTAACTGAACCCTACTGTTTAACTACCTATCATCATTAATTACACTGGCACACATAATCCCTCTGTGAGAGTGTACCATCCCCCATTAATCACACTTCTTCTAAAAACAGGCTCATCTAAGGGCAATTATTTAAGTTCAGATGATCATATTTTAATCAGATTAAGGAAGTTTTACAGTACAGGCTGGCTTTGAAATAGACTTGCATCACCTGAACTTATATTTTAAGCATTTTCTAATCACCAGCTCTAAATGAGTTTTAGTTATTGGAATGTGATACTGATTGCATCAAATGAATATATCAGCAACCTGAGCTGCTTCTCAAATAGTAATTTTTGTATCTATTGTTTTAATACTGTTGATAATTTACACACACACACACACACCAATCTTGAATAGTTGTCCCTTACTCTTGGGGTCTTAACTGGTCAGCATTTGATTTAACATGTTCCATCACTTACTACTGCAAAGCTTTTACCCTCTGAATATAGAAGACATCAGCAGCTACTGGATTTAATTGACTAAAGAACTCAAGTTTGGAACAGGAAATGTTAATTCAGAATTTCCTTTACAAATGCTGATAGAGTTAGGGGAGGGGAAAAAAGCTTGGAAGAAAACCTCTTATCTTTCTATCACGTACACCAAACTAGCTTTGAGAGGACATGTACCACTGCCCTCCACTGGAGGGAACACAACTTTCTCCCTGTGAATACAGGTGCCATCTATTGGCCTAGGACTGTTAAAGACTGGCATCAACTTCTGGGCTGAATTTCTATTCATAGGTTCATGGATTCCAAGGCAAGAAGGGACCATTGTGATCATCTAGTCCAGTGGTCACCAACTGGTCGATCGCAATCGACTGGTCAATCCTAAAGGATCTCCAGCGGTGTAAGTGAGGCTGCTGCTGCTAAGGCAGACTCCATGCCTAACCCAGCCCCACACCGCTCCCAGAAGCGGCCAGCGCAGCCCTGCAGCCGGGGGGGGGGGGTTTGGGAGGGGCAGGGGTCTCCCTCCACATGCTGCTCCTGTGTGCTAGCACTGCCCCCGCATCTCCCATTGGCCAGGAGAGCTGTGAGGGTGGTGCTAGTAGAGAGGGGCAGCGTGTGGAGCCATATGCCCCCTGGCTGCTCCCCAGGGGCATGATGGTCCCTTCTGGGAGTGGTGTGGGGCCAGGGTAGGCAGGGAGCCTGCCTTAGCCTCACTGTACCACCTACCGGCAGCACCTTGTACCCCCTCCTTCACCCCAACGATCTGCCCCAGCCCAGAGCTCTCTCCTGCACCCAAACTCCCTCCGAGAGCTTGCATCTCTCATGCTCCCCGCACCCCAATCCCCTGCCCCAGCTTAGCCCAGATCCCCCTCCCACACTGCGAACCCCTGAGCCCCAGCCCAGAGCCCACACCCCCTCCCAAACCCCCTGTCCCAGCCCAGTAAAAGTGAGTGAAGGTGGGGGCAAGCGGATGGAAGGGGCAGGGCCTTGGGGAAGGAGCAGGGTAGATCCTGGGTTGCCCTTAGATTTAAAAAGTGATCTTGGGCATAAAAAGGTTGGAGACCACTGATCTAGTCTGACCTCCTTTACAGCACAGATCACAGATGATCAAAAATAAGCTGTAGGACGGTATATAATTAATGGTCTTGTGTACCACTGTCCTCTGCTGGACAGAACTAGATCTTCCCTTATGTACTTACAACAGGTTCACCTGAGGTAGCGAGAGGCATCTCCTTTGCTTCAGTGAGCAACAAGTCTAGCTTTACTGAGCCAAAGTTTAAGAGTTTGGGTAGCGGAAAGTTCCCCAATGGGTAAACATCACAGAGCATAGAAGATCACAGCATCTGTGAATCTAAGTGACTACAGCTTGAATGTGACTACAGTGACTACGATCAACATTTTTATACTGCACTCATTATAATACTTAAGCATCTATAATCAAGTTATCAGACAGCCACCAAAAAGAAAGAACAAGAAACTGAAAAAAAAAGCTAGGAGAAAAGTTACTTTAAAATACTAAACATCTCTCTCTCACACACGTACATACACAATGATGGCAAACATCATGAACTAAACAGTACATACACAGATCATTTCCTTCCTACCACCTTGTTTTCCTCTGGAATCCCTTGCTCTATCCTTTTGATCTATTTTGTCTTTTTATATCAGTAGAACAGTTTGGAGGAAAAAATACCAGAGTGCAAAGGAAGAACTGTGAAAAAATTCTCAACATGTTTTTTGTTTTTCTCCTCAAAACTTCAAATAATTTCAACCAGCTCTGCAGCTGGCATAAAAACAAGGTGGAAATTTCAGCTACATTTTTTTCAATTTGTTTTAACTTTTGAATTTGAAAATATTAAAATGGTCTTAATTATAATTTTTGAAAGGAAGCAAACTCTTGCCTTATGTGTCTATAAAGCATCTTTTGGGCACTGATTAGGTAACAAGTAGGTAATTAACAAGTATATTCAAAGTAAGTAATATTTGTACTGACCTAAAGTCCAGTAGGACACTGCTTCCAGATGTGAAGAACTACTGTATATGGCATGGGTATACATGAGATGAATCATCAGCTCTGCCAACCACCACCAAAAGAAAATGCGAACTATGCCCATCAGCAAAATGCAAAGGTTAATCTTCAAACTGCAGGCTTCTTGTCTCTTCATCTACACAGAGAAATCAAAGTAAGTTATATTGTGTACAAATGACTGGACATTTCATTCAAATAGACTTTTTGATGCCAACTTTTAAAATTTAATTTCTTTTTATTTATCTGCACCATCAAGAGCACTATTCTCAAATGGAGAAAAAGGACACTTCCCTTCTATATCCTGTCTACACTACAGACTTGTACTTCTGCAACTTCAGTCAGTAGGACTGAAGTAGTGCAAGCCACAATAGTGCAGAGCTTCCACATTAGCCATCACGATTCAAGAGCATGGTGCATTGCCACGATAGATGCAGCACACTTGGACAGTGCTACAGGGCCTGTGGATTGTTGTATCTACCTCACAATGCAGCTCCCTTAAACAGGTGTGTCATGTTTTCATCTGTCCACATTTTTGATTTGCTTTAATGGATGCTTCAAATGGTTCAGTCCTGCAGGGATATCTTTGTACACCCAATGAGGGCAGGAGATGCATCACCCTACATCCCCACATTATCAATTCAGATACCCTGTCACCCCACTGCCAGACAATTTCTGAGCCTGGAGGCACCAAATATGTTGAATGTCATCATATCTGAAGATGCTCAAGGAGAGCCTTATTTAATTATAATCTTCTAATTTCTAGAGGGCTGTCACACAGAGGAATACAAGTCATTTTAATAACACTTGTTTCTGGCTCTGTGAATTCTACCCTAAACCTGATCCAGCAAAAATTATCTGCTAAGAAATACACACAAGCTTCTCAAAGAGCACATGAAAAGAAAACTTTATGCTTCTCTCAGCTTGTATCTACCACTGACATCCTCATTTTAGTGTCTCTTCGCACACAGGAACACAGGAATGTAGGAACTGGCAGACTGGATCGGACCCAAGGTCCATCTAATTCAGTATCCTCTTTTACAGTGGCCAGCATCATACGCTTGGGCGTAAAGTGAAAGAACCCCACAGCAGGCAGAAGAGCCTGGAGAACAGCCTAAAAATAAACCTACAGCACTAACATGTATTTTTAACCACACAAGTGTAACCGTGTTACAGAATTTCCTCTCACTGATACAAGGTAACAGAAGTCATTCATAAGAACATAAGAACAACCGTACCGGGTCAGACCAAAGGTCCATCTAGCCCAGTATCCTGTCTACCAACAGTGGCCAATGCCAGGTGCCCCAGAGGGAGTGAACTTAACAGGCAATGATCAAGTGATCACTCTCCTGCCATCTATCTCCACCCTCTGTCAAACAGAGGCTAGGGACACCATTCCTTACCCATCCTGGCTAATAGCCATTTATGGACTTAACCACCATGAATTTATCTAGTTCCCTTTTGAACACTGTTATAGTCCTAGCCTTCACAACCTCCTCAGGTAAGGAGTTCCACAAGTTGACTGTGCACTGTGTGAAAAACTACTTCCTTTTATTTGTTTTAAACCTGCTGCCTATTAATTTCATTTGGTGACCCCTAGTTCTTGTATTATGGGAACAAGTAAATAACTTTTCCTTATCCACCTTCTCCACATCACTCATGATTTTATATACCTCTATCATATCCCCCCTTAGTCTCCTCTTTTCCAAGCTGACGAGTCCTAGCCACTTTAATCTCTTCTCATATGGGACCCTTTCCAAATCCCTAATCATTTTAGTTGCTCTTCTCCAAACCTTTTATAGTGCCAGTATATCTTTTTTGAGATGAGGAGACCATATCTGTACACAGAATTCGAGATGGGGGCATACCATCGATTTATATAAGGGCAATAATATATTCTCAGTCTTATTCTCTATCCCCTTTTTAATGATTCCTAACGTCCTGTTTGCTTTTTTGACTGCCATGCACACTGCGTGGAGATAAACAGAACTACAATATCTTCAGTTAACAGTCTATTTCCCTTTAACATCTGTTGGGTTCATTTTTTTCCAAAGAAAGCATTTTGCCTTCAGATTCATACAAAAACCCTGGAATTTAAAAATTCTGACAGGCAAAGCTACTAAAATAGAGCAAATTAAGAGACAAAAAATTTACTTTTCTCCTTAGTTTCTTTTGGTTCACCTTTAGGGGTAGGTTTCGAGTAGCTGTACAACATTTTGTTGTTCTCATAAAAAGGCATTAAGTATTTTTGAAGCATTTAGTTAAATAGCCTTTGTAGAGGAAGAAACAACTTACCAGGTCACTTATTTTAAGGAAAAAACATTTTAATAAGAAAACTAGGCAGGGGTCTTAAAGTAGATTTTTCAATGTCTGAGAACATCTAGTAATAAAAATGTAGGTTTTTTATTCAAGGTGATCTCCCATAGAACGCCTGATCCAAAGCCCACCAAAGGTAATGGGAGTCTCTCAATTGATTTCAAGGAGCTTTAGAAATAGACCTAAACTCTATGGGCCCTGACACTGTCAACAGAGACTAAGGTATATCTTAATATGCTGTGTAATAGGGTCAGGCACTGTCAAAAAACAATCGTGGTATATGCCAGGGGTGGCTGCATTTAAACCATCAAGTGATTCATATGAGCATTCATATATATTTTATATTATGTATACATTGTGTGTATAATTCAATCAATATGTTATGCATGTGTAGACTTACACACGCGCGCGCCACGTTCGGAACGAATTTTAAGCTCTGGAGGCATTATTTAAATGTAATCTGCATCTCTCCATAGTTTACCCAAGATGTTGCTCATGGATGCTGATGCTACTTCTTCCAGCTGCAAAGCCTGCTGCGATTGTTGGTGGATCCCTCTGTACACATGCATCCATGCATACACATGCTCACATACACTCGAAATAACTTGAAGGGCCCTGAACCAAGAGAACAAGCGTGGTTCTGCTGCAGAAGGGCGGATGAGGCTATTTGCTGAGACTGACCAAGGTCCACAAAGCAGGCAGTCAGGAGCCTCAGAGGCTACTACAGCCTTAGCAGAAGCAACTATTGGAGAAAGAGACAAACACTATTTGTTGTTCCCAGGCACTATAACCTTAAGAGAGTCCAGATGTGAGATACAATTCTAATCATCCTGTATTTATCAGTATCCTTAGATACTGGGAAAAGCCATAGTGGCTGTGGTAGTGGTAAATATTTGTTGAAGACAAGAAAGGGGAAGAGACAAAGTAACACTGTGTGATGTTGAAACTCTCCTGTTTATACCTAATTCACTGGATTTACTGCTCAAAAACAATGTGTCACACTAAATGCTTTACTCCTGTAACATTGCCACAGTCAACAAGAGCTACGTGATCTGCTGAGCAAGTGCTGGTCTCACAAGTTGAAGTCATATAGGGGAAGATTTAAATTTTGTAGTTGGGATGTTTCCCAGGATGCCCACCAAATTCTAGGACATTAACTGTATTAAACGCATTCATATACTAAGTTTCATTCCACCTTCTCCCTGAAGTAGGCTAGAATATACAGTAATCTACTGTTTAGTGGGAAACCAGCATTGCCTTCCAGATTCACACACAATGCAGCATGCAAACCAAAGAACGCTACAGATGTTGAACTTTAATTTCCAAATGACTCCCTTTTGTGAATCTGGTACATTTTCACATGCATCAATTTGTGCATGCAGAAAGCCACTTACAAAATCCAACGCATATTTACATATCTAAATCAGGTTTGCACATGAATATTTTGCATACTGTGCAAAAGACAGATCCTCTGAAATTTTGGGTGGAAGGATCAAGGTTTCAACTGGCCTCCACAAACGTATGCAAATATGAGTGTTTACATGTACAAATTGGGAAGTTAGGTTTAATATGGGCTGCATGTATTTACGTACATAACACCCACAAATTCTGCAGGTAAATTTGTAGGGGCTGGTTGACATTTGACCTACTGAAACTGCCATGTCTTTGCACATGTTTGTACAGTACTTGGCATAATAGGGCCTATAATTATTGACTGGGGCCTCTGGGCAGTACCATAATACAAAAATTATGTTAAAGTTATCTACAGCACAGATTAATAAAAAAGTTTCTATTCACCCATGTGGAATGCTCAAGTTATCTAAAAATAGTAAGTTTGGTATAAAAAGTCATAAAATGCACATAACACATAATCTGCAATATCCCAAATTAGGGTAATAAATTTAACAGTACAGTTTAAATATTAGTATCCATGGAAAGTTATACTAGCAATAACTTGTGAAAAATAAATAATGTAACAATAAATGTAAATTGCCCCTCAGTAATTGAGAATTTAGGGTAAGTTATTCCTAAATAAATACCATCTATAAAAAAAATATTTCAGCTACTTTCCTGTTTTTGCTTCTCATTGGCACTCTAGCTCATTTCTCCTAGCACTGCCATTGTCTGGTGATATATTCTAAATAAATGTCCCTTGACGGTCTGACACCATGAGTTGCTACATCAGCAGGGCATAGCGCTGACTGATTCCACATTCTCATAATGCTCACTCTTTACTGGGATCCCATGTGCCCACGGCTCCAACGATCAGTGCGTATATTTGAACCTTGTAACCCCCCGCTCTCAGGGCATCAGACGGGAGGAAGGAGGTGTATTTCTTTTTTTCTTTTCTTTTTTTGAGCTTGGGCATCACAGAAGGCCACGGTCCTGTTCTCAAAATGAACTGTGACATCCACCATAAGGATCCTCTTCTGTACCTCATTAGTAATGACAATGTCTGGTCACAGCTGACTGTCCATTCCAGGGACAGTGGAGTTCACATCAACCTTCCCCACAAGTAAAGGGCGATTAAGCGATCTTGGATAGTGCTGTGGCATAGCTGCTAGATCCAGACTACTATTAATAAAAGGTCAAACCATCCCATTTTTGCGAAGCAATTATAACAAAGTAAAGCATTATTACCAAAAGCTCTTTGCCACAGAATAGTTTTGCTATTTTTCACTTTCTGCAACTCCATTTTCCAGCATGTTAAACAGCAACATTCTTCTCACTCCCAAGATTAATAAGGAGTTTCTGCAATTCTTTTTTATGATAAAAGGAATAAACATACTTCATACCTCATGCACCCAGATAGAGCTGCTGAAAATTGCTAATTAATTATCATTCAGAAGCCCCTCTATATTCTGCCAAGTCACTACCCTCTCCTCATTTAAGTCACTCCAACAAATGCACTTCTTCTGCAACACCTTCACGGGAGTCAATAATATGGATTATTTAGTATCAGAGGGGTAGTGTATCTTCCTTTTTAAATTTTGTTTAAAAGTCAAATCTTCCAGAACCACCAAGATATGCATATGCATACTTCAAATGCGATCATGTACATTAAACAGCATCCTGCTCTACTGTTTGTCTCTCCCCGACTCATTGTCTCATGCCTAAAATTTAGGTTTGTTTGTGGCAGGGACAGTGTCTATGTTTTCTTTGAAACGATTAGCTATACTTTTGGAGCTATAAAATGATATATAATAAGGAAATATTTTGTCAGTCTTCATCTAAACTAATGTTAAAAGGTAAATACTGTATTCATTTGAATTTTCTCCCCACCAATTTTTTTGTTCTCCTGAAAAGGGCTTTATAGAGGCACAATTGATTGACTTGTTCTTAATGAAGTCTAGAAAATTACCTGATAACTTGTTACATCTTTCAATGACCTTTACAGATGATATTGCTCTTCTGACTCATCTCCCTTAATGACATCTTACTGGAAGTGAGTACTTTGAAGAGACCAAGTTTCTTCAAAGTACTGAAAAATCACTTGACTCAGACCCTTTAATTCCTCTGGCACTTCTGTCAGTCACGGTTCAATGCAGTATCAGTGTGTGTGTTCATTTTTCTATTCAAAGCCACAAAGGGGAACTGGACACCGGATTCCTATTCATTCTAATGGAAAATGAGTGTCCAAATGTCAGACATACCCACAGAAAAGAAAACAAAGTTGTGCACAGCCTAGCCTACCCATGCTAGCTTGAATCCAACTAGCACAAATAACAATAGCCGTGAAGACACCACAGTGCGGGCTTCAGTGTGGGTAATACAAGGCTGGCATGGACCCTTGGTCTCATGCAGAAGATAAAAAAATTATGTGGAAAACGAAGGCTCTGAGTTTAAATCAGCCCCTCTTTACCCCAATCACTAGATTTTTAGACCTATTTGGACATTCTCCTTCAATCTCACTCAGTCAATGAATAGATACTCAGTTTTTAACAACTAGTTTTTTGTGAATTCAGTATTATTCTATGGCTGACGCATAACCAGGTAATACCTAAGCTTGCGTTCTCAGTGCGCCCTTCTTTCCTGCATGCAATCTGCTTCAAGCCATACAAAAAAGGAAAAGATGAAGATACACTAACATTAAGAATATTTTCTGTTTGAAAATCTCATCAATGAAAATTTTTTCTCAAGTAGGTAACTGTAAATGAAACTTTTAACTCAGACTCGTCTGGAAAGTGCATTTTAAAATACATTATCAGATGAATCATCTGAAGTAATGGATTAAAGGGAATTTTAGGCTCTACCTATCCAAAATGTTCATCTAATTAACGACACCACCTCTCAAAAGATGAAAGTATCTGCCCTACCCCCCATTTCCCCCCGCCCACACACACAGTCTCTTTCTCCTTTTAATTTAATACAGCTTGAATACATATATCTGGCAGCTGGAAAGAGGTCACCAATTTGTTTAGCAGCTTTTCAGATATTATTTTCAAGATATAGATCTGAGCTTCAAAGTCTGGATCCAGAACCAAAATCTTCTGAAGTTCAGGGGGTGTTTAATAATATGTAGTTTTAGCTCCCCAACTAATTTTCAGGCTGTCATCTTCCTTCTATCAGGGCTCATTCTGGCCAATTTATCAAAGTGCCCAGAGCTGTCAACCCCCACATTAAAGGTAATGTGTGAAGGTGCTGGGAACCTGGCAGGAAGTGCACAGCACCTCAGAGGATTTAGCCCTCGGTCCACATCAGATGTATTGAAAACCAACAGCTGTATCATCTTGAAAGTGCTGTTACCTGCTTAGTAAATTCATTGAAGGTCATAATGGGTCCATTGTGGAACACAGGATAGTAGAACATGTAGGCCAGCATCCAAAAAAATGAGTGGTACCTCTTCTGAATAGACCCATGCCAGCAGTATTCAAGGCTGAAACTAGTGTAGTAGAGGCAGCGAACAGTCAGGGTGAAGAGCAGCAAGTAGTACTCATTTTCAGTGTCGTACCACCCTCTCTGCAAAACAAAGCAGAGAATGTTTATAACATGATGGGATTTGATATCAAACAATTAACATTCTTACCGGCACTTTACTAGCTCTTAGGTCACCATCAATACAGGGCAGTTAATATAGAATCTCAAACTATTTTGTGCGCCTTGCTGGGGAGGCACCTGCGCATAGTGGGGAGGCACTATTTATACTTAATTCCTTGGCATATCATGGTTTCAGGCTGAGGGAAAGCTGAGGCTGGAGCTGCCAGATGACACTGTTGGTAGCCTCAGCTGTTATGACATGACTGCAGTTTCGGCTGCCCCAACAGAGGCAGCTGCAGGGCTTGCTGGTCCCTGCAGACGGAGGATGCTCCCTGCCCGTGCAGAGCAGGAACGCTGTGGCCCACGTGGGCCTGTGGAGCAGCGGGAAGGTGGCTTAGTGGCAGCAGCTGCCTGCTCCTTTCATTCTCCTGCACTGGGGAAGGGGAGACACAAAGGTGAGTTATGTATGGAGACAAAAGGCAGGAAATTCTCAGTGTAACTAACAGACTTGGTGAATGCCCACACATCAGTGAACTGTGTTTGGACGGTAACATCTATACTGTAGCGGATTTGATAGCCCTCCATCTTCCCCCACCTCCCTTTTAATAAGATCCGGTCCTGCTGCACCATGCATTGGAACCAAAGAGAAATGAATTTGTCAGTCCTAATAAAAGTGTCTTTTGGAGAGAGGCTAATGGAACAAAAATCTGTTCACAAGTGAAAAACAGTTTCTTTAAAATCCATATAGCCAGTGAAAGGAAGCAGAGGATGAAGATAGCAAAACTGAGTCTATGCCAGTCAGTTAAAGGATGGTTAGCAACCCTTGTTTTGGCATAAATCCAACTGTTAGAGCAATAGGCTTCATTTTCCAATTCAGAAACCTACAGTCATGAAAGTGAAACTGCCAAGCTTGACTAAGCAACTCTGGGATATGAAAAAGATCAGCATTTTGAATTAGAGCGATTACATCTCTCTTGAATTAGAAATGTGTTTACTGGAGCATTAGTGGAGCACTTGTTTATCGTATATTATGCTCCATCAAAATAACCTTTATACATTAAGGCATATAATTTCATCTTGATGCACAGGGCTTTATTCACGTAACACCAATCAACATGACGAGGGATAACCCCCATTATTTCCCATGAATAATGCCATGTTTCAAGAAGCAGCAGACATGCTGAATCTGATTTTGAGCTAGACCTCAAATCCAAAAACTCCAACAACTGGAGGTGTGGAAGGCGGAGGGGTCACATTCAAATATTTATTTTTTTATTTTTACACATTGCAAAAAAATCTGTAGGCTTCTTACACAAAGGGTTAGGTAGGTAATATACGTAATCATCCTCTTGATAGGTGTGATGCAAACATATTAGGATCTGAGTGCCTCCGTATCAGAAAGATGTTGACAAATTTGAGGGAATTCAGAAAAGAGCAACAGAAATGAAGAGTCTAGAGCAGTGGTTCTTAACCTTTACTGCAGCCTGCACCCCTTTGGTTCTCAAAATATGTTCTCGCACCCCTTAAACCTAAAAAATATGCTTTCGCACCCTTTAAACCTAGATATATTTTTGTTTATATATTACAGTAATCGTTAAAAAAATTATAGTTAATAAATACATAGGTTTGATGAAACAAAGTAGTTGTACTTACGTGCCTGTGCTTAATTTGTGTTTTCAATGATTTACCTTTGAAAAAAATCTGGCATGGTTTGCACCCCCAGAAAGGGCATCTTGCTCCCCAGGTTAAGAACCACTGGTTTAGAGGAACTAGCTCATGAATAAAAACTGAATACAGGCAAAACCAACTGAAGTATTCAAAGGGTGTAAACACCAGAGAGAGTGGAATGTCTAGGGTTTGTGCAAGGGATCTAACTAGGAGCAACAGATTAAAAGGAAGTCTAAATATCTGGAAGAATTTCAGTTATAGCCATTAGACTGTGGAAGAGGGAGTGACAGAAAAATCCATATGTTGAGGTGTGCTATAGGGTACCGCAGTATCAGTGTGGGTAACTACAAGGGACTATTCCTTCAACACTACCAAAGGATGTGTATTAGTGTGCTTTAGGATGTCAAAAAAGACCAAGTTTATGCCTTGAACTACCATTAGCAGAGACCTGATGAGAAGATTTCTGTCTCCTTTTCTTAGAGGGTGCCTGAGAAGGTGGCCACTTTTTATGTTCCACAGAGGAATGATGGAGTGTGCTATTCCTGTCAGATAAGATTTCAGAGAAGGCGCCTCTGTGGAAGAAGTGGAAGAGGCACAAAACGAAGCAGTTGTAGGTGCCACTGCATTTTTTGAAGACGATGGCTCCAAAGGCAGAAGGAATGCCCAAATCTGAGGCCAGTCTCGTAGATTTATATAATGGGAACAGCTTCAAGCAAGCTTCTCTCGCTTATTTGAAAAACAAATAGAGCATTTGGACCCTCATCTAAACAATAAACTTTCAGAATGGCCATCATTAAAGAGAATGGCCATGTCACATGAAGGGCAATATTTGAAACCAGGAGATTTCTGTTCAGCCAGAGAGACAGAAAATTATTTTAAAAGTTACCCAGATGAAACATAACTATAAACAACACTTAAAACCTATGAAAAGCTAACCCTAGTACTACTGCTGTCAACTAACCATATCCAGGAGTTACAAGAAAAACTAGTTAACTAGGCTGTGGAATAAGGACACTGGCAATTCCTCCATCTCTCAGCCAAAGGCAGTTAGAGGGAAGCTGGCCCTACTCTGTCATTTCTTGCCCTCGGGAGAAAGGCGCAGCCACTGGTCAACACGCACTGCTGCCCAAAAGACTGCAATGTCTGACACATGAGGTAATGCACATCAAGAGTTGAATACATATAAACAATCACTCTACTATAAATGTTAACTTTTTATGTCAATCACAGGTGCAGTGTAGGCATAGAAGTAGGTCCTGGGCCCTTTTCAAGTGCGGGATGGCATCTGAAAGGGAAAGCATGATCAGAAAAAATTCCCTCTTGACTCCCTGAAAGGACACTTGGCTCCTTCCAAACACCAAAATGAATAATGCCTCTTTAATTTATTAAATTCCATATAGTCATTCAACTTTTCTTCAATTCTTACTATTTGAGTCTACTATCTCAACTAGAATCCCATTCCACCTATTCAGCACTCTCTCTACAAAAGGTCCTCAATTCTGTTTGAATAAGTTCCCTCCTGCACCTAATTGTATGACCTTTAGTTCTGGCTTCTTCATCAATCTCAAAAAAAGGTTATTCAGTCTTGATTTTATAACAATCCTTGACTAGTTTAAGTACTTCACTGATGCTGCTTTTAACCTTCTCTCAGGACTAAATAATCCAGATGCTCCTCATATGTAAGACCACTCATTTCATTCATCAATTCAGCTGCTCTTTAGAATCCTTTGGGAGGAAAGACTTCATAAAAAAGTAATTTGAAGATAATGATGACAATAATAAAAGCAAGCAGAGCTGTAGATAAATGGTTTGGAAATCCACAGATAGCAGTTTTAATTAAAATACAGCCAGGTCTTAAAGAAAGTAGGTAAATCAGATTAGATTGAGCATATAGTACAGTTTATTGCATTCAGTGATTTCATCTATCGTTTAAAATAGAACAAGTAAGCTGCAATGGAGAACAAGGCTCTTCTATCTGCCTCACAGTTCTCCTCTCCGTTTATACCAACATGAAACTCTATAGAACAACAGTCTTGTCATACATCTTTTAGTACTCAAGGCCACAACACACCATGACAATACAAATGAGAGAGAGCCCACTACAGGGAGTTCTCAGCAAGGTTATTAACATTTCCAAATGAGATGCTACAGTCAAAGGCTGTACCAACACCTACTGCACCTCAGCACCTAGAAAGTTCTTTTGAGTCCATCTCTGCCTAGGCAAAACTAAAAGTGATTCTGCTGATAAGGACTTTGCAATAAAATGTTGTCCACAATCATGATAAATAAATAACATACTTTGATCACACTAAAAAAATTACCTTTGCTTCTTCCACGGCTGGTATGCGCAAAGTTGATAACAAAAGTAGTGAGCACAGCCATGTCAGGACTGCTGTCTGAAACTGAGCCACAAAAAATGAAATGGCTATATGTAGCAAAATCACTGCCAAGCCATTGATTCCTAATAGAAACCAGCAGGCCACCATCCCATATGCCATTAGACACCAAGGTTTGTACTGGAAGAAAAGGAGAGAAGGGGACTTTCAATTTAAAATAATTGAAGTAAAAACTATTAATCATCTCCCCAAAACATGACATTTACCTTAACAAACCCGTATGTTTTTAATAAATGCCAAAAATAAACAGACACAAAATACCAACCTGAGAACAGTACTGATATTACAAAAATTAATATAACTTTAGTTTTAAAAATACCTAATGATCTAAATATCAGATGTGAAATACAAGGACTCCCTGGAACCAGAGATTTAAATTCTGATAGGATCAATTAATCGCTTCTTTCTTCAAGTCAGAGAATTTGAGCTCCAGGCAGTTTTTTTCTGTGAGAGCCCTTCAGATGAGAAGTTAACATTGAAGCATTCTCTGCTCTGCATGGACATTAAAGATCATTGGGCACTATTTATATGCTTAGAGGAATTGCCCCAGTGTCCCCGCCCATATTTCTTTCCCCTCATTGTTTTAAAGTGTGCTGTGTGCAGGTGAGCGGTGCCACTGTCACAACCCACCCAACAGATTGATTCTTGTATATAACTCTTTGCCTCCACCATTTGCTACTATCAAAAATACTCAAAGAAAAGATTTGGAAACAGCTCCTTCAAGAGCCAATCAGTGTTGCTCTGTGTATCAGCCATGGGACAGCTAGAGAAAAGGAAGAGTTGCTTTCTCCTCCACCAAGGACTAAGGCAGGAGTGTTGGAACTAGGGGTGCAGCAGCACCCCATCATGAAGTGGTTTCCATTATATACAGAGTTTACAGGTTTTTTTCAATGGCTCTCACCAGCCCCACTATAAAAACTGTTTCAACACCACTATGAGACCTACCAGCCTAGGAAACTAGGGGAAAACTTGGATCTGTCCAAACCCAGACCACTAGGTCCAGCGCTTTCCTCCTGGAGAAATTCCAACAGAAGGAGCAGGCTTTTCTTGAAGTTCTGCATTTCTTACAGTTTTGCCCCCTTATCCTCCCCTTTAACAGATTCCAATTGTGAAAAGAACCCTCTTGCTGCTTTTTACATAATTTATCATGATTTGAAATCTAAATAATGCACATAAGCTTATATCATTACTCATTATAAATCTGAACTCAACAAATGGAGAGAGGGTTGCACTGAGAATCACTTTAACACAACAGTAGTAGAGACCCTTTCACAAAATCGTAAAAGAGATGTTCTTCTAGTGCAGTGGTCCCCAACCTTTTTCGTCTGGTGGGCGCCAGACAATGAGCCAGGGAGGACCGTGGCGGCGGATGAGCATCCACCGAAATTCCGCTGACAAGCAGCAGCATCCAGAGGTGTCACCGCCAAAATCTCTGGATGAAGCAGCTTGTCGGCAGCATTTCGGAGAATGCTCGTCCGCCAGCCACTATGCGAGCGCACTTAGACGCCCCGGCGGGCACTGCACTGGGGACCCCTGTTCTAGTGCATCTAAACTTTGGCTCCTCTATGAGCATTCAACTCAAATACAGATATGTAGCTTCCTACTAGTTTGACTGTTTAGTGCAACTGTTTTAAATAATTTTTAAATCATTTCTTCCTGCAAAGCATCACAAGAAAACTGAAGCCCATGTCTCTAGGAAAGGACATGACAGTTAAAGAATCACATGACACAGAAGTCCAGTGAACAATTCACAGCAAGACATGGAGCTAATAATTAGAAGTGAACAAATGTGACTGTAAATTAGTTACTGAAATATTCCTTGATTATAATTAGGTTTATGGCTTCTTTTCCAGTCTATATTATTAGCATCCATCATATTTACAAAAACAAGTCAGCAAATACATTCCATCCTAGATATTTACAAGGTTAGATCCTCTCTCTCTTGTGGACAAACTGAACAAGGGACTAAAACTTGCATATGCTTTCAAAATTATTCCTTCTAATGAAAACACAAGGATTTCCAATCCATGAATCCGCAGAATCCATGACTTAGGTATCCCACACACCCTAAGATCTTCTATAACACCTTGCTCTGATTCCCAAAATCCTAGAAGAAAAGTCCCTGCAAATCACCTGCACAGTGGTATTTATATGAATAAGCCAAGGATATCTGCAGTTACATTAGCTAGGATAAAATTACCAGGGCCATCATTCCAAATGCTTTAAGGGCAGAAACTGATCCTCAGCTGGAGACAAAACATTATTTCCCCTTTACATTATTACACAATGAAGTATACTGAAGATATTCTTAAATATTTGACGTGCTGCACTCTCAGAGACAAGATGAATCAATGGTCTATTCAACTGTGATGATTCCTGTGCAGCACATTATATTATGATTACTACTACTACATTTCCTGCCCTTCACCTGCCATTTTCAAAAGATCAATTCATTACATTCACCTTCTTTTTCTTACATCCACAGTATCAACGCTTCTAACTTTATTTTCAACTTACAGATCACCCAAGTTCTAAGAAAACGCTAGCACAAAGAAAAAAAGTGATACAAGATGACAGGCAGTATCATGACAATATCTCCGCAGGGACTGCTTAGTGTTCCCTTGTGTTTCCAATACAGATTCCATGAACCATAACTGCTGGCAGTCAGATCTTCATCCCACCTGAGACAATCTCTTTCGGGACTCAAAGGAGCTTTATAAAACCTCTCAATTGAAACTGCTGAAATACCTGGTGTTACATATTCTGCACTGCCTCCAAAGCACAAATGTTTGGCATTCTATAAAGAAAGGTAGCAATGAAAGAAATTAGATTTTGTCTTAAAAAAACAGTCTGCATAATGAAGCAGATCAATAAAAGCAGAACAACAGGGTTATTAAATTATTCTTTTCTGAGATACAACAAGATTATGATTCAGCTTCAGATTCAAAGTTCCATGCAATTTCATCTCTGATTAACGTTAAGGAACTATAAACTGGTCCCCTTCCTCTCTCTGTAAACCAAGAATATGATTTATTAAAGGACACCCCATCTTTACATACTACATTGCTGAAATTATTATAGGCAGGGCTGGTAACACCACCTATTACAGTTACGTGACACTTCCCATTATTTGACCTTTGTTTTCAGTTACTTATATTTTTGCCAAATATTAACTGCATGGGCTGAAATTTTCCATTCTGGACACCAAAATAGTTCAGCCATATTCAAGAACAAGGAATGGTTTAGTGATGGAGGGTTGAATTAATTTGATGACAGGGACACGATGGAGAGAAATTGAGCTAAGCTGCTAATGAGGGTGTTGAAACTGATCGATGGCAGCAAGGGCAGGATTTGTTTTCATGGCAGAGTAAAATGATAATATGCAGACATAACTTGGGTGGTGTTAGCACAGAGGAGAATAGGAAGACCTGGTAGATGGACTGATTCGATACAGAGGATAGATGTGATTGGGAAAGATCGTTAAGAGTTTGTGATGGAAGGTATAAAACACTTCCCAAAATGGAAACGTGCCCGAGCATTTGTTAATTCCTTATTTATCATCTTCTTTATAAAATTACAGGGGCGGGGAGTGAACAAATCCATTATATCAGCTCCAAACTTTGGCAGTCCTTAGGTCATTTCTTGCATTGCCACTGAAAATTGATAGGATGAGCACAGCCACTGAGAAGCTTCATACAGCCACTATTTCCCCCCCTTAAATCACTCTACCACAAAAATGTTTCCTTGTTTCTCCCCTCATTTATGGATTTTCCCTGCAAAATTTCAATGATCCAGAATAGGTAGTATTCAGTCCTGCAAAAGTGCCTGAAATCTCATTCCTACAGGTCAGGAACATGAGGAAGGTCCCAGATATTAGACACTAAAATTGCTACATTTTTATATGTAGCTTAGTCACTTTATAGCTTTATAATCCTCCCTGCCCGCTAAGTTCTGAAAATGTGAGTTTATGGTACTAAGAGGGGCTAGCTTTGCAGATTGAAGGAGATGAAAAATCTTCCCAGTTGAACTGTGGTCAGAAAACATAATTTGTATCCTCTAGGAAAGTCCAATATTTGGTTTTGTCCTGATTCAGGACCAGCCAAGAAAAAAAAGACAATTTTTGTAGAATGAAATATTCACATGCAAGTGTTGAAATGAAATGTTTTGACACTGTGAAATAAATATTTAAATTAAATGTCAATTGGACCTGAAATATTCTCAACTGACATTTCACTTTAAAACGACATTTGAAGTTGAAATACCAATTTGAAATTAACTGTTTCTATTTGAATCAACTCCTCAAATAGAAACTGTTTAGTTCAAATAAGCACTTCAAAACAAAGCAAAATGTTTGGATTAAATGATGCTTTGGAAAAAAAAATCATTAAAAAAAATCCAGTGTTTTCCAGTGTAAAATTTCACTTTCAACAACTACATTTTTCAATGGAAAAAACCTACTTCAGACATCTTTTCTCCACAGCACATACTAGAGGACAGAGTTATACTGTACTGAGTCTATGGTATAATTGCCCATCCATGTAGAGACATGCTGCTTTTGGCTGTCATGCACCTGCATGATGTGTATCAGGTTTGGTCCCAAATATCGTGTATATCCAAGTCCCCATTATCCAACGTCAGTTTTGAGTATTCTCACAGGGAAGTATTAAGTCCCTAACTATAGGCCCAGTTCTCTCAACTTTACTCACAATGAGGCGTGCTTTATTTATGTTGATTTAAACAGGCCTTTGGAGCTGTGCTCCAGCTCCGCTCCAGTTCCAGGCAAAAACCTGCCGTTCCACTGCTCCGCGCTCCAGATCCGGGCTCCGCTCCAAAGCCCTGGATTTAAATCGGACTGCTTCATTTAAGAACTAGGTCATAAATAATTATATCTCCTAGATACAATTTGTTGGAATTTTTCATTCTATAGAATATACTTTTCAACAATTTTTAATATAAGGTGTTCTGTTTTCCAGGTCTCACAGCTAACTGAAAAAATATAAGATGCACTCCTGCAAAACACATGCATTCATACCTTTTCCATAAAGATCCTTGACATCTGTGATACCATTAGATGGCCAAGCAGAAGCCATATGATACGTTCCTTTCCCCATTCCATCCAGAAGCTCCACTCAAAGTCTGTGGGATCCTAGAATACATAGTGAATTGATTGATACATGTTTCAAAACTGGGGGCTGGGGGGGGGGATTGTATTGATGAAACAGAGGGAAAGGTTTGAATAAAACACAAAGGTTTATGATCCAATACCACAGCGCGTGGTCTGAAGGGAATCTACACACATTGTTACAGCAGCAGGGTCAGATTTTCTGAGGTGATGAGCATCCACAATTCCAAATGATTTCAATTTGTTTAAAATTAGTGGAACCATTTCTATTGGTCTTATATCTTGTAAAACCTAAATCTGGGACCAAATTTGATTTGATGTTGACCCTCCTTTAATTTTCCCACCAAAGCATCAAAATTTTTCAAACTATAAAACGTACGCATAGCACATAAATACATATATCACCTCAGCACTGAAAAATGTAGATAAAAGTGAGCACAGGCTCAGCACAGAATAAGATTCCTGATTTTAAGGACTCTCTCTATTCATCAATATTTATTGAATACCAACATGGTATGATCATAATAATTAGATTTCTCCAGGAAGCCTGTCAGGAACAATATGACAGTCCTTCACACAAGGATTATCAAATGGAATTTTCAAACTACCATAGTACGTGGCTGTTCCCCGGTATCTGAACACAAAAGGACAATAGTATGGATTTCAACTATGCAGCAAATACCTTCTTTAAACTAGATTATGTTACTATGCAGATCTTAGTCCAACTGTACACTTTGCAGCTTTGGCTCCATGCCCAGTGCACCAGACAGCAGAATCGAGCTAGCATGAGGAAAGAAATAATCTGCACAGTAAAAAGGTGGTGCAGATGACTTTCCCCCATGGAGCAAGGAAGAAAACCAGAGAAGGAATTATAACCAAGTCTGGATTGCTCCTGGGGCAGAACAGCTATGCACCACTCTTACTCATGACAAAACAAAGTATCCAAAGTAACTTATAGCAGCATATTAGCTTTAACTTAATTCAATTTAATTACTCTGATGATCTTCCAATATTTGAATAATTTTTAATTTTAAAAAAATGCCTGATTACAGTTTTTACATGCAATTTTGGCTCCTAGCTTCCCACCTAGATTTGATCACAACCAACACTTTTTTGAAACACAGTCTGTTTTCCTAGGTCCTGAGACATGCCCATACTACCGATCATAGTGTTTCTTGCTGAATTCACCAGCTTCAATGGGACTACTCAGGGTAGTAAGCACTATATGCTCATACTAAGTGAAGAAAGAACTTCATGAGGTGGCACAAAGAACAATCTACTCAACCTTCTACCCACACTAAGAAAAGTGCATACAAAATTTTCAGTGAACTAAAAGTTCATATGATTCTAAATAACAAACTGCAAAACTTCGGTTATAAGGCTTATTAACCACAAAATATTGCAGCAGATCATAGTGACGGTTTTCAGGGACGATCATG
This sequence comes from Chelonoidis abingdonii, assembly GCF_003597395.2. Lineage (NCBI taxonomy): Eukaryota > Metazoa > Chordata > Testudines > Testudinidae > Chelonoidis > Chelonoidis abingdonii. The sequence continues at coordinate 176,162,947 of NC_133771.1, forward strand.
GAATGGCAGTACAAATCACACCAGGATAAACTCCAGATCAATTTCCTGAAGCAAAATCCCATTCAAGGTTTTAGCTTCAAAAAATATTACATAGCTCCTTCCCCACCCTGCAATTTGTTATACCTGATATTCCATTCTCTCCTCCAACTTTTCCACCATTCTCAATCATAGAACACAAGCCAGTCAACTAGAGCCAATTCTAATACTTCACATTAACTTTTCAAGGAGGACTAGCATTCTTTTTCTACCTGAATGTTTTGAATTAGCTATTTGAGACCCAGTCCTGCAAGCTATCCCTTTAAATCGTCTGAAGCAAAATATGAGGTCCAAGCTTGACTGGACCCCTAAAACTGGAGTACTGTCAGAGACTCCACTGAAAACTGCTAGTATTCCAGAATCACACCCTAGTGACACTCCCATTTTAAATGACCTGCCCTCAGGGTAGGGCTCTCTGTTCTGTCACATTTTGTTAAACACTGTATCATTACCAGTTTTTGAAGAACATATGTATGAAAACCACTTTGAATATCACATCTCCCCCCACCTGTCCGACCACACATATTTAAAAGACAAAGCCTTTCAACAATGGTAAAAAACACACCCTATATCAGGGGTTCTCAAACTTTTTCTTTCTGAGGACACCCCACAACATGCTATAAAAACTCCAGGGCCCAGCAGGGGAGAGAGGGACTCAGGGCTCTAGGCCCCGGGGGGGCTCAGAGTGCAGGCAGGGGAGTAGTTTAGGGTGCAGGCAGGGGGTAGCTATGGGTTGTGTGCAGGCTGGGGGTAGTTCAAGGTGCAGAGAGGGGATAGCTAGGGGCTGTGTGCAGGCAGGAGGGGGGTAGTTCAGGGTGTGGGGAGGGTGTATCTATGGGCTGTGTGCAGGCAGGGGGTAGCTCAGAGTGCAGGCAGGTGAGTAGTTTAGGGTGCAGGCAGGGGGTAGCTATGGGCTGTGTGCAGGCAGGGGGTAGCTCAGGGTGCAGAGAGGGGATAGCAAGGGGCTGTGTGCAGGCAGGAAAGTAGCTCAGAGTGCAGACAGGGGGTAGCTAAGGGCTGTGTGCAAGCAGGCGGTAGCTTAGAGTGCAGGCAAGGCAGTAGCTAGGGGCTGTGAGCAGGGAGAACAAGTTACTCACCTTGTGCAGTAACCATGGTTCTTCGAAATGTGTGTCCCTGTGGGTGCTCCACTCTTGGTGTTGGTGCGTCTCTGCACTGGAGATCGGAGATTTCTCGCAGCAGTACTCGGTTGGGGGAAGGGCGCGCACAGGAGTCTTCTCATGTAGCCTTGGCACCTCCTGTAGCCGTCTCCTCTGTTCCTTCTCTACTGCAGAGCTCAGCTGTGTGAACTCCAAAGTAGAGGGAAGGAGGCTGTGTAGTGGAGCACCCACAGGGACACACATGTCAAAGAATCATCGTTACTGCACAAGGTGAATAACTTCTTCTTCTTCTTCGAGTGCTGCCCCTGCGGGTGCCCCACTCGAGGTGCTTGTAGAGCAGTACCCCACCAGGGGTAGTAGGGGTTTGGAGTCATGTATAAGTGTGTGAGGAGAGCACTGTTAAGCCCATGATAAGAGTCTGAGATGAGGCCTTGGATGATAGCGTAATGCTTGGCAAAACTGTGCTCCAATATCCAGGTTACAGCTCTACAAATATCTATTAAGGGGACATTGTTAAAGAAGGCAATCAATTTTGCCATGGCTCACATTGAGTGGGATCAGATGCCCACGGGGGGGTTCTTTGTGATAGAGGTGGTAGCAAGTTTGAATACAGGTAGAGACTCATTTGGAGAGTCTTTGGGTCGATACTGTAGAGCCTTTGGCTCACTCTGTTGTAGAGATGAATAGTCTTGGTGACCTGCAGAATGGTTTAGTTCTGTCCAAGTAGAAGGCTACAGCCCATCTGACATCTAGCATGTGAAATGTTGCTTCTCAAGAGTCATTATGTGGCCTGGGATAGAAGGCAGGTAAGTGTATGGTTTGGTTAATATGAAAATTTGTAGCCACTTTGGGCAAGAATTTTGGCTGAGGACGTAACATGGTATTGTCTTTGGTAAACAGTGTATGGTGGCTCAGCTATCAATGCTCCTATTTCGCTGACACATCTGGCAGACATGATTGCCACAGGAATCCGACCTTCATTGACATATGAAGGAACGAGCAGGTCACTAGAGGTTCGAAGGGTGGTCTTGTGAGACATTTGAGCACAAGATTGAGATCCCATGTTGATGCAGGTTAGCGTACTTCTGGATACATGATCTGTATGCCCTCTAGAAAGTGCTGTGTAATCGGGTAAGCAAATACTTAAGCCTCTTCTACCTGTTCATGGAGGGACATAATGGCAGTGAGGTGTACTTTAATAGAGCTTATGGCTAACCCCATTTCCTTCAGTTCCTGTAGGTAGTCTAAGATCCTAGATAGAGGCGCCATGGTCGCATCCAGCTGTTTTTGCTGACACCAAAGGGAGAATCTTCTCCACTTGTGGCGGTAAGTATTTCTTATGGTGAGGTGACAGCTATTTAGTAATATCTGTTTTACTTTCTTCAAACAGTTCAATTCCTCATGTTGGAACCAGAGAGGAGCCACACTTTGAGATGGAGTTTCACTGGGTCTGGATGGAGTGTCAGGCCCTTGTTCTGGGACAGGAGGTCTGTCTGGAAAGGCAGCGGTTGTGGGGCACAAACTGCTAGACATGAGAGGTATGGAAACCACGTCTGTCTGGGCCATGTGGGGACAATGAGTTGAGGACATTTATGCTCAGGAGGTCCTCCACAAGGTCTTGTATGTTACTATAGTTAGAGTAGTTGTAATTTGCTAGTAGAGCAGAATAGTTGGCAACTCTAGGCAGAAGGGTGGCTGACAAGTAAACTTTCTGCCCAAAGAGGTCCAGTCTCTTGTGTTCTTTATGTTGAAGTGAGGAGCAGAAATGAGGCTGTTTACTGTGCTGATTAGGAGCCTCTATTTCAGAGAACAGGGTGTGAAAACAAAAATTCCATGCCTTTGGCTAGAACAAAGTATTTTCTGTCAGCCCGATGCCAGTGTTGGCTATATTACCTCCATAGGCTCCATTATAACCTCATCCACGGGGAGGGCAATCTTGGTCGATGATCCCAGTTGTAAGATTTTTAACAACTTATATTGTTTATCCTGTACCTCGCGTAAGGCAATTTCTTGGCTGTTTGCTACTCTTTTGTAGAGTTCTTGGAACTGTTTCAGGTCATCTGCTGTTGTAGGGGTAGACGGCGTCACTGCTTCGTCCGGTGCAGAAGATGAGTGTGGGGCAGGTGGTGAATCATCCAGGTCTGCCTGAGATAGTAGCTCTTCCTCTTCTATCTCTGTCTCAGGGGGATCAGAGGTTTCTCTGTGTGGTAACGATGGGTGTACTCTGGAACCTCTTCTGGCTGGGGAAGGGGGACCAGAATAGGGGTTCTGGTATGTAGACAAAGGTCCCATTGTGGCCATTGCATGGGGTAAGGTGGTAATGGGCAAGGCCAGTGCTGTGCATGCTAAGGCTGTGAATGCTTGGAGGGATGAGGCTTAGGCTTCACAGCGTACCACGTAGGTCTCATCTGTGATGGGGATGAACACTGAGAGGAGAAGTGGTTGTCCTGCACATCTGCTTCCTCGCCACAATGCATGGAGTTTTGTGCAGGAGATGAAGGACGGTACCATGCTATGTAAATCAGGGAGTGTCCGGCGCCGAGCAGTGGTGACTGTGGTGCCGAAGAAACTGCTACATCAGCAGGACACAGGAATGGCGCTGGTCCCACCTTGGGGTTGCAGTCGACCATTGGAGCACTGACTGGTGCCGGATTCGGCTTGTTTGGTGGCAGCAAGTTTTGGGTCGGTGCCAGTGGCCGCAGCATTGATCACAGTGCCGCTGCCTGTGCCGTGCTCTGCACTGGGGTAGTCGGTGCCATGGAGCAGACTTGATGTCTCAACTCTGGTGCAGCGCATTGGGGCTCAGTAGGGGTCCACTGAGGGACAGTGCCTGAAGAGCCCAGTGCCTCGTAAGTCCTCACTCTGGATGAGTGGAGCACTGAGGATAAACACCTCACTGGGGAAGCTCTCTTTTTCTGAGACCCCCTTGCTGGAGAGGTCGAGGCTCGCTTCCTGACAGTTTTAGAAGTTGGAGCCTTATCAGAGCTCAGGGATCTCGGTTTATGAGACTCCCTGGAGGATGTCTCTTGCGGAGGTTGGAGGGATTTCTCCAGCAGAAGAATTTTCAAGCGGAGATCCCTGTCACGTCTTGCCCTTTTTGTTAAGTTGGTGCAATGCAGGCATTTCTGGGGGATACCAGTTTTGCCCAGACAGCGAATGCAGGACGTGTGGCCATCAGAGACCGGCACTGGTTCACGGCAGGAGTCACACTTTTTAAATCCTGTTGAGCCCAGCATGACTGCAGTTAAGCCTCTCCTACCTCTCTAGACATAAGGGTGGGAGATAATTGTAATGGTAAACTGTAGAAACTGTTCCCAAACGGGGAGTTAAGGGCAGAAAAAGTCTTCTTTCTTCTCTTAAGAAAAACCTCTAAGAGGAACTAACGAAACTATGTAACTATGTATAGACTAAGACTAAACAATGTTACTAAGTATAGACTAAAAAGAAGTTCCTATGTAACTTGTAATTTTTTTTTCTCAGACAGTAGCAAAGAGAGCACTGCCTCGGAGCTGCGTCTGCAGCCGAGGACAGTTGAGAAGGAACTGAGGGGATGAGACGACTCATGTGCGCACCCTTCCCACAACCAAGTCCTGCTGCGAGAAATCTCCCATCTCCGGTGCAGGAACACACCGACTCCAAGAGTGGAGCAGCCACATGGACACCAATCAAAGAAGAAGGGGATAGGTCAGGGTGAAGGGAGAGGACAGCTAGGGGATGTGTGCAGGGAGGGGATAGCTCAGGGTGCAGGGAGCCGCGGCGTGGCATCACTCTGGCTCCTTTGGGAGCTGCAGGGGCAGTGCCTGAGGATGGGGCAGAGTGTAGAGTCACCTGGCTGCACCTCAGCGTAGGAGCTGGAGAGGGCACATGCCACTGCTTCCGGGAGCCACTTGAGGTAAGCACCGCTCTGAGCCTGCACCCCCTGAGCCTTTCCCCATGCCCAACCCCCTGCCCCAGCCCTGATCCCCTTCCCGCTCTCCAACCTCTCATCTCTAGCCCCATCCCAGAGCCCGCACCTCCTCCTACACCCCAACCCCAATTCTGTGAGCATTCATGGCCTTCCATACAATTTCTATTCCCTCATGTGATTCTTGGGCCAAAACATTTGCCCACCGTGCTGTACAGTCACCAGAAGCTCATCCTCCCCCAGATAATGTTATCTTCAGATCTGCATTAAGATGCAGAAAATCACCTTCATTATTTACAACATAAAGTTCTCTGGAAGTCTAGTACTCTTGATAGGGGAAGACTGGTAGCAGAAGCTAGAACTGATCACTGGAGCCTACACCTGCTAAGCCAACCATACACTCCACAGAGTGGGAATGGGGGGTATCCAAGAGAAAATAACCTCTATGAATTATTGGTTTTACAGATCACTAGTACCATATCAACATATGACTGGCACCAAGAATTGACTTGAAGTCTCCAGGAGTAAATATCTAGAAGCACATTAAAACTCTGCATCACCTATTCCCTCCTCATAGAGAACTTCCTACGCCCTATGAGCAGTTCCACTGAATAGTCAATGGGACTATTCAGAAAGCAGAACATTAAGCATGCACATCTTTGCGGGATCAGGGCCAGAGTTAGTTTCCATGTGTGTGTAGGTCACAGAAATAGGGGAAAGAATGTCATTCAAAATAAAAGGAAAATGCGAGCATAAAGCCACATTAATAGACTGGGGAACTAAGGTGTAGGGATAGTACCTCAAACTACTTTTACCTAGTTTTTTAGACTGCCTAGTTTTTAACTTACTGGTGTCCCTTTGAGCTCTTCCTTGCCTATTAGTTGATAACTGTCCTGCATACTAAGACTGAGTCCATCCTCAATGCTCCCGGTCTCTGTTGATTGAAAGCTGACACACCCAAATCTCTTACCGATCTCTGGTCTTGCTCCTGGCCCTGTTCCCCCACAGGAACAGAATGCAAAGTATAATCACCTTTATTTCTTGACATTAAAAAAATATTCTTGGTCTATTCTTAACCAATACTGTGATTTCACTACGAATTATTATTCTATTTCTGCTGACCTTTGAAAAAGTAGAAATAGATTTATTTCCATGCACTGCTAAGTTCAAATTGGGTAATCAACTGTTTTTATACGCTTCTCTAAGAGTTAATAAGAGACTTGCATTTATATGTTCCAATTTACAATTGCAGTTTTCTGTGAAGATCAGCATTTGTATTCTGCAGCTATGGCTGCAATGGTCTCTGTTTTTTGTTGTATTGTGTCAAGTTCTTAACATGTCAGGTAAGAAATCTAACCAGGAGAAAGGAACAGAAACAACATTAGCAGGTAAAAACAGAAGCTCTTCATGTTAATAAGAATATCTCAACTCACTTACCCCCTTAAACTTTACACTTTCTAGTCTCTGTGTCCTAACCTCAGATACTTAGAATGTATTTACTCTTAGTTCCTACATCAGAGGAGTCAGGATTTTGCTCTTTCAGCATCTTAAATGAACATCAGCATGAGGATGCACAGAAAGGTCTTGTTAAAGGTCTATTTTATTACAGTTTGTATATGGGCTTCAGAGTCAACTCCACTTTACAGATAATGAGGTCTTGACCTACATACAACCGCACAATTTAAACGAGTTCTTACTCAGCCCAAAGGACAAATAACAATGTCCTCAGTGGATGCTATGCCAAAAATTGCAACTACCTAAAGGCTGCATTAAAAACAATAACAAGAAACACACACAAAAACTGGGGGAAATGAAACAGGGAAACTTCTTTGGAGCAGCAAGAATAGTAGGGATAAGAGCATCTCTTCTCTTTTCTGTAACCCCTACAGAAGAGATGCGTCTACAGCCAGGTCCACACTACAAAGTGTTGTCAGAATGACTAAGTCAGTCATTAGTGTGGAATAAACTACACCCAACACCTAACATAGCTATGCTAGCAAAATCCCCAGTATAGAAACAATTATGGCAGCAAAATGCTTCTGTCGGCATATCTAATGTCATTCAGAGAGATGAAATTACTGTACAGAAAAACTTCTTCTGTCAGCACAAACTGCATCTACACTAGGGGGCTCTGCTGGTATAACTTTATCAGTATAGCTTTACCATCAAAGCCCATGTCATGTAGACAAGGCCTACATCTTTCTGTTCCTAAAAGCCAAATCCTGAACCCTCTCCCATGCCCACAGCACGGAGGATTCTAAACACACTGGAATGTTAAGTAATCAGTATAATACATACATAACCTATAGATCAGGCTACAATCACATATAACTTCTTCTGCAGGAACAACCATCTTATGCTGATGTAAACAGCATGAATCAGAGGAAGAATCCCTGCTGTGGCAGATTGTGTTGGCAATTTCCAATGAGAGCAGAGCATGGAGAAGACAGCAAAAGCTGGCACTGCCACAAAGCCATGCCATTCTTGAAGGACTAATTTTGTAATATACAGGAACTCCTAATTCAGAAAAGAGTACTGCAATGCACTTTGCATCAGGTGACACCTTAAAACAGTGCAGAAACTGAAGCCGGTGCTGAATATGGCAGCTCATTTGTTAAGCAGGGCATCTGGCTGGGAGCACGACACCAGCGCTCAGGGCCGGCTTTAGGGTGATTCAGCCGATTCCCCGGAATCAGGGACCCGCAATGCCCCGAAGGAGCTGCCCCCTAAGTCCCACCGCTGTCTTCAGCGGCAGCTCAATCACTGCTGTGGAGGAAGGTTCCTCCGCTGAAATGCCACCGAAGGCACTGGCAGTTGATTGAGCTGCCGCCAAAGTCCCGGCACTGTAGGCTGCAGCAGTTCAATCATTGCCGCTCTCTTCGGTGGCATTTCAGCGGAGGGACCTTCCTCGGCAGCAGCGGGACTTTGGCGGCAGCACCTTCAAATCGGGCCCCACGGTGCCTAAAGCTGGCCTTGCCAGTGCTCTGAGATCTGCTAGCTGCCAATTGGTCTCCAGGTGTAGTTCAAGGTGTTGGCCATCACCTATAGAACTCTAAATGGCCTGGAACTAGTCCACATGAGGGATCACCTCTCTCCCTGTGCCATAGTGGCATAGCTGTGGTTAGCAGGAACACTCAAGATGGATTCACCTTGTTATTAAAGAGAAGAAGTTGCTGGTCAGGACTGTGGATCTTGCTCCACATTTGGACCAAAGCAGTATGGAGTTGAAACCTTCTGGGCACAATGCAAAAACCATTTGTTTGACAGGTTCTGGGGGAAGGTTGAGAGCGTGTTCATGGCAGAGGAAGAGGAGGTTCAAGGGACTCTTCTGTTCCTTTGATTTATGGGCTGGCTAAATTAATCTGATACCTATGGTACAAGTATTTCATGATGCTCGGTGCTCAGGACTGTGATACTCTAAGTGTTATGACACCTGCAGCTTTTGTCTGAGCATTTACTGTCGTTTAAATCTGAAGTAGTAATAAAGCACTCCATGCAGAAGGTGAGTATGAGGCCAATGGACTACATAAGCCCTTGGCACAGAGTGACTTCATCCAAAGGCAATATTAACTTGACTCTATCGATCTATCGATGGCAGCCAATATCAAGCAGAGTGCCCCAACGGTCTGTCCTGGGGCCAGTTTTGTTCAGTATCTTCATTAATGATCTGGAGGATGGCGTGGATTACACCCTCAGCAAGTTTGCAGATGACACTAAACTGGGAGGAGTGGTAGATAAGCTAGAAGATAGGGATATGATAGAGGGACCTAGACAAATTAGAGGATTGGGCCAAAAGAAATTTGATGAGGTTCAGCAAGGACAAGTGCAAACTGCTGCAGACTAGGGACCAAGCGGCTAGACAGCAGATCTGCAGAAAAGGACATAGGGGTTACAGTGGACGAGAAACTGGATATGAGTCAACAGTGTGCCCTTGCTGCCAAGAAGGCAGCAGGCTAACCACATTTTGGGCTGCATAAGTAGGAGCATTGCCAGCAAATCGAGGGAAGTGATCATTCCCCTCTATTCGACATTGGTGAGGCCTCATCTGGAGTACTGCGTCCGGTTTTGGGCCCCACACTACAAGAAGGATGTGGAAAAATTGGAGAGTCCAGCGAAGGGCAACAAAAATGATTATAGGGCTGGAGCACATGACTTATGAGGAGAGACTGAGGGAACTGACATTGTTTAGTCTGCAGAAGAGAAGCATGAGGAGGGATTTGATAGTTGCTTTCAACTACCTGAAAGGGGGTTCCAAACAGGATGGATCTAGACTGTTCTCAGTGGTAGCAGATGACAGAACAAGGAGTAATGGTCTCAAGTTGCGGTGGGGGAGGTTTAGGTTGGATATTAGGAAAAACTTTTTCACTAGGAGGGTGGTGAAACACTGGAATGAGTTACCTAGGGAGATGACGGAATCACCTTTCTTAGAGGTTTTTAAGGCCCAGTTTGACTAAGCCCTGGGTGGGATGATTTCGTTGGGGATTGGTCCTGCTTTGAGCAAGGGGTTGGACTACATGACCTCCTTAGGTCCCTCCCAACCCTGATAGTCTATGATTCTACGATCTCTGAGAAGAGTGTATTAAACATGTAGTGGAGACAAGGACCACTGTGCAGTGAGGGTGTGGCCACGAGTAGGTCAGGCCCAACCTTTAGGATCTGCATTTTTAAAGGGGGCTGAGAAGCCCTAATATTAACAGAAATGTTTTTAGATTTTTAAAATACTTTGTTCCTAGTTGGTGATTCAGATGGCCTCCTCATGCCATTGCACAATGGCTCATTAGTTTATCATCTTCCCCTGTGGCTATCACACAGACATGAGGCAGCTATTATTTTCACATGACTGTCTCCATACTGTTAATAAGGAAAAGGCTAATTTATGTTCAGTGATATCCCTACCTATATGCTGAACCATGTTACGTGATTAAATGTGTTAAAAAAAATAAACTAACAACTAGACAATCAATCTAAAAAAATATTGTCACAAGTAGTTTGAATTACTACATCAGCACCTGAGCGCCCTAGTCTATTACTGTGGCTTTACATCCACATATTCCTGTTGTCAAAGATGATTCTCTCTCCCATTGCTGTGTAAAAGCGCCACACAAACAACAGAGGAAATGAACTATGGCCCTGATTCCACAAAGATTTATGCACATGCTTAACATTCTGCTTTTTGAGTTGCTCCCATTGACTTCAATGCAATTGGTCATAGGACACAAAATAAACCAGATGTCTACGTTTTTACAGGATTAGGGTCTGAGGCCTCAATCTTGTAAACAGCTCTGTGTGTGTACATCTATGTGCCTGCACAGAGCCTCGCTGAACCCAACAAGGCTCCATGCAGGCACTGGGGTCTGCCCACGTGGAACAGACTGCAAGTTCAGGGTCCACCTGACTAAGAGAGGAAGGCTGGTCCAGTGGTTAAGGTACTAACCAACAAGTTGAGAGACTTGGGGTCAGGTCCCTGCTCCACCACAGACTTCTTGTGTGACTTTGGGCAAGTCACTTAGCCTAGCTTGGTCTCAGTGCTCCATCTGTAAAATGGAGATAACAGCATTCTCTGCCTCACATGGGTGTTGTGACAAGAAATACATTTCAGCTTCTTAGGTGCTCAGATACTACAGTTATGGAGGCCATGTAAGAGCCTAAGATAGACAGAACAATGTAAACAAAGAGGGAACACACACATTTTTTTCCTTTTCTCTGTCTCGGACAAAATAATCTTTGGCTTTACTTGAAATAGCAGTAGAAATTTTTCAAAGAGAAATGTGATTTTTAAATTAATAGTGTTTCTTTAAACATTTATGCTGCAAAAATTATTACCCAGCAAGCTAGACTGAAAACCAGTATAGGGTGACTCTGATGCTCAAATATAAATTTAATAAACTCATGAACAGAATTATCCGATGGGACTGCCTGAAATCGCAAGGGACTGAACTTGATGTTCCTTCCAGTCCCACATCCTAAGCAAAGCCATTATCCAAACAATCAAATGACAAGCAAGAAGGAAAAGCACTACTGAGCGTGCACAGGGAAGCCAATGCTTTTTAGCAAAACATTGACATCAGAAATTAAGTCATTCTGCTGCTAACGTGTACGAAAGGTAGCAACCAAGAGAAAAACTATAATACAAATTTCTAGATCAGGTCACATTGCATCAGGTAAGCCATTTTTCCTCTTGAGGGATGGAAAAACTCGGGAGATAAAATTTTTTTTTTTACACTATTGATTGAGCTTGCGATTCTAAATCAGTATCCAGGACTGGCAAATATCTTCCTTCCCTCCCACTGCAAAACCTGTGGGAAGAGCTGAAGAGAAGGAATCCTCCTGTCACATTGGAGGATGCACTTTTCTATGTATTTTTACGCATAGAAAAAATGCTTTACATCATTTTAGAATATAGTATATTTATACTTATTAGTTTCTCTCCCTCTGAGTTCTGTGTTCTTGGACTCAAAGTATTAAAGGTGCCTGGCTTTACATAGGGAGGGAGGCAAATAATAGGATCCATAAAAATCTGAGTAACTCTTTAAAATACCTCTAAAATAATACTCAACTGAGGAGAGGAACACATAATAATTCACAGAATATAGTAATCTGTGCCAAGTGTCCTTCCTAGGAGCAGAACTTTGTAATCATAAAAGTTGGTCACAATCCACTTGGAGAAGACTTCAACTGAATTGCTAGAGATATGAATTTACACTAAACTTACAGACTAAAATGATCAGTAATATTCTTTGATCTTACCTTTTTAAGTCCCCAGAACAAAGTATCTTTTTCCAATTCAAATTCTCTTTCAAGTTCCTCTTCATATTCTGCCAAGAATAATACCTCCCATTAATAACAGCTCATCAAAAAAGAATAAGAGTCAATGGGCCTGCAATATTAGTTTTTAAACAGTATGGAATTCTTTGTATCTACCTGAAAAACAAACACAGAGAAAGTGGAAAGAGAGGTTCTTTATGCAGGAAGAAATCAAGAAGGGTAAGGAGGCAGAATCCACCACCAATCTTTAGGTCTGAACAAAATAGTCACTACTGCAGTCCCTGGTCTTTGATCCTTGCACATTCCCAATTTCTGGCTGATGTATGCACACAACCATGGACCGCTAATGTTGTTCCTGATCCATGCAAGGTTGGCATGCAGAGTAACCCAACTCCACCATATATTCTGCATGCTGAATCTCCACGTACTGACTGCACAGTCACTCAATCCTCACACCGTGGAGCACATCGGTCTGCAGAGTTGGAGGCCTTCCACAGCCTTTCATCCTTAATGCATGTTTTATTCTATTTCTAAAGAAAACAAAACATGAAAATACGCTGGCCCATGGTCTGTTTCAGTGCAGACAATCACTTCCATGACAAAAATCTAAGCACCAGTGTGATACTATGCTCACCAGTGGAGAAAAACATGAGAGAAGGCAGGGGAAGGATTTTTTTGTCTTATACTAAATATCACCACAATTGATGATTTAATACATATACATACACACACATACACATATCCCTAAACTCTATTTAAAGTATGAACTATTCACAGTCATTGGTCACAAATACCATTAGAGACCTCATTTTGGTTTTTTTTAAAAGGTGGAGGGGCATATATTCTGGAAAAAGAAGATATAACCCATGAAATATCTAGCAGGTTCAGCTGAACTATTCCCACAAGTGCATCCCAATCAAACTAACTGTCCTCAAAGCCCACTTCAGATTCTGGCTGGTGAGAGGCTGCCTCAGAAATTCAAGTGTTTAAATATGCTAGTTCAGAAATTGCTTGAAGTGAAAGGCTAAACCCCTGATGAATCACACCTCAGCTTTTCTGTGAAACTTCAATATCTATCTAAAGTTCAAGAGAACACAGTTTCTGCCTCCGACTTTGTGACACACAAGATAAATTGGGGCGTGAGGGGGGAGATGCAGTCTTTTCTTATCTAGGAAAATTTCCCTCTTAACTCTAAGACCCTCCTAATCCAGTACTACCGGGTACAGAACACCTATGAAGATACTTTTACAGGTTGTACTGGAATGGGAGCAAGCTTCCATAAAAGCAGCCTTGGAAACGTGCTGTTCCATAGGTATACATTAAACCTTGTCTTCCTATAACAATAATAATGCTTAGTGTTTAGATAGCACAATATGTTCAAAGCACTGCAGAGACATTAAGGTCTTAATTAATCAGTTCTTGCAACACCCCCGGGAGGTAAACAGGTCAGTATTATCCTTTATTTACAGATGGAAAGACAGACAGAAAGGTGACAAAACCTCAAAGCCACAGACAAAGTAAGCGAAAGAGGCAGGATTAGAACTCTAGCCATTCCAGTGAAACACGTCAGCTTCCATGTGTTAAATCAATTTAATTAACTGACGAGACCTACATTGTTGAGAGCACTCTCTTCAAACGGCTTCCCTATGCTCTTCAGTGGTTTCTATTTCACCTTTTAAATATATCATATTCAGACTCCTAGAGAAACCAAGACAGAATGGAGTCTCTTCGTTCAAAACTGCAATTATGGTCAAAAGTTACATTGCCCACTACTTGGCAATTAACTGTGCATGCAGCTGGCCTGTGTAACTGTGTGATCTTCTCATTGTTATTCTTCTTTCCCCTATTGTTTGTTGCATCTTTTCTTAATTTATACCCTGATCCTGCAAACTGCACCAAGTGGGTGAACTCTTGTGCCTTTACAAAGCCTCTAGCATAGGGGTGGGCAACCTATGGCACTCGTGCCAAAGGCGGCATGCGAGCTGATTTTCAGTGGCACTCACTTTGCCTGGGTCCTGGCCACCTGTCCAGGGGGCTCTGCATTTTAATTTAATTTTAAATGAAGCTTCTTAAACTTTTAAAAACCTTTTTTACTTTACATACAACAATAGTTTAGTTATAAATTATAGACTTATAGAAAGAGACCTTCTAAAAACGTTAAAATGTATTACTGGCACGTGAAACCTTAAATTAGAGTGAATAAATGAAGACTCGACATACCACTTCTGAAGGGTTGCTGACCCCTGCTCTAGCCAATAAAGCTTTGTGTGCGGGCAAGGGTCCTCTCACACAGAATAGCTTGCAGGGCAAGGGCATTAGACTGTGAGCTGTTTAGAGCAGGAATCTCATCTTCCTGTGTGTTTCACAATTGGGTGCTGATGCTGATTGGAGCTCTGGGTGCTACCATAATACAAAAAATAAATTAGAATAATAATTAAACAGAAAGCAAAGATTAATTGGTACTGTAGCAATTCACAAAGCAAGTCCTGGTGTACCTGAGGTTAATAAAGAGGCAACAAAAACACTCAGCATAATATTAGCAAACTGTAGAGAAAACAGCATGCTTTTATTTTAACCTCCAAGACCGAAAAAGCCATCCATGGGGCACACTCTGAACGCAATAGCAAAGGATTCAACTAAGTCTTATCTAGTTTTCGCTATCTTTCTATACAAAAGATTTTGGTGCTAGGAATTATAACCTACAATGAAATTCAACTGTTATGATATAGGTTGGGTTTATTTTACTAATTATAAAATGTAAAGTACATACTGGTCTTCATTTCCAGTGTTTTTAAGCCTGTTTGATATCTCCCTCTAGTGGGAAAAATAAGACACAAGACTTTTATATGACTGCAGTACAAATAATGATGATCTTGTAAACCTTTACAGAGAACATATCATGAAGAATCAGTTTTTTTGAAGTGCTTCAGCTTACCATCTTGATAATCAACTAGAACCTGCACACTTTTACACACAAGCTTCACTTAACTCATGTGAGTAGTCCCATTGATATCAGTGGAACTACTCTCATGAACAACATTAAGCACAGGAGTAAGATTGCAAGATGGGGGCCTTACTTAGCATAAAATGCGTGACTAATTAAAATGCAGTAGCATTCAAGATTTATTTCTCTATTGATATTTCCTCTAACCAGGAGTTCCTTTTTAAACATTCAACTGTAAATTTATTTACATTAAAATACCCAAAATATAAGAGCCAAATCCTATTTATTATTCCTAAATGTTAAAACTGTACCCATCATTTCTCTCTGACTACACATACAACTCTACATGATAGAAAAGCAACATAAAGATAGCTAAAAAGTAAATTTCCTTCATAAAATATGAGTATAAATACACCTTTCTCAAGTGTTCATGTAAAAGCTTTCATGGGCACACACACATTAATTACAGGGTTTACTGTCCTCTGGTGAAAAAAAGAACTCCCCTTCCCAAGATATTTAAATCTTAAGGATTCTTTAGTTTCACTAACATAAAGAAGCAGGAGTAAGGAAATTGACCATCTACTCTCCTATCTACCACAGAGGTTGGGGCTCCAGGAGTTTTTATATTAAAATCCCTCTTGTTCTAGTTTTATGAAGTGATTTTCAAAACTGATCAGAGAAGAAAAATGACTAAAAATGAGACCACTGCTCATTACTGTCCGTTGGTGATTTCCCCTGCACACAACAGAATTTAAAGCGTTATTCCGCTCTCACGTAAAATGGTTTGAATTTGAAATTGGAAAAAACAAGCATACCAACAAACAAAGAAATCACACACCTCCTGCATCAAGGTTTGATGAAGCAAATGGATAACAGGGTTTCCTAAATACATAAATCTCTGTGAAAAACAGTAATAGTGGCAATATTGCAATCTGTCAAATCTATTTTGTTAGTTTCAGCAATTCATAAAGAAACCTCAAGGTACTCTTCATGCAACTGGATACATTGTGGAAGACTTGAAAAATGTTTCCTTGTTCAGAAGCAAGTTGGTGAATATGGTTGTGAATGAGTATTATTCCAAGGGTAGAGCATGTCAGATGACACATTCCTGTGTAGTGCTTAATTCGATTTTCATGGATTGACTGCGAGGTAGTGCAGACGCAGTGTTGCGTAACTCTACTTAGTTGGCCTCCAGGTGGTGTCCCACAATGCTCATCTGTGAGCATTCTGGAGATCATTCTCAACTCTACTGCACTGCGGCCTGGTACACAGGAAACAGCCCCTCCCTTGCTCAAGCCCCAGGAATTTTTGATTTCCCATTTCCTGTTTGATCAACATTGGGAGCATGCAAGCTTGAGCACAGTTGATCATGCAGACTAAGTGCCCCAAACACGCTCCAGCGTGGTATGCACAAGAGGTGGTGGATCTCATCGCTGTGTGAGGAGAAGAGTCTGTGCAGGCAGAGCTCCAATCCAGCAGAAGAAACGTTGACATCTATGCAAAGATTACTTGTAGAATGGGGGGGAAGGGCTACACGAGGGACACCCAGCACTGCCATGTGAAAATACAAGAACTTCGCCAAGCGTACCAGAAGGCAAAGGAGGCAAACGGTCATTCTGATGCTGAACCCCACACACATGCCAGTTCTACAACAAGCTGCATGCAATTCTCGGGGGTGACCCTACCAGAAACCCCACAAGCAATGTGGACACTTCACAGGTGTGTGAATCTAGGGACAACAAGGAGGGCGATATGGTGGATGAGGAAGAAGAGGAGGAGAATGGGAGACAGTCAAGCAGTGGATCCATTCTCCCCAAGAGCCAGGAAATATTTTTAACTCTGGAGCCCTCTGGGTCGCAGGACATCACAGTGGCCGACTGTGATGCCGGGGAAGGCACCTCTGGTGAGTGTACAGTTACAATCAAAGTCCAGTTAAACTTTAGAGGGCACACGCATTCGGTGATATTGCATGTTTACTGTGAAGAAAAAGCGAGTTGCTGTGGTTCTCTGCTTACAAGAGGCCACTCCAGCTACGCAGCAGGTGGCCCCTGGAAAAGACTGTTTATGTGGACTGGGATAACCCAGGAATCTTTCATGGATATCTCCAGGAAACTTTCATGGAGGTACTCTGCAATCCTTTGCAGAAGGTTTCTGGGCAGGGCAGTCTTATTTCTTCCACCACAGTAGGACACTTTCCCATGCAACTCCTGAATTAATTCTGCTGGCATCATTGTGGTACACAGCATAACAGCATAATGACCAGGTCTATACCCAGACATTTGCAGCATCTCCTTCCTTTCTGTCTGTTACCCTCAGGAGACTGATATCACACAGGGTCACCTAGGGAAAACAGGGGACGTTTTCATTAAAAGTGCTCTTCCAAGGAAAAAAAGGGCATGTAGACCCACCCACCCCCACATTCCAGATCGCCAAACCAAGCGTTCACTAATGTGCCTTTAATGTGCTTGGCATGGGTCGGCAAGTAGTTTAAAGTGGCTGATAGGGGACTGGGGCCCCACATGAGAGATTCTGCAATTTGGGAGTGAGAACGTCCCCTCCCCCTGGCCCCAGCCCCATTCATAAACAGCTTCCCGTGGTGCTATGGGGAAGGGCCATTGTTCGACTAACTACGTCTACTCCCAACATGCACCTGCAAGAGACTTCATCAAAAGTGCGGTCACCCATGACCTGGGGGGCCCTACTCACCATGGCTGGACCAGCAAAATGGCACAGCAAATGGTTACAGATTCTGATTATGTTATGGCTTGCACGTAGAGTAATAAGGTTTTGGGTTTTCTTTTGTGGGGGTTTTTTGTTTGTTTGTTTTTTACGAAAACAGCCTTGCTATGGAAACATTTTATTCATGTACAATGGCTCCTTTATTTTTTCCCCATGACTGACAGCTTCAGCGTGTCATCAACACCTGAAAGCAGACTTTCACTGATTAGGAGGAGGAGAAAGAGAACACAAGAGGACATGTTCACCGAAATAATGAATGCCTCTGGGACAGCTGACAAAGAACTGAGAGCGTGGAGGATTTCAGTATCCGAGAAGTTAGACATGGACATGAAGAGCAGGAAAGCTGCCAATAAGCAAGAGCGTGCAGCACAGGATGAGATGCTTCGGATTATAAGGGACCAAGCAGACATGTTGAGGCATCTGGTTGAACTGCAGGAACACAAACAGGAGGGTAGAGTCTCTCTGCAGACCCTCGTGGACAGCCAGTGAGCATCGCCTGACACAGAATCACCCTCCGCCAAGTGTTCCATGAGGCGTGGGTGAAAAGTCCATTATCCTTTTCACTTAACACAGGTGGAGGGTACAAGGAACAAAAAGCGCCAATTCACAGACCTTTGATGGTCTGGAATGCAGTGTTTTGTTATACAGCTGAAAATGTTTCTCCTGTTTCAGCTTTACAACCCCTTTCCCCCAAGGCTACCTTAATTTTTTACTATTCTCCCTCTTTACTTATGTTTGTTAAACCAAGTAAATGGATTTGAGAAACAAATGTTCTTTATGAGTAGAAGCAGTCGGCTTGGGTGGGGAGTTGGCTTTACAGGGAGAGTGATACAAGGCAGGTAAAAGTTTGGGAAAGCACAATGCAGACAAGCAGCTCACATTACTGTGACTCATTACTGAAATGGCTTTTCAAAGCCTCACGGATACGCAGCACCCTTTGCTGTGCTCTTCTTATTGCCCTGGTGTCTGGCTGCTCAAAAATGGCTGTCACGCGATCTGTCTCAACTGCCCACCCCTGCAGAAAATCCCCCCCTTTTTTTCACAGATATTATGTAGCATAGAGCAGGCAGCTATAATCATGGGGATGTTCTCTTCATTAAAGTCCAACCTTGTTAGTAAACTTCTCCAGCACCCTTTCAAATGACCAAGGGCACATTCAACCACCATTTTGCACTTGCTAAGCCTATGGTTGAACCATTCCTTATTGCTGTCCAGACAGCTGGTGTATGGCTTCAGGAGCCATGGGAGCATAGGGTAGGCTTGGTCCCCCCAGGATAACTATAGGCATCTCAATATCATCAATGTTCATTTTGTGGTCTGGAAAGAAAGTCCCGGATTTCAGCTTTTTGAACAGACTCAAACTCCTAAAGATGCGTGCGTCATGAACCTTTCCTGACCATCCTACATTGATGTCAGTGAAATGCTCTGTGATCCACCAGTGCTTGCAATACCACTGAAAAGTATCCCTTTTGGTTTATGTACTCTCTGGCAAGATGGTCGGGTGCCAAGATTGGGATGTGCGTGCCATCTATCGCCTCACTGCAATTAGGAAACCTCATTGCGGCAAAACCATCCACTATGTCTGCACATTTCCCAAACTCACTACCCTTCATGGCAGAAGTCAATTAATGGCCCTGCACACTTGGAGCACAGCAGCTCCCACAGTTGATTTATCTACACCAAATTGATTCTCTACTGACTGGTAACTGTCCGGCTCTGCAAGCTTCCAAATAGTGATCATCACTCGCTTCTCCACTGTCAGAGTAGCTCTCATTTTTGTGTTGCTGAACTGCAGGGCAGGGGAAAGCTCTGCATAAAGTTCCTGTAAGGGGGCCTTCTGCATTCGAAAGTGCTGCAGCCACTGCTCGTCATCCCATACTTGCTAAATGACGCAGCCCCACCAGTCAGTGCTTGTTTCACAGAACCAGAAATGGTGCTCAACAGAGTGCAGCTGCTCTGTGACTGCCAGCGGCAACTGTGAATCGTTTTTTTCAATGGCTTGCAACAGGACTGCTTGCAGGACATCGCTATGTTCCATATCGCAGACTCTACTTCAGCTCTGGAAAGACTGCAGGAGAAAGTGTGAGGTGTTTGAGATGCTCACAGCAAGAGTGCACAACTGAGCATGCTCCATGCTTCTGGGGTTACGGCATATCCACCATAATCTTAAGGCATGAAAACCACTAGGTTGTTTGCTATTGAGCACAGTGCATCACGGGATACCGACGCAATGTTCCCATTCTCCCCTGCGACAATGTTTTGGTTCCATAAAGCATTGCACAAACTTCCCAAAAGACACTGCGGCAAGTTGCACTTTGGGACAGCTACCCACAATGCACTGTTTTGTGCATCGACACAGGCACTGCTAGTGAGGGTGCACTCCATCGAGACAATGAGCATAGTGTGGCCACGCACAATAGACTTAATTAATTCAGAGGATCGAGGTCGAATTAGATAAAGTCGACTTAATTTTGTAGTGTAGACAAGCCCTTAGAGCAACCACCACAGCAAGAAAAGAACTAATGTGCAGCAAAACACTCTACAGTGAGACAATATCAGAGGAAACACAATTAGACAAGATAGCTTTGAGTAAATAGATGGAAATAGATGCATACAGCTGTATTGTATCACACTATATAATTCTACTGCTTAATTATTTGCAGAGGAAACATTATAACAGGGGTCGGCAATCTTTTAGAAGTGGTGTGCCGAGACTTCATATATTCACTCTAATTTAAGGTTTCGCATGCTAGTAATACATTTTAATGTTTTTAGAAGGTCTCTTTCTGTAAGTCTATAATATATAACTAATCTATTGCTGTATGTAAAGTAAATAAGGCTTTTAAAATGTTTAAGAAGCTTCATTTAAAATTAAATTAAAATGCAGAGTCCCAGCAGCCAGGACCTGGGCAGTGTGAGTGCCACTGAAAATCAGCTTGCGGGCTGTCTTTGGCACACGTGCCATAGGTTGCCTACCCCTGCATTATTACATATAATACTCATTTAATCTTCGAATAACTCTTCTGTTTTTGTAATTAAAAAGTGGCTATAATCTCTTTTTTCATCTTGTTATACGTCATTTACTAGGAGTACCATATATATTATTTGCAGCAAAGTCTCTTATAGAACAGTCATCAGATAGAGAGGACTCTTTCTTCCTAAATGCCCACAAAGACATAGATTTCTAAAAGTAGCAAAGGTAGTGTTGAATGAAGAGTGAACTTGGTGCACTTTCAATGTTATTAGGTAAATAAACAGCTGCATAAGATGGGTGTCACCATGGTCCTTTCTCATGGAGCTCCCTGGGACTCAGTCTGTGGCATCTGCCACCATAGTCCAGTCACAAGAAGCTCTGTGGCTGAGAGCCGCACAATCTGCCCCTTCTGGAGCTGTCAATAACCACAAAAAATGAACACAAGTGAACTGTCCTATAAGTGTGGTAAGACTCTCTTCCTTCAGAGGTCTTCCGAGAAACTGTGGGTCCCTATTGGGCTCACAGGCAAATATAGAAGAATAGTCCCATCAAAAGTGGATCAGCATCGGGCCCTCCCTAACTTCAGGGAGGAGCCATTGCTTGTCCAAGGAGCTCTTGCTTTCAGCCAGCTCTCATCCAGGAGTTGAAGACTGGAGGTCCAGTCTCCTCTTTAGTCTGCCACCAAACGGTGCTGTGCTCTCCCCTTTTAAGCGCCTCCCTCCAACTCTGGCATCTCTCAGAGGTATGGAGGGGTGGAGCTGACTTGGTCCATACTAGCTCATTTACTCCATGTTGCCCAATGTGGGGTCTGTACACACTCTCCCACTCAAGATGGCATTTGGGGAACCAGGGCTAGCTTCCCCCTATTCCCTTGGGCCGGGGGAGGGGGGAAATCAGTATTCTGGTCAGCCTTTCCAGCCTGTGTTACAACAGGAAGGTGTACAGCTGGAGAGAGAAGTATCAATGCATAAGCCAAGGGTTCACGTGTTTCACAATGTTCAACTACCTCAGAAAAGCATTACTCTTGGGGGAATTCTACGTCACTGTACAATGCAGAATTTTGCAGAATGCCGTTTCCACCGCAGAATTTCTGGCTGCCACTAGGGGCCGCTGGACTCTGCCGAGCCCAGCTCACAATGAGCAGAGCACCCAGCCTGGCGGGGCTGGAGGCAGCACACTCTTCAATCCAGCCTGCAGCTGGGCTCTGGCGGGAGAGGTGTGTGGGTGTCTGGGCTGCGGGCTGCCCTGTTGCTGGGCTCTGTGGGGAGTGGGGTATGTTCTGCAGCTGGGCTCTGGGGGGAGGGGTGTGTGGGTGTCTGCGCCAGGGGCTGCCCTGCAGCTGGGCTCTGGGGGAATGGGAGTGCAGATGTCTGGGCTCTAGGAGCCCCACCCAGCCCTCTTCAGCACTCCCCAGCTGGAACTGGGTTGTTGTAGGGGTTTCTTTAACACTCTACTGTGGGAAAGAATTTTTATTGTTGTCTGTATGTTTTATATACTTGTCGGCAGGTATTTTGAAATAAATTACCAAAATAATTGAAACTGGAGTGATTATATTGCGTTATTTTGACAAAATATGCAGAATTTTGCAGAATTTTTAATTTTTTGGTGCAGAATTCCCTCAGGAGTAAAGCATGAATGGATTTCCAAGCAGGTAATATCAGAGAGAAACCACAGTCCATTTCACCACCAGTCCTTTGTTTTCTATCTCTGGGTAGGCCGGCTTCAGAGAAAAAGCTTGAGGCTTAATATATAGCTCAGGGTCTTTTCCCAGTCTACCTCCTCTGATTTTACTGC
This sequence comes from Chelonoidis abingdonii, assembly GCF_003597395.2. Lineage (NCBI taxonomy): Eukaryota > Metazoa > Chordata > Testudines > Testudinidae > Chelonoidis > Chelonoidis abingdonii. Next base: position 176,185,221 of record NC_133771.1, read on the forward strand.
CCCCAGGGCCACCTTCAGAGTGTCCATCTGCCAAAAAATCTGGGCTCTTTATACAGATGGTCTTTCAATGTCTGAAAAGTCTTTTTGCTGGCTTCTGCCTCATATGTCCTTAATCAAGTCTATGACAGGGGCCGCTATCATAGAGATCTGTGGTAGAAGCTTGGCAGTAGTAACCCATGAGCCCCAAAAACTTCCAAACCTGTTTTTTGGTTGTTGCGAATTAGTAGACTTTTATGGCTTGGATCTTGTCCACTAGGAGCCATACCTGGCCCTTCTCCAAAATATATCCCAGGTTGGTGGTCTCCTGCTCCTTTCCAACGCTACATTTCATCAGGTTCATGGTCAGCCCAGCTTCCTGCAGGAAAGAGAGAACGGCAGCGATCTGTTCTAGATGGGCCTCCCAGCCCCAGTTACAGATGACATCATCAAGATAGGCTGCCCCGTATGAGCCATGTGGTCTGCACACTTGGTCCATGAGTCATTGGAACAATGCTGTTGCTCCACGGAGGCTAAAATGAAATTGATATAAGCCAAATGAGGTGATGAAAGCAGTTTTCTCACATGATTCTGATGTGAGCAGCATCTGCCAGCATCCTTTTGTCAGGTCTAATGTTGTGATATATTGGGCCTCTCCCAGCCAGTCCAGTAGTTCAGCCACCCAGGGCATGGGGTATGTGTCAAATTTAGAGACAGCATTAACCTTTCTAAAGTCTATGCAGAACTGGATGGCACCATCCAGTTTAGGGACCACTCCAATGGGACTTTGAGACTCTTCAACGACTCCTAACTCCAGCATGTCACAGAGTTCTAGCTTCACTGCATCATGCATTTTTCAAGGAAGCAACTGAGGGTTCTCCCAGATATCGTGGCTCCATTTGAACAGGGTGGTGAGGTAGATAGGTTCATCCCAGCCAGGATGAAAATATCATGGAGAAGGTGTTCACCAACTGTCACACTTGGACCCTCTGCTTCAAGAGGAGATTCTCTCATAGTTGCACAGGGTCAGGATCCTGAGAGGTGAACGCTTGGAGTCCCAATTCTGGTTCCAGTGGCAAGGGACTAAGAACAAGCCTTCACAGGCCTCCCAGGGTTTCAGGTTAACATGCTAGACCTGCCTTGTCCTTCTCATCTCTGATTTCATGATTAACTGGCCCCACCTGACTTACTTTAGATGTCCTTGATACTTGGCCAGTAACTTGGAGAGGAGTACCAGTTCCTAGGTTAAATACATGCTTATATGTTCCTTTGTTATAAGCTCACTCCTGGGCCTATTGAGCATGAAGGAGATTTTCTTTGGCTAAGGCCCCCAGGATTTTGAGCCTCTCCTGGAGCTTTGGGATGCAGTGTACAACATTCTCTGTTTTTGCAGTCTGTTCCTCCCACATCTCTTGTGCAAGGTCCAGGATAGCCCCTGGTTGTCTTCTGTGCAAAAGCACAAAGAGGGAAGATCCAGTAGATGACTGGGGTACCTCCTGAATGGCAATTAAAAGGGGGTACAACTACCAGGGTTTTGGTTACCCCTTCAGGGCCAACAATCTGGCACTCAGGACAGAAACTGCAGAAATCTATGACCTCTTGGTGAACCCTGGGCCAGTAGAAGCAGCCCAGAATCCCAGCTGGGGTCTTCTCACATGACCTCATGCCAATGAAACCAGGGAACAAAGAGCTGTGACTGAATATCACTGGTCTGTCAGTCTCTCTCCTGATGGTACAATTGCTCAGCCCAGAGCTCACATCAGGAGTACTGCCTTGCTCGATGCATGTCTATCACCTCCCCATTGACTACCAACAGCTGGTCATAGCCCTAGCTCAGGGTTTCATCTTGTCTGATCTCTGACAAAGTCGGACCCTCTAGATAAGATATTCCCTTCCAGTAAGGGCTCCAGCATCATTTCATTATTAGGCAGAATCTACGGGAAGCTTCCCATTGGCCAGACCCACCCTCCAAGGTCCAACTTCTCCCCTAAACCTGCCAGGAGTCTGAGTCCACCATTTCTCAGGGTCTCCTAAATTAGCACCTCCAGGAACTCGGGGCTGTCCTAAATCTCTGAAAAATATTCCCAATCCCATCCCAAGATAATGGGGTAGGTCAGCATCAAGGCCAGCCCCCTCTACAGTCAGTTGCACACCACTGGGATAGGGTTTGACACCTTCTGAACACACTAAGAAAAGGCCACTAGGTTTGGAAACAGGAGGTTCTGAACCAGAGTCAACTACACCTGGAATCAGCCAGGCCCATATCCCAGAGCTCTGTCCTATTTATCTAGGCATGGACAGTCAGTGTAGCCAGAGTTAAATTATAGGCTCAGCTTTCTTCCATACACACATGCAGGGCTTTGGAACTGTGCTCCGGCTCCACTCCAGCTCCAGGCAAAAACCTGCACCTACACCTCCTGCTGCTCCACGCTTCAGCTCTGGGCTCCGCTCCAAAGCCCTACACACATGTCCACAACTATAGTCCATATGCAGCATTTGTGATACAGGTGTCTTGGGCACCCATGTGAAAACCAATGCCCAATGCTTGCCAAGTGGGGTCCAGCCTTGGGCCTTATGCAAGAGGGAGTCCCTCCTTATACAGCTCCCCTCCTCTTGCCTTCTGGTTTTCCTGATGAGATGACTGGGGCCCCAGGGTTCCTCACCCAGGCTTGGGCCTAGAGCAACTGAGTTTCCAAATGGAGACAAGTGAAGGGCCCCACAGATTGCTAGGGCCCTTAAAGACTGGTGCCTCCACGCCCAGAACTGAGACCTCCATCCATCATTCCTCGCAGCTGGGTTCTTTTTCAACTCTAAGGACCTCTTTTGCCTCTGGCAGCTTCTTAAGCGATGTCCCTGAAGCTACTGCAGCGACCAGATAGCTCTCCATAAGTAGGATGACCTGATGTCCTGTTTTTAAAGGGACAGTCTTGTTCCTTGGGACTTTTTCTTATATAGGTGCCTATCACCCTCACCTCCATCCCGTTTTTTCACAGTTGCTATTTGGTAACCCTATCCATAAGCTGGACTGCAGCAGCTAGTGTTTCAGACCAGAGTTTGAACACCCAGTCCCTACTCTGGCCAGGAGTATGTGGGAGATCTGCTCTACAAACACAAGCTCAGCAACCTGGACTCTAGTCCAAGTTTTCAGCTTCAACCATCACCAACACAGGTCCTACAACTTCTGAGTCACTACATAGGACCAGGCTCCATGGAGGTATTTCTATTCATGGTACAGCATGAGTAGATCTCCTCCGTGATGTCAAGATAGTTCAATGCAGTCACTTTCACCAAGGCATATTCTTGCATTGTTGCTGCATCCAGCCCTCAGTAGACAGCCTGTGCAGGCCTGGATCAGATGAGGCATTAACTTGACAGCCCACTGCTGAGCTGGTCACTGGGCTGCCTGCCATCACCACGCACTTGAATGTCACACAGAAAGCCTCCAAGTCATCCTAGGGGCCTATTTTTGTGACATTCGCTGGCATGGCCACAGCCAGGAGGCCCCTGAGGTCCTTTTAAGGCCATCACTTGTTGGACCAGCCTTTGCTGCTGCAGGAGCTGCTGCTGCTGGGCTGCCTTTTCCTGCAGCTAGTTCTCAGTCATCCGGTGTAGGAAATATTCCACAACAAGAAATGAACACAAACAAACTGTCCTATGGGTGTGGTAAGGTTCTGTTCTTTCACAGGGCTTATGATAAACTGTGGCCCCAGCTGTGCACTCAGGCTAAAATAAGAGAATAGTCCCACTAAAAGTGTATCAACATCAGGCTCTCTCTTCTTTAGGGAGGGGATATAGGTCAGAGATCATCTGAGGAGCTTTTGCCTTCCACCAGTCTTTCCTGGAACTGAGGACTGGAGCTCTCTCTCCTCCCTGGTTTGCCACCAACTGTACTATGTTCTCGCCTTTTAAGCGCCTCTCTTATCTCTCAGACAGTGGCAGGGTGAAGCTGACTGAGCCCCCACTAGCTCGTTAGCCTTGAGTTGCTCAGAATGTGATTTGTATATCCTGATCACAATGGGAAATATAGATAGTTGAGTTGGCAGGAACAACAGTGAATGAAGAATTAATTATAGACAAAAGGCCTCAATCTGCAAAGACCATGATCATGCAAAGACTTAAGCACGTGGTCAATTTTACACACTGAGTAATCCCACTGACTTCAGTTGAACTATTCCAATGGACGGTTTCAGAGTAGCAGCCATGTTAGTATGTATCTGCAAAAAGAACAGGAGTACTTGTGGCACCTTAGAGACTAATAAATTTATTTGAGCATGAGCTTTTGTTGGCTACAGCCCACTTCTTCAGATGCATAGAATGGAACATATATTGAGGAGATATATATACATATACAGAGAGCATGAAAAGGTGGGAGTTGTCTTACCAACTCTGAGAGGCCATCTTGTTTTTTTCTCTTACTTAATTGGCCTCTCAGAGTTGGTAAGACTACTCCCACCTTTTCATGCTCTCTGTATATGTATATATATATATATACATATATCTCCTCAACATATGTTCCATTCTGTGCATCCGATGAAGTGGGCTGTAGCCCACGAAAATTTATGCTCAAATAAATTTGTTAGTCTCTAAGGTGCCACAAGTACTCCTGTTTTTATTTCAATGGAACAACTCACAATGTGCAAAGTTAAGCATATTCTTAAATGTCTTCCTGGACTAGGGTTCAGACAGGCATGTGTGAAAGACATTGGCATTGATTTTACAATACACTGTGCAGTATTTCAGGCTAAAGATATAAGGAGGGAGATGACAATGAAGCTGCAGGAGAAATAGAAGCTTTCCTGAAATATTCGATTCTGTCATTTTGAGAGGGAGAAAGTTCTGCAGCTGCAGTATCTATTGTATTGTAGGAAAAAAAGGATTAAAAAGTCCTACACAAAAGCTGTTTCAGACTATTATATACAACAACGTTTGTGGCATGTGTCCGGTGTTAAATGATTGATGCCTCTCAGCTCCAGCACAGAAGCTGTTATAGCAATTCCTTTTGGTATGCATAACTCACAGATCTATATGGGTTAGCTGTCAATTATGTACTCCTTCCCAGGCATGGAACAGTTTTCCCCTCAGGTATGAAACACTGACAGGAGAACACTGTTAATTTGAGTGATTAAAAGCAGGACATTTTATGAGAGAAAAATATAATCCTCTTTCCTCACTAATTCTGAAACTTTTGAATTAGACTGGGCAACTCCCACTAGGGAGCATTTACTCACATGACCTCAACAGGCTTCCGACCAGGTCCAATGAGCGTAAGTGTTTACAAAACTGAGGACTGAGTGACTTGCCCAAAGCCACGGGAATAAAGTGTCAGAGAGTAGAACTCAAAAGCTCCTGGATTCTAGTCCTGCACCCAGACCATTCCTGTCTCTCACAATTTTAATAAGGGTCCTGATCTTGCAAACACTTGTGCACGTGCTAAGCTTTAAGCACATCTATAGACCCTCTGATTTTAATGAGACTACTCACAGGCTTAAACACTTGTGTAAGTATGCAGAAGATCAGGGCCTTATTTCTCAGATGAAATACACTACAAAACTATAAAGAAAAAACACATTTATTCCTATACATAACATATTTACAATTAGATCTATTAAAGGCAATATATCATTTAATGGCAAATGTCAAGATACCCCTTTCCAACTGTCCTCCAAACACCATAAACATCAGCTCTGAATAAGTCTTACAAAAGACTCCTTGCACAGCTTGCCCCTCCTGCTATTTTTTTTATATACTGTTGGTTCTCAGTTAGAGAGAGGCTATAGGTACCTTCAGTTCAAAAGTCTCAGAGAGAAACACTGCTAGAGCCTGCCTAGAAAATAAACTAATGCCTTAAATAATAAAGCTAGCCAATAATTGACTTGCATGAACCTCAAAGGCAATAAGCCATACAAAAAAACGTTCAGGGCAGCCTTATAGACTTACCTCTGGAGACTTTGTACACTTCATAGAAGGAATAAAAGTGGAAGCCAAGTGAAAGAAGCAGGTAAAGAAACATTTCCCATAGTGGCAGCATCACTACTTGCAACGTAAGTTTCTCTGGCCTCCAGATGAGGTCCTTGTTGTTAGCTTCTGAAAAACGGTAAGCAAAATTATACGAAGTAGTTCAGTATGGTGTGTATTTAATAACAACAACCAGGGACATAATGCAATAAAGGCATATACTTTTTGGTGACCAAGTGACATATCCTGCAGTTTTCTGAATCTTTGCAATGTTTTATAATCAGTATAAGAAAATGGCAGGGCACACCCACCAACCCAAAATGTCAGTTTGGAAATCCTTTCCTCCGATCAAGTCCTCACTCACATGCTACATGTCCTCACTCACATGCTACAGCATGAGCCTTTCCAGAGTAACTATTCTTTGGCTTCAAGCTGAAACTTACAAAGCCTCTCAATGTTCTGGCCACTTGTTTTCAAAGTAACAACATGTCTAAAAAAGTTTATTTTTAATGCTGGCTTTTTTTTCCCCCCTTTTCAAAAGGATTGATGTGGGAAGTAACTATCAGTCATTGCCTTTCTATACAAAACAGGCCAATTTATGGTATTTTAATGTACAACATAAAAAAATATTTAAATCTTACTTTCAATTCAGTCAAATACAGGAATTCATCAACTAAATTCCATATCAGAAGTATGCCGTATAAAACAATAACGGATTTGAATGATAAGGGTAATCATGCGACACTTTTAGGACCCTGAAATTTTTAAAAAAAATCACAAATACATACAAAGACCTATGCCATTATCAGGGCTTCACCCACACATATGATCTTGCAGGATCAGGGAGTTCTGAATTCTTTTAAAGAGAGCATATGTTCACTATTAAACACCCAGAGCACAAAGCTTTAAAAATTATGTATAGTAACAGCACTTCAAAACAGCTCTATGTAAAATCAGATCATAGCAGTGTCCCACTGTGTAATGGATATATTGTTTCTACCACATTCTGAGGTGGAAATTTAATAAGGGGCATTTTCTCTTTTGAAGGGCCAAATACAATAAAAGCATATCCAACATCTGTGTTGCCACGTATTCAGACAGAACAATAAGGTTTCTGCAGTGTGGATGCTGGACCTACCTTTTATTGCATCGCACCTCTATTTTGAGCAATTACATAGTTACTTTTTTCAAACTTTTTGATGTTTCAAAATTCAGTATCATTTTCACTCTGCTAAGGCACTCTCCACTGAAAACACTGGACTATCATAAATCCAGTCTGATACACTGTGATCTGAAGTACCTATAAGATAATTATCAATCCCTCTTTCAATTTTTTGGGGTATAGTTCTCTTACTGTTTTCTGAGCTAAGACTGCTACATCTGGCAACATTTTTTGCTTTTAAATGTTTCTAAAAGTCACAAAGTCTCACTCTCTAAAGCAGCGGCTCAAACTTTTTCATCATCCTCCCAACTGTTTGATTCTGAGAGTGTTTTGTTACGTAGACACCAAGAAGAACACTGCAGGCCTGTGGCTGAGCACTGATGGCCTGATCCAAAGCTCACTGAAGTCATATGGCAATATTCTAATTGACTTTAGAGTAACCCTTAAACCCTGAAAGAGAACCTCAGTCAGATGACTACAACTGATCGTTTGAAGAATAATTTAAGCTCAATATTTAGACCAAATTGTTTTTTAAAGTTCTCCCAGTGCAAATCCCGACTAAAATCCTGTTTAGTAAACCCTTGCTGAAACAGTATGTAGTCTTCTCAATATCAGTGAGAGTCCTATGCTTCAGTAAACTTTTGCAAGAAACTCCAGTACGGACTGAAGGTCATTCTCAGTGCAAGTGAAGATAACACAATCAACAGCACACAGAAGATCACTAATGGATGCCCTGAAGACTTTAGACTTTGAGCAGGGACACTGAAGATTAAAGAGCCCCCCATCCATTCTATATTGAATGTTAACTCCACTGGGGAGGTGATCTTTAATGAGGACCAAAATGACTGCTGATTAGATGGAAAACTTGGTTGCAACAATAATGCATCCTTGCTTAACCACAGTTTTGATGATGAAAGGTTCCTTCTAAAGGTCATTACAGAGAACCATGGCAGCCATCTGATCATGGAGAAACCTTAAGACCTTAATATATTTTGGAGGGCAGCCAAATCTGGCCAGCACCTTCCACAGGGCTTCGCGATTGACTGAGTCAGTTGCCTTTGTCAAATTGATGAAAAGCCATATACAGGTCCCGATTTTGCTTCTGATACTTTTCCTGGATTTGGCAGGCAATGAAGATCATGTGGGTTGTCCCGCACAATGGTCTAAAACTGCACTGAGATTCCAGCAATATTTCCTCAGCAAGGGGAAATAATTGGTTTAAGAGGATACAGGCAAGAATTTTCCCTGCTGAAGAAGCAAGGCAATGCCTCATTAGTTTCCACATGCTGACTTATCTCCCTTCTTAAAGATTGTAACAATTTTAGCATTTCTCAAGTCTTTGGAATCTTCTCATTATACTAGATATGAAGAAAAAGTTTGTGGAGCTTCCCTACAGGTCTTCTCCTCCAAACTTGTAGACTTCAGGTGGTATGCCATCTGGCCGGGCTGCCTTGTTGTTCTTAGTTTGCATAATGGCTCCTGTTCAGATGAAAGGAGCATTTTGACTTATTCCTGAACCATGAGTCAACTGTCCTTGATGCCACTATCAAAGCTATACCTCAACAACATGAAAGAGAATCTCTTGCTGACCTCCTGACCCTCGAAGATGTAACACGAGCCATTTAAATGAGGCACATGATAAGCCATTGCAGAACTGGGGCCTTAATTTGTTACAACTTTAAACACTATTCTCTTTTGGTTTAAAACAAAACTCTGGATACAAAGAAGAGCTAACACAAGCAAAATGTAAGTTGTGAAGACTTTACAAACTTTTGGTCAATAATCTGAAGACCAAGTATGATTTACCGCAGAACTCCTCAAATAATTGTGAATAATGAATAAATCTGAGAAATTTTCAGTCTGTTCAAAAACAATTTGGGAAGGAGGCAAAATTAATTACAATTTTATTTTGTGAATTATTTGTTCCACTTGACATATAGCACCTTGACCTATCAATCAGTGAACTGATTGCTTTGAATTCAGTGTTTGACAGCAGCAGACACCCAGCAAACTTTTTTTTTTTTTTTTTGAAAGCAGAGTCCATACAGGGCCTGATCCAAAGCCCACTGAAATCAACAGAATGACCCCATTCACTTCCATGAGCTCTGGATCAACACCTTGGTGCACCAGACATGTTCCAAAGGCAGAAATACAGAAAAAATTCTGTTACTCTGGTGAAGAGCATAATGTGAAATCCTAAATCAACACAGATCTCATAGACAGAGAAGAAGACAAACTCCATCAGAGGAGGAAATAACAGTTTAATGTTTCAAGCTTTCCCCCAAAATGTATCTGCAGAGATTCTCCTTCTATTGAACACTGCTGTACATACCTGCACTCAGCTAGATAAAGCAACCCCTATTCATTGGCGTTATTGCTTTTGTGCCTATGCACGACTAGTAGATTTTGCTCTTAGGAGATTCATTCAAGTCCCTCTTGTGATTAATATTAAAGCAGCTTCCTAAAGACCCTCCTCTTGATACTTACGGGATCTCCCCTCCCCCTTGGCTCTGTGTATTTCAGTGGGGCAGTGTAGGAAATCCCCTTTCTCATTACTCTCCCCCCCCCCTCTCTCTCTCTCTCCAGAGGGACAGTTTGAGAGCAGGGGCCGCAGTCCTTGCCCAGGCAATACTGTGGGAACCACTCACGATGGAGCAAACGTGCAGGCTCCGATCAGACCTTTGTTTCTTTTCTGTATCCAGCCCCAACGCCCTTTCCAGGTCCGGGTACTGACGCGCCCCCCGGGCTCACCCCGCCACGCGCTCCCCTACAGGGACATGCCTTGTCCGCTGCCAACTCGCCTCGAGGCGCCGCGGAGCTGCAGCCACCCCTGCCCCGGCGGCTCCGCGCTTGGCAAACCCGCCCCCGCGCCGCGCAGCCCCACGCCCCAGCGGCGGGGCGGAACAGAGGCTGAGGCACAGACCTGACAGAGCCCGCGCTCCCCGGCTCCGTGCACGGAGCCAGCCACTCCCCAGCGCTTCCGGCTTCGGCCTGCGCCGCCCCCCCCAGCCCAGTCCCGCCCCCGGGGAGCCGCCCCGCCTCCGGCTCCCGCAGCGCCCGCCCTTGGGGGCCGGGAGAGCGGGCGCGGAGTCTGCGGGGCTGTCGTAGAGCTCCGGGGCTTCTGGCTTGTTGGGTTCGCGTCACTGAGCCGACCCCGCCCGCGCTGTGATGCAGCCTTAGGGCGCTGTGTGAATGCACCGGATCGCCCAGGGCAGGAATGCCAAGTGCCTGTAATTAATGCCCAGAGAAGCCTGGAGGGAGTCCACCCCTCCTCCCATCGCCAAGCCAGTCCTTCCTCTGGGCAGCGCTAGCAAAAGGACCAGGAGCCCCTTCTTCTCCAGTGAGGCCCAGGCCACCACATCCCATAGGGCACCTTATAGACGAACAGATGTTTTGGAGCATGAGCTTTCGTGGGTGAAAGCATGCATCAGACAAAGTGGGTATTCACCCACGAAAGCTCATGATCCAAAACGTCTGTTAGTCTATGGGCTGGTCTACACTACGGGGGGAGGGGGAGGGGGGGGAATCGATCTTAGATACGCAACTTCAGCTATGTGAATAACGTAGCTGAAGTTGAATATCTAAATCGGATTACTCACCCGTCCTCACCGCGCGGGATCGATGTCCGCAGCTCCCCCTGTCGATTCCGCAACTCGGTTGGGGTTGATGGAGTTCCGGAATCGAGATAAGTGCGCTCGGGGATCGATTTTAACCCGCCGATACGGCGGGTACTCTAGACGTAGCCTATAAGGTGCCACAGGACTCTTCGCTGCTTTTACAGATCCAGACTAACACAGCTACCCCTCTGATACATGTCCCATGTGTTCAGCCCAGGTGGGCACCATGGCCCATCCTCCACACTCTGAAATCTTGAGTCAGGCCCAAAACAACCCCATTGGCTTTTTAAAAATAATAAAAGTTGGGATCTTTTTCTTGGTCCTCTGGTTTTGGAGCGTTCAGGAGGCACATTTCCAAGCTTTTCCTTGCAGATATGAGGCCTCAAAACTTTTTTTCATAATGAGAGCCAACAGCCAAGTTGCTGCTGAGTCACATGAGTCCTGGAGCTGGAGATTTAGGAAAACAACAAATATCACAAGACGTGCAATAAGAGGAGCTGATAATAGTGGGGCCTGACTAGTATCATCTTCTCTGCCTCTGGCTCTAGATAGAGGGTAAAATCCTAGCTCCACTGAAGCCAATGGGAGTTTTGCCTTCACAGGTCCAGGGTGTCACCTAAAGGTCCCACACAAACTGGGAGAAACATGTAGGGAAAATGCAGAGAGTGCATCTTCCAACTGCTCCACTCTCTTGGCTGGCTTTCTGTTCATTTAAGGTAACCAGATGTCCCGATTTTATAGGGACAGTCCTGATTTTGGGGTCTTTTTGTTATATAGGCTCCTATTACGCCCTACCCCATCCCGATTTTTCACGTTTGCTGTCTGGTCACCCTATGTTCATTTTCAACTCATCTTTAAAGCCCTCAGTGGGCCTGTACCTAGGGCATAACCAGGCCAGGCAGCTATGCTCAGAGCATGCTGAAGTTGGAGGCAGGGCATTCTCAACAGAGAGTTCTTTACTGCTGAACCCCTAATGGACAAGATCAATTTAAGCCTACCTACTCTGTCCATTTTCAGAGTTCTGTGTGAAAACCGGTTTTGTACAGAAGCCTCCCCACAGTATTAGAAGCTATGGAGAAGGGGAAACACACACACACAAGCAAGCAATATTTCAAGTTTATGCAGAAGAGCTCAGGCTAGCAAGAGTGTGTGTGGGGCAGTCGCTAGGGACTTACCATCTTGCATAGAGGTAGGTCCCCTTGTGATTTTAATCAATCACGTTAACTAGAAATGAACATATGTCTGACACAATTCGTGGTAAAAAGAGCACATCCCAAAATGGCTCACAATTGAGACAGCAGTGTCCATATAATAGCACCAGAGTTGCATCAGAGTTGGATTTTCAGAATATTTCCACAGGGTAGTAAAGGGATTAATGGCCACAAAGGGTCAGCAGAGCCTACAGTTTGCAGACAATACCAAGCTGGAGGAGGTCCCAAGTGCTCTGGAGGATAGGATTAAAATTCAAAATGACCTGGACAAACTGGCGAAATGGGCTGAATAGGATGAAATTCAATAAGGACAAATGCAAAGTTCTCCACGTAAGAAGGAACAATCATTTGCACACATACAAAATCGGAAATGACAGCCTAGGAAGGAGTACTGCAGAAAGGAATCTGGTGATCATAGTGGATCACAAGCCAACTATAAGTGAACAGCGTAACACTGTTGGAAAAAAAAAAAGAAGCAAACATAATTCTGGGATGTGTTAGTAGGAGTGTGCTAAGCAAGCCGCAAGAAGTAATTTTTATGCTTTATTCCAGGGGTCGGCAACCTATGGCACATGTGCCAAAGGTGGCACACAAGCGGATTTTTGATGGCACGCAAGGTGGGCTGAGCCACTCAGCCCACCTCCGCTCTGGGGTTCCCATTGCTGGCCCCTTGCCAGATGGGGTGCCGCCACCAGTCCCACTCAGCACCCGCTGCCGGCCTGGGGGAAGGAATGCCAGGCTGGCAGCGGGCTGAGACCCCAGCTGGCAGGAACCCATGGTGGAAACCCCAGAGCAGGGCGGGCTGAGCGGCTCAGCCCACCACCACTCTGGGGTTCCCGCTGCTGGCCCCTTGCCGCCAGTCCTGCCGCCAGTCCCACTCAGTCCCACTGGTCCTGCCGCCAGTCCCACTCAGTGCTCGCTCCTGGCCTGGGTGAAGGAACCCCAGGCTGGCAGAGGGCTGAGACCCTGGCTGGCAGGAGCCAGCAGCTGAAACCCCAGAGGAGGGCTGGGGGAGATGCTCAGCCCACCCCTGAGACCCCAAAGCTGGGTGGGCTGACCCACTCAGCCTGCTGCCGCCGCTGTTGCGTTCTGGCTGCTAGCCCCTTACCAGCCAGGGTCCTTGCCGCAGCCCCACTCAGCTTGCTTCCGGTTGGAGTTCCAACTCAGGTCCCCTGCCAGACAGGGTCCAGGTTTCCAATCCTGCTCAGCCCTACCAGCCGCCAGCTCCACTCACCTCAGCTGCCGATCTGGGATTCCAGCTGCTGACCTCCTGCCAGCCGGTTATCGACTTATAATTCAGAAGCCTGTGTGCAGCTTAAAGTATCTAAATACATGCCACCAGACACTGGAAAACTCAGCAAGGAACAGCAAGGGCAAGGATCACACTAAACTAATAAGATCTGCATTTTAATTTAATTTTAAATAAAGCTTCTGAAACATTTTGAAAACCTTGTTTCCTTTACATATAACAGTAGTTTGGTTATATATTATAGACTTATAGAGAAACCTTCTAAAAAACTTTAAAATGTATTACCGGCATACAAAGCCTTAAATTAGAGTGTATACATGAAGACTCAGCACACCACTGCTGAAAGGTTGCTGACTTCTGCTCTATTCCATGCTGTAGCTGGAGTATTGCATTCAATTCTGGGTGCCACATTTCAAGGAAAGATGTGGACAAATTGGAGAAAGTCCAGGGAAGAGCATCAAAATAATTCAAGGTCTAAAAAACATGACCTATGAGGGAAGACTGAAAAAACTGGATTTACTTAATCTGGAGAAGAGAAGACTCAGAGGGGACATGATAACAGTTTTCAAGTACATAAAAGGTTATTACGAGGAAGAAGGAGAAAAAAATTTCTCTTTGACCTCTGAGAATAGGACAAGAAGCAATGGTCTTAAATTACAGCAAGCATGGTTTAGGTTGGACATTAGGAAAAACTACCTAACTGTCAGGGTGATTAAGCATTGGAATAAATTGCCTAGGGAGGTTGTGGACTCTTCATCATTGGAGATTTTTAAGAGCAGTTAGGCAAACACCTATCAGGGATGATCTAGATAATACTTAGTCCTGCTATGAGTGCAGGAGACTAGACTAGATGACCTCTTGAGGTCCCTTCCAGTCCTACAATTCCCCCAGTTTTATGTTTGCATTGCAATAGTATAGGATTGCTGTAGTTAAAGAAAATGTCCTCTAGATGGCTGTACAATACAAGATGTGTCATGCAAAGCTAGTATTGCAGCTTAATATTGTTCATGCAGCAAGAGAGCTATAGACAGTGAAATTACATTTTTACCTTTTAGATAAAAGCTCATTTGCAAGTTAATTGAGTCAAATACTGGCCAACCCTGACAGTGGTCCCATCTGGAAGATTTTACTGTCTGGACTTCGAAGGTGGAAGAGATTTTTTTCCTATTTAGCCTATTTTGCATAGGGAAAAAAACCATTCAGGAATACTAATGTATGAGCTTGTTAGACTACCTTTAAATTGACTGAAGTGAGATGTTGAACATAAATGGTACTGGAAGAATTTGGTTACTTATGCAATCTTTGCAATTTAAGATGACAAGAACAAGAGACTCCATTCCATGAGTTACGTGTTCAGATGGTCTGCAACTGGTAAATTAGGAGGGAAAGTGGCTAGAGGGTGGTGGCTGACAGCCCAGTCCCTGTCCCACCTGGACCAGTTGTGGTCTGAAGAGCTTTTGAAACCTTGTTCTGTGGTTATACTGGAGGCGAAGACATCACCATAACATCTGCAAAATCCCAGTCAGCATAACTGTTCTGATTGGTTGACAGCCTAGTTAAACCTGTCTGTTTGCACCTGATGATACAGTCAAGTATTTCATGCTCATGTCAAATTTATTTCTGACTAAAATTGCTCTAATCTGGACTGGGGTATGTTTGTGTGATGGTGGAAGTAATTCTTTTGGGCATGGGGAGGACACATCAGAGCTTTTTCTGCTTGGAGTCTTAGGCCTGGTCTACACTACGCGTTTAAATCAATTTAAAGAGCGTTAAATCGATTTAACGCTATACCCGTCCACACTAACAATGCCCTTATACGATATAAAGGGCTCTTTAAATCGATTCTGTACTCCACCCCGACGAGAGGAGTAGCGCTAAATTCGATATTAACATATCGGATTACTGTTAGTGTGGACGGAAATCGACGTTATTGGCCTCCGGGCGTATCCACAGTCACCACTGACCATCTGGACCGCAATCTGAACTCGGATGCAGTGGCAGGTAAACAGGAAAAGCCCGCGAACTTTTGAATTACATTTTCTGTTTGCCCAGCCTGGCTCTGATCAGCATCGGGTGCGATGCAGTCCCAATCCAAAAAAGAGCTCCGGCCAACTGGGAACCGTACGGGAGATACTGGATTGATCCTTTATGGGGAGACAAATCTGTTGTATCAGAGCTCCATTACAGAAGACGAAATCCAAAGCGTTTGAAAAAACTCTCCAGGCTACACAGTGCTGCATGACAAGTGTAACGGAAAGCCAAAGAATCAAATGACACTCATGGAGGAGGAGGGGGTACTAGAGGACTCCAGCTATCCACAGTCCACAGCAGTCTCTGGAAAAGTATTTGCATTCTTGGCTGAGCTCCCAATGTCTGTAGGTCAAACACAGTGTCTGGCGGGTTCAGGGAATAGCTCCTCAGTTTTCTTTCCCCCACCACCACCACGGAAAGAAATCATTTCTTGCTTCTTTCAATGTCACCCTATCTGTACTGAATGCTGCTGGTAGATGCGATGCTGCAGCAGTGAAGAGCAGTATCTGCTCCTCTCTCCCCTCCCCAGTGGTAGATGGTGCAATATGACTGATATCCATCGTCGCCATCATCCTGTGAGTGCTCCTGGCTGGCCTTAGGTTGAGGCTGGCCGGGGGCGCTGGGTAAAAATGGGAATGACTCCCAGTTATTCCCAATATATTGGTACAGAAAGGCTCGTAACCATGCTTCCTCATAGCAACTGGGGGCTGAGCTCAATCAGCTCCCGCCCTTTCCTGTGTAAAGAAAAGATTCTGTACTCTGGTACTGTCATAGCAGCAGCATGCTGTGCTCCTCTCCCCCACACGCTTAATGTCCTGCCTGGACTGTCATTAGCGCCGGAGGCTGCCTCCCCTGCATTTATGTCACTAATCGTGTTTCTTATTCCTGCATTCTTTATTACTTCATGAACCAAATGGGCAGGACACTGCCACGGTAGCCCAGGAAGGTTGGGGAGAAGGGAAGCAACAGGTGGGTTGTTGCAAGGGGCACCCCTGTGAATACTGACACGGAGCAGCTGTGCTCTCTGATACACTGGTCCTCTAATACACTTGCCCCCTTATTCTAAGGCAGGACTGACCTATTTCTTTAGAAACCATAAGGGAGGGAGTGACTCGGGGAGTCAATCCCAATTTTGCTTTTGCGTGCGCCCCCGGCCGATTTCAGCCAGGGCACTCATGGAAGCAGCGGACAGCACAGAGGGGAGCGATTAACGTCATTTCAAGTGCCAGTTTACTCCGGCAGTAGACGGTACACGAACGACTGGTAACCATCTCTGCTATCATGCAAGCAAGTGAATGGTGCTGGTGTAGCGCTGGAATGTATCGCCTCTCTGTCCGCAGGCATCCAGTACAATATGGGGCCGGAAAAAAAAAAAGCTGAACGGGCTCCATGGTTGCCGTGCTATGGCGTCTGCCAAATGCAAATCCAGGGAAAATGGCGCGAAAGGATTGTCAGCTGATGTTTTCCCGGAGGAAGGAATGACTGATGACATTTACCCAGAACCACCCGCGACAATAATGATTCAACCCAGAATTCCAAGGGGCGGGGGAGACTGCGGGAACTATGGGATAGCTACGGAAGAGCTACCCACAATGCAACACTTCAGAAATCGACGTTAGCCTCGGACCATGGACACACAATGCCGAATTACTGTGCCTAGTGTGGCCACATGAAATCGAATTTATAATATCAGTTTTATAAAACCGATTTTAGCTAATTCGATATTATCCCGTAGTGTAGACGTGGCCTTAGCCAATCACACCTACAGAGCCTCAAGAACCGAGGGACATACAGACTACAAATGGTGGGATAGATCTATGTCATGCTGGTGAAAGGAAACAGAGAGGCATTCTGTCCTCTGTCAATGCATTGGTGAGGGATGGAAGGTGCCATGCCGGCTTCTTGTAAATAAGAGATTGTAATCCTTGTTCATAACCCATCTCTTAAGATGGCCAGTCCCCATCACTATCACTTTGTCTTAAACTGCATTTTGAGAGAACATTGAGGCAAAACAATTCCATCAATATCTAGAGTTCTCAATTCCTTGAACACAGTAAGCATCAGTGGAGCATTGCACATTAGAAGATCCGTAGAACACAGGAGAATTATATGTTTAAAAGCAAAGTCTGAAAAGAAACCTTAATGTACCAAAACAGCAACATTAAAGAGGGAAAGAGTCAGAAATGTAAAAAAGGTGTGGTATTTAGGAAAAGAGCCAAGTTATTCATTGCAATAGCCAAGTTAAATATGACACAATTCACGTTAACTTGCACCCTCCCTTCTGAGCTCCCAAGTGTGGGGTTATGAATTCCAGGGGAAATGAACAAATTTGCCCCTTTTTTGTTTTGGCTTTTGGAATGGCTAACATTTTACTAAATTGGCTGGTTTAGCAGATAATCACATCTTTACATGGCTGTCCCTTCCTTCTCACCCCAACTCTGGCTCTTTGTGAATGGCTAAGTGCTTTTGCCCATCACTGATAACTGTGTGTATGGATATCTTGTTTAAAAAAATTGTTGTCATTTCTGTATTGCAGGTCCCCTCACTTCTCCGGTTGCACTTTGATGTATCCTTCTTATATCTTAGAGCACTTGAAGCTGGAGATGTCATGTTTTATGCTGGAAAAATTACTGTTACATTTGTGGTTTGGGATTAGAAAATTAACTAAAGAAAACGTGACACATACCTGGTCAATACAATAGTATAATTGAGCATCTTATCTTCGGATGTCTCCTGAACATTTCAGAGGTTTCCTCTTAAACATGCTACATGGTCTCTTTGAACAAAAGGCTCTGAAATCATGGTTCCTTCCTTATCAGAACCTTCAAAGGACTTTTCCCTGCTCTTCCCAACCTACATAGCAGCCGCGGCACATACAACAGCCATATGTTTATCTATTAAACATGAGTTATCCCTTTTTACCAACTCATTTGCTTAGTTTTGAAAAGTTGCAGAGTGAAATGTCACATACGATTTAATAGATAGTATGTCAGCTGCTAAGTACCATAGACAAGATGGTGCAATGCCATGTAATTTTTAGTGAGGGGTGGGAGGCACTGTTAGTGAAGTATTTACAAATATAGATATTTCATTATCTAAGGCATCCTGAGGTAGAAAAGGTTTGTCTTATATGAGGGTGGGACAGGGGATTCTTCTGGGCTGCCACTCTTCAAAAATATTTGTCATAACAAACTTTTATAAATATTAAGATGGAGCTCAGATAGAAGGGAGTCCCAAGATTAACCCATCTGTAGTTTAACTTATTACAAACTATCACAAGACTCCCACTGACTTTAATGGAACCAGAAGCAGACCCTATATTTCACAAAATAAGTGACCTAACTAGTCTTAGATTTAGTTACTTTGAAAGTATTAATCAGAGGCACAAAGCTGATCCTGATATATCTTTATCTTTTCCAGTCATTGAAGAATCTGTATCCTATCTGTATCTATATACCATCCATAGCCCCATTCCTGAAAACACAGCAGTGTTTAAATAAATCCAGTTAATGGAATAAATGTATGTAGTAAAAACACAAATCTCAAATTATCTCATAATTAACCAAAAGTGTTCAGACAGAAAAATTTCTCCCTGTATACTGAAAATTACTTTTTTTGACCCCTTCATTGTCAATAATTGTCAGATAAATAATCAACCGTGAAAGCTTCAAACAAACATCTACAGTCTCTCTGCCACTGAGAGCAGTGTTTCCCACACTTTTGGGAAAGCCCCTGGCAGGCTGGGCCAGTTTGTTTACCTGCTGCATCTGGAGGTCCAGTCGACCATGGCTCCCACTGGCCGCGGTTCGCTGCTCCAGGCCAATGAGAGCTGCTGGAAACGGCGGCCAGTATGTCCCTCAGCCCGGGTGGCACTATCACAGTTCTCAATTGTGATCACTACAACAATGAGGCCAACAGACAACACTATACTATGAAGAACTCAAAGAAGACCTCTCCCCTCCCTATTCACACTGGAATTTAAAGATACCCTCAAAGGCTTCCCCAAACAATTCCAAGAAAAACTCTACAAACACAGCCCCCAAGCATCCACTCCAAGGAGCCTCTACACACTTCCCAAGATATACAAACAAGGGACCCAGGCAGACCGAGCATGTCTGGCCATGGCACTCAGGACTCATTAAGCCACACAAAGGGTCAGCTTTCTCCAAGACACTATCAACTTCCTCCAGAAACTCCACAACATTAACCTCCACTAGTACACCATCAATGTCACATCCCTTTACAATATCCCTTCCCATGACGGCATTGCTGCCTGCCTCAAATACACACAAGATAATTCACAGCACTCAGAAGTCCACCCAAAACACCTCACCAAACTTATCCATTTCATCCTCAACCAAAACAACAAACAGTTTGTTCAAACCATGGGAACAGCCATAGGAACTAGTCTGGCTCCCCGATATGCCAACTTCTGGGGAAATGTACCACAAAACCAACTATAGGCCTGAGATACATCGCTGGTATTTTCTTCCTCTGAACAGAATATCTAAACACACTCAAATTTCCACCACAAGTTCAACAGCCACCACCCATCCATCAAACTCTCTCTAGAACACTCCCACTCCAACATCAACCGCCTGGACTCCATGTTCAGCTTCAGCAATGGAACCCTACAACCAACCATATACAAGAAATCCACCACTCACCACACCTACCTCCACAGATCCAGCTGTGATGATCAATATCCCCAACAGCACATCTTTCAAGATTCCTGGGTCCTACACATGCCTATCACAACATGTAATGTACCTCCTCCAGTGCATCAAATGCAACAATAACAACTAAGTGGGTGAAACCAGACAATCACTATGTTCTCAAATGAACTCACAGAAAAATGATAAAAGCAACCACCCCAGACACTGATAAAGAATCCTGACATTTGAGATTTCTATGCTGAGATCATGAGTGAGACTTAATTTTACTTAGAAATTGTTGCAGTGAGGCCCCATCTCCCGCTTCCCAGGCTCCCGCTGCCAGCCTGGGAAGTGGGAGAGGGGACCCCCACTGCAGCCCCCCTCAGGTCTGGGGAGGGTGAAGAACCCAAAGAGGAGCAGAGGTGAGGCTAAGAGGGCTGAACAATGGCCTGGAGGCTGAAGTGAGGAGGGTGGGAGCTGATGGGGTGGGGTGGTTGTATTGACAGTGGTTCAGAGCTGATGGGGTGAGTGCTGTGAGGGTGAACTAAGGGCAGTGGGAGTTAGTGGGGTACTGGGGCTGAACTGCTGGGGTGGTGATGAGAGGGCTGGGGGACAGGATTAATTGCTGGGCAGGAGACGGGAAGATGTGTGGGTGAGAGTTCCTGCAGCATGGTCCAACATCACCTTATCCAGTACATGCGGGAGAGTGGGCAACACTCTCAGATACACATACCTTGTGGATGGGCAGGGGGAGTTAAAAAAAAATCAAGAGACTGACCTAAAAAACACAATACAATCTTTTTTTTAAGACATAATGATTTTTTGGGTCAATCTCATCATTTTGGAGGTCCGACTCAAGATTTTTGCTCTCTTGAAGTTGGCAATACTGTTGTGCAATTAAAAAAAAAGTGCCAAACCCAATTCTGGCCTATAACAGCACCGTGATATGCAAACACATTTAATTCCTCCTTTAGGACAAGATACTGTGAGGTGCTCTTTTCATTCAACTCACAATGTCTTCCTTCTCTAAAGAGATTTGGACCAGGCCTCGAACCTTAATGTACATTGTTGTCATGAGCTAGGATATGCCTAGCACCTTCATAATCTTAGCTAGCTTTCAGTGGTAGGAGGAAACTTATAGAAAGACAAATCAAAAAGATTCTGTCAAGTCTTCCAAGTGATCAAAAAGTTTTAGACTCAAGGAGTAGATATTGCTTTCTGGGAGAAATAACTGGACACCAGCAGTGAACTGGACCAGACAATGAATTAAGTAAGTCAGCTAGTCTATTCACAGCTATTACAGTTCCTCCAGGAAATAGTTTCCAGCAGAGACATTAAATAGTATAGAAAGGAAACTCTGCCTTAAGTTCTCACTAATTGCAGCCAATACACCCATAAAAGTGCTTTTAAAAATCAGTCTTGTTCCATTTTGGTTTGTAACTGCTTTTGTTTAAGCATTTTTTCCTTGTGAAAGCTCTGCCTCCTGAAGTCACCCCTCTAACCTCACATGGCCCTTTTTGTTCTCTGTCAGACATGCTGCTATCTGATCTGTAGCCACTTTCTACCACAAAAGAAAAGCTTCAAGTGAAAGACAGTCCGTGACCTACACTTTTTAAGGCAATGATGTGTGCTCTATCCTATTTGCTTGCTCATTGTGCCAACTTGTTTTTAGTTGAAACACTCTGCAGTGGTTTTGAGAGTGATATTACTGATAAATATATCTCTTTACCCTTTCTGCTGCAGTATTCTCATGGTAAGGTAATGATTTGGAGTATTTTTGGTTTGTATTGCTCCTGAGCATTCTCTGTTTGTCAGAAAAAGAAACTGTAGTTTATTCTTAGGGCCAAGTTTATAAGCCCTGGGAATTTCAGGCATTATTTCTTTAAAAATAACTGCCACAGGCATTTGATCTTCATTGCTTATTATATTATACAGTTCAAAACACTGTTGCTCTATTGAATTGAGCTCTTCATATTAATCCTAGCATGTGTACAGTTTGTCATCTTCATGCATTATGTTTCACAGAGTCCTGTCAGTTTGGCTGATAAACAAGTAAATATCATTCCCATTTTACAGACAAAGAGATTAAGGAGCTTGCCCAAGATCCTGGAGGGAATCATTGTCAGAGCTAGGATCAGCGGGCTTTCCATTTTGTGCTCGGAACAATATATCACGCCTCTCTTTCTAAACTTAATTTCCAATAATAGTCCTACTTTACCAAGCAGCAGGCCATGCTGAAAGCCACATTTGCTTTCCTGAGATGATAGAATGGGAGGATGACTCTGGTGAGAAATCCTAAACATTGGAAGTCTGCTGGGTTAATAATTATATTAATGTTTGGGCAAAGAGTTGCTACTGGTGTAGTCTGTTTGGATAACTTTGTTTAAGGTGCCTGGGAGTGCCTTGAGAAAGGGATAGGTATTCTTTTTTGCTAAATGCATGTTTACAATAAGTAAATAATTCATCAGTATTTTCTGTCAGTAACTCATTTGCGTCCAGCAAGGATGCATTTTCTAAATAGAGGCAAATCAGCAGAAAAGAATCAGATCTAACAACTGCAGAGTTAGACATAAACCTTCTTGGAGAAATTAAATGAAAAAAGTGCACAAATTACTGCAGCTTGAAAGAAGATGACTTATACGGATTTTTTTCTGAAAAGGAGAGTAAGTAGATAAAGAATCATGATATTACTGTAAAAACTGTCTAAGACAGGGTACTTATGCTCCCTTTAAAAGAAACATTTGCTAGCTAGGGTTCCTCAGACTGTTATTCTAAAGTGGAACAATATTCAACACTATCTTCGAAGAATTGAGATTTGCAGTGTATTTCAAGAGAATAAAATGTGATCTATTAGGCAGGAATATTTTTCAGATAAAAAGGTTTTTTTGAGAACAAACATAACATTAGCCTCTTTTTCCCCCTTCATTAAAAAATAGTCAATTTTTGTGACTGAAAAAAAAATGAGGAAAAAAGTATGTGCACCCAATACTATGGGTTTTGGGAAAGTTTTCTGCTCTGCTGCTACCTGTTTTGCTCCTGCTGCTTTGGAGAAAAAAAGCAACAGAACACTGCTTGCTACTAGTAACACCTTTAGTATCTGTGAATTTTAAATGTTCAGTCACAAACCTGGCATGAGCAAAGTAGGGCATTTCCAAACAGTCTTTTTGATTCCCATTCAAAAAATCTGCACTCACTTAAACCTCGCCTGCATGACAGTGCACACACCTACATAAACAGGACATTGTTCTCTGTACATCATGCTTGGAAACCATGTATGAACTTGTACATAAAAATATCCTGTGGATTTAGCTGTGGCACAGATTTTTTATTAATATGGCCTGAAGCATAGTTTTGTCAACAGCATAGGGTAAGTGCACTATAGTTATGTGAAGTGGGATAGAATACTACTACCTTTACCACCGCAGCTCAGCTCTTATCACTGCTTTGGGAGTTAGTGAATAGAAATGAATTAGGCTTTTTTTTTTTTTTTTTTAACTTTAGGAGAGCATATTTTAGTAATCTTGGAATTTAGTTAACCTGTGGAACTATTCTATTGCCTCACCTGAACTTGACCCTATAGAGTCAGTGTCACCATTTTTATACTTGCTGGTAGTTGGAATATAGGTTGGACCTAGAGCAAATCAGACAATCCTGACAAGGTTTTAGATCAAAATGAGAGAGAGGAAAGATTCCAGTTTTACTGAGTAAATAATATTATGTGTAACTAAGAACAGCCCATAAACAGAGATAGATAAGTCATGGTCAATGGATCCAGACCCTGTGTCCAAATTTTGGATCCAAAGGTAGAAGCTGGGCCCTAAGGGGACTAGGTAACAGGAGGTAGCATTAGCAGGGCAGGGAGACATCTTACAGCTCTGTAAGGTGGGAAGGCTTTGATTTATTGTCAGACTGGATGCAAGTCCCATTTACTCTTAATAGACCGGTGTCCCAAAATGGGTGATCTGGTCATACAAGCACATCATGAGCAGTGCAGTTCCATTTGAATTGGATGTAGCATTCCCACACCCACTGTCAGCTCTTAATTAATAATTAATAACATTTCCTCAGCCAGATGGGCCTCAAGATATGCCAAGACCCAGATAAGCCACTCCCTAACTTGGGCAGGGTTTTCCTGGATACAAACAGTAAGAAATGGAGATTGTTTTCACATACACAGGTAGGAATGCTATATGGGCTCAGAGGAGGCGTCTCTTATATTTCTAGCCCAGAATATAGAATTGGTTTTTTTCTCCCCATCTGGATAGAGCTATTCCTTAATTTTGAAGCAGAAGAACATTTTATTGACCCAGACAAGAGAGGTAGCACTTCTGCTCACATAGACAAACCTACATAAAGGCATCTCCAGGAATGATCAAGGTGTTCCCTCACACAAATAGGCCTATATGGAAATGGTCCACAAGTCATCTCTTCCCTAGATTACTTGATCCATCTCTTCTGATTTATTAAATCATGACTAATAGCTGCCTGCACAACCTGAAATATATTAAAAGACAGATTGAAAATTTCTGGGACACCATTTATTTTAAAAGGTTATTTAATTTCCTGTATATTATAAAAAGATAAGAGGTGAGCATCAAGGAGTTTGTTCTTTCTTCAGACCAGCATATACTACTGCCACTGAGGGAAATGAGAATTGTTATGTAAACCTACCAAGGATGTAATTCCCAACCAGTCCCTCCCTAATAAACAGGCAGCTGTGAATTACAAGTTTATGAATCCATCAGAGGTTTCTATCCTATCATTAACCATGAAAGCAAAGCTTTTTATAGCTACCAGAGCCCTCAGGTGCAGTTATAGAATCTAAAATGTATATATTTTTTTCCATTTTATATATGGAATTCTGGTTATATCCCCTTAACAGGCTCCTGCTCACCCTTGACCCACCCATGAAGGCTGCCACTACTAAAGCTACTTTCTAGCTCCCACTCATCGGGCTCCTACAAAAGATAGAATCCTAGGATGAGGCCTCTCAGGGGACACCGGCGCTTAATGCCTTCCCTTGGTGTCTTTGCTGTGCCCTCTTCCTACACAGCACGGCCCAGGTCAATATCAACCTCCTATTCTTTGGTGGGGGGACACACCTATTTCATGCAGGCACAAGCTTTATGGCCCCTAGAGCCTTCATCAAGGTCTGGGCAGGAATAGACCTTGTGATGAATCTTGGCCCAGGCTGATAAGACCCAGAAGTATTTGGCCTATTTTTATGCTTATCTGTAAAGTTTATCTAGTTCATTTTTAAAAGAGCGGGAAGACCACCAAAACAAATACTCCAATGCTTTTTTAGGCTCCAGCTCAGCAAATCATTAAAATCAATGGGAATTAAGCAAATGCTTCACTGAATAGGAAAGATTTAGTAAATTGGGACCTCACTGCCACCAGCCCAGGTCTCATAAGCAACCCTACAGTAACAAAGCACCTATGTGTGTATAATGTGTGTATACTCCTGGTGTGTGTATTATGCAAGGGAAAAAACACAAGATAAGAAAAAGCAGCAAAGAGTTCTGTGGCACCTTATAGACTAACAGGCATATTGGAGCATGAGCTCTTGTGGGTGAATACCCACTTCGTCGGATGCAGATTCCGGATGCAGAAAACAGATTTCAGTTTAAATATTCCAACATGTTTTCATAGTCAGAATATTTTTTAATTATGAAAGACTCTATGACAGCATCATTTTAAGTAAATTGTCTACAAAAGATTATTACTTATTTTTTACCATTTCCTTCATCAGATATTAGCTTTTTCAGAGGAAGCCCAACATGTTAGACACAAGAAGTGTATTTCAGTTTTAAATGAGATCATTTATTATTTCTTTCCTCTGAAGAGTACAAATGTGATGGGTAAAATATAAAGAAAAATTAATCCCAGTGGTGAGTAAACCCCAAACAATATGTCTTTTTTTTTTTTCACAGTCTGTTGAAAAGTTTGCTGCATTCAGATGCAACTGATTTGAACAACACTGAGCAGGAGTCTGGGAACAGATTTCACGTGAGCAAGTGACAAAATTGTAACTGAAAGGCTTTCCCTGATACCTCAAATAAGATATAATAAGGAAAAGAGTTTAAACACTAAAGCAGAACATTTGAAAGTGATTGATTCTTGTCTGGACACTGTTGCTAAATAATGACCAAAGTTGCTATAGATGGTTGGAATACCTAGTAATAAATACCAAGTAATCAATGTGCCTTATACCAAAAACCTTTTCAGGGGAGCATTCACAACTAAAGAACCAGCAAGAAGTAAAATTAACCACTGCTGCCTAGTAAAATGTCTTCATAAGATCATACATAACCTTTTACTTGTCCACACAATGAGCAAACAAAACCTCTAAGTTACATAGCAGAAAACTTACTAAATAACAAATTTTAAATGTAAGGTAGTGAATGATCAAATTCCAGTAGCATTGCATTTCTAGAATATTTAGCTTCAGGTAATAACAAAGCATAGTGATAGATTCAACTTGGATAAATACAAGCTAGCACAGCTATGGAAAAATAATCCAAGACAAATATTTAATGAGAAAGAACTATCAGGAACAGTAGCGCCAAGAGATTTAAGGTTGATCATAGAAAGTCAATTAAATGAGTGTGCAATGAGATCACAAGAGACGCCAATGCAATTTAGACACCAAAGGGACGTCCACAGCTGGCCCATCTTAGATCATTAATGATCTGGATGATGGGATGGATTGTACCCTCAGCAAGTTTGCCGATAACTCTAAGTTGGGGAGAGATGTAGATATGCTGGAGGGCAGAAATAGTGTCCACAGTGACCTAGACAAATTGAAGGATTGTGCTAAAAGAAATCTGATGAGGTTCAACTAGCATGAGTGCAGAGTCCTGCACTTAGGATGGAAGAATCCCGTGCACTGCTACAGGCTGGGGACTGACTGGCTAAGCGGCAGTTCTGAAGAAAAAGACCTGGGGATTACAGTGGATGGGAAGCTGGATATGAGTCAACAGTGTGCCCTTATTTCCAAGAAGGCTAACGGCATTAGTAGGAGCATTGCCAGAAGATGGAGGGAAGTGATTATTCCCCTCTACTCGGCACTAGTGAGGCCACATCTGGAGTATTGTGTCCAGTTTTGGGCCCCCCGATACAGAAAGGATGTGGACAAATTGGAGGGAGTCCAACGAAGGGCAACGAAAATGATAAGGGGGCTGGGGCACATGACTTAGGAGGAGAGGCTGAGGGAACTGGGCTTATTTATTCTACAGAAGAGAAATGAAGGGGGGAAGTGTGATTAGCAGCTTCAACGACAATGAACGACCCCGGTCCAAAGAGAATGAAAGTAAGCCCGTGTTTTTCTCAACTGGTGGGCAGAGAGACAGAACAGAAACAGTGGCCTCAAGTTGCGCAGGGGGAAGTTGCAGAATTGATATAGGAAAAACTGTTACCAACCAGTGAGGGTGAATGAAGCACCTGGAATGTTGCCTGGTGGAAGGCGTGATGAATCTCCCTATCCTAGAAGGTTTTTTAAGGCCCAGCTTGGACCAAAGCCCCTTGGCTGGATGAATTAGTTGGGTGGTCCTCTTTGAGCGAGTGGGTTGGACATAGAGAACCCTCTTGGAGTCCCTCCCCAACCCTGATATCGATGAATTCTATGAACTTCAGGCTGCATGGCTTGGTAACCGCCGGCTCTATAAACTGCAAGTGTAGACGTTCAAGCTCACCCTTGCCGGCCCAGGCCCTTTGGTACCGTGAAACAGGTAGGATTGCACAGCTGAAGCCAAGCCCAAGCCCCACAAGCCCCAAGTTCAGGCTGACACAGAGCCACACAGGGGTGTTTTTAGAATGTGCCCCCGTGTCAATATGTAGGAGGATAAATCTTCTATTGGCTCCAATGTTCACTGACCCCTGTGTGTAACACTGGTCCCATGCGCCATTTATAACAGCCCGAATATGGGCAAAATGGGAGAGAAAGTATTTAAAGTAGGATTGAAAGAAGAATATTTGAAGGCAATTACCGACTGGTAGGAGAAAAGAGTTTAAATATGGTATAGCTGAGGGAACAAACTAAGAAATAAAATTGGGTTGGTCCAATAAAACAGACGTAGAAGTTATTAAGAAACAAAAGTACTTTATATCTCTTTAACTTGTAAAAGCGTTATACAGAGTTTTCAGTAAGCCTGACTGTCACCCTGACCAGAGGACCAATCAGGGGACAGATAACTTTCAAATCTTGAGGAAGGGAAGTTCTTGTTGTGTGGCTGTTAGTTTTGGTTGTTTATTCACGTCCTGGGGGCCCCCCCTAAAAAGAGGACCCAAACGCTGCAAACCGGTTTCCTCCAATCCTCCGATAACAGCTGCTTAATAAGTTTCCAAGAAACAGTGTAGTACCTTAGGTAAGATAAGGTAGTTAGCTTATGGTTTTGTTTCTTTATTTGAAAATGTGCAATTTGGGGCTGGAAAGAAGTTAATTGTGGTATAGGCTGGGAGGAGTTCAAATTGTTAGTTTTGGCTTGAAAAGGATTTTAATAATTGGTACTTGTAATACCTTAGGCTTGGGAGGGTCATTCCCCAGTGTCTACAGCTGAAAGAGACCCTGTAAACCCAATGTCCATCTTTAAATTTTTACAAAGATATATTTTAACTGGGATTTCCTCCCTTAATTAAAAGTTTCGCTGGTTTAAGAACCTAAATTGTTGTTTTTTATTCTGGTGCCGAGATTCCCGGAGGAACCGGGGTCGTGGATCCACCAGGGAATGGGGTGGGAGAAAAGGAGGGAAGGGGGAGAAGAAAAAGGTCAATTCCCTCTCTATGTCCAGAATTACTGTTCTCTCCAGGAAGACCTGCGAGGGAAAAAAAGAAGGAGGGGGGAAGGGATATTTCCTCTCTCATGTTTGTGATCAGGATTTTGAAGATCACAGTATCTTTCCCAGGTAACCCACGAAGGGGACCTGGGAGAGGCAACGGTGGGGAAAGGGTTTACTTTCCTGTGTTGTTACAACCAGAGGATCTGGGGTCTGGAATAGGTTTCCCCGGCCAAGGGTTTTGGGGGGCCCAGAGTGGGTAACCAGGCCCACTGAAAAGTTTCCCCGGTTGGTGGCAGCGCTACAAGTACTAAGCTGGTAATCAAGCTTAGAGGAATTCATGCTGGTACCCCATCTTTTGGACGCTAAGGTTCAGAGTGGGGAATTGTACCATGACAGGGATGAAATATAGAGAGGGACAATGTCACTTTGCCTACCCTCAGAGAACCTCACCTTGACCAACAGTGCTTTCTAATCTGCAGATCTGAAGGCTGCTGAGAAATCAGATAGTATAGGCATGGAAATCTGACCTCTGGCGAAGCCCATTGTGATACAATGTATCTGGCATTTGTGGCTCCCTACGGGAGGCCCCACAGTCCTACTGCACTCCATCCCAGGAAGCAGCAAGGTAGAAGGAAAAGAGCATCAAAAGTGGGTCTTCCAGCACTGCCTAGAGAGGCCTCACTGGAGCAATCATCTTGGAACCTAGAGAAACCTGGTCTTCCAATGGCTAGAAGGGCTAGCAACAGCCAATCAGGGCCCTGCTGACCCAGATAAAAGGAGCTGCAAAGGCTTAGTAATTTAGCCCCTGTCTGGGACCAGAGGAGTTGGGCCTAGCCCTCTGTCCATAGGAACTTGAGGGACAACCAGAGCATGTTTTCTGGCTGCATTTTGCATAGGTGGGTTTGCAGGGGAAAAGAGGTCCCGAGAACCCTAACCCTCAGAGAAGGGTGAAGCTAAAGGTGCCAGGTGCGAAGCTGCACAGGGAAGTAATAGCAATGAATCACAGTGAGCTTTATGTGGGTGCTATGTATGGGTTTCTGTGTTTGAACCCAGAGTAGTGCAGGCCCAGGTTCCCCCATTGACCACAGGTAAAGTGGCATCAATCCCAAGAAAGGGACTGAGTTTATCCAGGAGCCTGAACATAGAGCTGAATTTAGAGGACCCAGGGCTGAAGACCCTAGTGAGGTCAAATGTACTGTTTTCTTTGTGGACTCTTTACTACTCACAAAGGGGTGTATTTGGACTTTGTTACTTGGCTGCAGGGCCAAGCCACTGTAGACCTACCAAGGTCAGTCTGCAGGGGGCACCAGAGGTAAAAAGAGGAATGTGATACTGCACCCTACTGCTTGGAGGTGCTCCAGAGATGAAGGCTCCTTTACTGCCATCCAGTGGTACCAAGAGTTTTGTCTATAGGCCATCTTCTTTTGTGAGTGGTCCAGGATACTGAAGGAGTTTAGGTGCAGTTGGGTCACTCAGGGATTTTGCTCAAGAATGGTAGGTTGGAAGTGGGACAATAGCTCATGAGGTAATTTGCATCAAGTGTAGATTTCCTCAAATTTGGCTGGACTGTTGCTTTTTCCAGCCTTGCGTATTTAGGAGGTCTCCTTTCTTCACCTCCCTATCCAAAGAGATCCTTTCACGGACCCCTGACAGACCCCTTCCTGCATTTTTTTCCCCATCATGGGGCTCAGACTTAATAACTGATCAGAACCCAGCAAGGTTATCATCAAATGTTGCCACTATTAGGAATTTCCTGAGGGCCAGAAGAAGCAACTTTTGGAATACTTTGATCTAGTGACACTCTGGAACTCATGAAAAGTGAAGGCAAGGCAGCAGATGGCCTTCACTGCTACATTCACAGAGGCCTTTTAGGTATATTTCAGCAAAGCAGAAGGGATGATGATGAGAAACAGGTGGGTAGTTATCAGGACCGATCCAAAGTTCAATAAGTCTAGGATCCAAATAGATCAACATTTGGAATGATGGTCATGTCACATTTATTTTTCTGAATTGGTTTGTGCCTATCTTGATTAGCTTTTTTAAATTTATAAAATTACTGAGTAAACATTTTGTAAAATATGATTACATGTAAAACTATTTTAACAGCCCATTTTAACAATCCAAAACATTTCACCCACATGTGATTATTGCTTAAATATATATTAAAAGCACGGGAAGTTTTTAGGACCCTATCACCTGTTCCTTGCAGCAAAATGAGTCAATTAACTGGAAAGATGTTATGATAACAGTCTCTTTGAAACTGATAGTGCTCAAACAGAAAGCGATCATCCCAAAACCTTTTCCTGATCAGAGATGAGTACCAAAAATGTTAAAACTCTTTTTATCAATCAGAAAAGAAAGTTTTAAATTGATTAAATTCTGGGGCTGGGGGGTAATCTTGGAAGTGTACATCTCCTCTGAAAACTGTAAAAATGGTACCTTTTACTCTATAGAGCTTCTGCCTTTGTGTGTCCAAAGTCATGTCTACTTGTATTACTGATTTAAAATAAGGGTTTTTACTACTTTTTATACCTGCTAGTTGTATTGGCTCGGCCTTGCTAGGACAGTGATCTGGATTTGATGCTGGCTCCCACAACAATGGAATTATTAATTAGCTCTCATGGCAAAATCTTTAATCATGATAATGTATCAGCGATAGGTTGACTTTCAGATCTCAAGTTGAATGTGTGGGCCAGAAAGTTAGAAAGCCATCTTTGTACTTTAACGGGGAGCAGACATATGTGCTGGAACTAGGGGTGCTGAGGATGCTGCTGCACCCTCCGGTTTGAAGTGGTTTCCATCATATACAGGGTTTACAGTTTGGTTCAATGGCTCTCCACACCCCCATTATACAAACTGGGAGCAGATATGTTGTGGAAGTCCTAGCAAAAGCTATGGATCCCCAAGATGACAATTTTCACAGTGCCACTTTCCAAAGTCAAACCGCACTATAAGGAAAAATAAACATTTTGGATGGGTTCCATGAAGGTACTACGTGCCACTGCAGTCCCCAGAACTCCTGCTCAGCTGCTGCCTCACCCTCTGGGTAAAGGCACTCAGTGCCTAAGTTTTTAATATTAAAATTTCCCGAGGCACTTACATTTCTTCCTCTGGGCATGTGCACTGCTGCCTTCCTCTAGGCATCTGGTCTCCTACCTCCCACCTAAGCCCCAGAGTGATTCATGAACTGGAGAAGATACACACTCTTCCACCTAAATCACAGGCAGGGCCTAATCCAGTCAGCATGCTCAGAGGTCACCTAACTCCACACTAACCAAGGCATGGAGAGAGGAAGAAGAGGAGGCCTCCCTTATAACCTTTAGCCGAGTGCTTAGGGCACTCAACTGGGATATGGGAAACCCTTGGAACAAGTCCACCGCTCCACCTGATAAGAGATTTGAACAAGGATCTGCCACCTTGCAGCTGAGTGCTCTGACCACTAGGCTATAGAGTCATTTCACCTCTCTCTCTGGCCCAATTATTCAAAAATGAAACTGCTTCAGTAGGAGCCAGAGGGAGCCCCACATCAGAACATCCCATAGTCCAGTGGTAAGGGCACTCACCTGAGAGGTGGTAAATCCCTATTTGAATCCCTTCTCATTGGTCGGGGGGGAGAGAGAACTTGAACTGTGGGTCTCCCATATATGGAGTATCCTAATCACTATGATAAAGGCTATAAGGGAGGTACTCCTCCCCACCCCCCAACAATTTTGTATGGAATTAGGTGGCCTCTGATCAGACCCACAAGCAATGTACATGGTCAAACTTATCTTCCCTTGGTCTGTGAATCATGAGCTGAGATACGCACCTCGCTGAAGCCCAAACTGAAGCACTGAACTCCAAGAAGGGCTGGGCTTAGCACACACCACTCTTATTGATATCTGCCATTAGTTAGTTTCAGCAGCTGCCTGTCTACAGTGCTGGCTTTGAAGATTGAATTCTGAGGTGCCTCTCTCTCCTCATTCATTGTATAGGAGCCTAGGCAACTAACTCAGGTTTTGTGGCTTGCAGCGTTGTTCCTGTGGTTTTCTAGGAGCCTAAAAGATAGGCATTGTGATATTATAATGCCTAAGTCTCTCTTGCGAATCTGAGCCTTTGCTCCTACTGATTTTTCTGCTTTTCCATGATATAACTGGCAATGAAGCAAACTGTGTGAGCATAAAATTTTAACACACATCCAGCCAGAGCCTTAAGAGCTGTAAATTGGCAGAGCTCCTGTCAAGGTTTTTTCCCCCACTTTGAACTTTAGAGTAAAAATATGGGGGACCTGCATGGACCCTTCTAAGCTTAATTCCTAGCTTAGATCTGGTACGCTGCCACCAGCCAGAAGTCTGTGTCTGGCACACTTCTGTTTCCCCAAAACCTTCCCTGGGGAACCCAAGACCAAACCCCTTGGGTCTTAAAACAAGGAGAAATTAACCATCCCCTCCTTTTCCCCCCAGACTCTCCCCTCCCTGGGTTGCCTTGGGAAGCTTCACACTGATCCAAACTCCCTGGATCTTAAAACAAGGGGGAATTTAACCATCCCCCTCCTTTTTCCCCCACCAGTCCCTGGTGAGTTTAGACTCAATCCCTTGGATTCTAAAACAAGGAAAAATCAATCAGGTTCTTAAAAAGAAAGCTTTTAATTAAAGAAAGAAAAGGTGAAAAATATCTCTGTAAAATTAAGATGGAAAATGCTTTACAGGGTATTCAGATTCATATAGACTAGAACCCTGAGATTCAAAGTTACAGCAAACAGAGGTAAAAAATCCTTCCAGCAAAAAGACACATTTACAAGTTAAGAAAACAAACATAAGACTAATCCGCCTTGCCTGGCTATTACTTGCTAGTTTGAAACATGAAAGACTGATTCAGAAAGATTGGGAAAGCCTGGGTGTATGTCTCATCCCTCTCAGTCCCGAGAGTGAACAACGAACAAAACAAAAAGCACAAACAAAGACTTCCCTCCACCAAGATTTGAAAGTATCTTGTCCCCCTATT
>NC_133771.1:176221310-176222997 GCF_003597395.2 Chelonoidis abingdonii
GAGGGGTGAATCTCTTTGTGTGAACTTAACTAGGTTGAATGCATAGCCTCAGGGGGAAGTAGATTATCCTCGCTGGGTTGTATTCAAGGAGCATGGTAAGGCATCACTTCGGCTAACCCAAGGAAAGGAGGGGAAGCTGGGGGATGAGATAGGGAGACGCAGGGGGCTGTGGGTCTTGTGGAGTCCCCCAGGGATAAGTTGGGGCGACTTGAGGGCTGATAGGAGCCAGAATCCTATCTGGTGGCAGCGAGATAAGATCCAAGCTGGTACAAGCTTGGGGGGAATCATAGTAAGCACCCAGATTTTGGACGCTAAAGTCCAGATTTGGGACATACGCTTATCACATGGGTTGAGATCCCAGTGACTGATGGGGCAAAAACATTGTTGAGGGTGGTTTTGGGTACATGTTGTCAGTCACCCCTCCCTCCGTGAATGCAAAGGCAGACAATCATTTTGTGCCTTCTTTCTGTTCAGATGCCATACTGCTTTCAGCAGACGGTACTGTAGGACTGCTAACCGGCCTCATCCAACCACCGCTTTCACTGCAACCCTGCTCTCCTGGTGCCATGAACTGACCTCGCAGTACCTCTCATCGTTCTTTATAAATATCTATTCTCATGGCATCCTGTCAACATCCACCGCTTCCGCTGCAACTCTGCTCTCCTGCTTGTGTCTTGATAGTGAATTGCTCCATGTTGTCTGTCATGGACTCCTAGGAACATATGTTCTTCCTTGGAAAATGTGCATGGTGCTAACCATCATCTTCCACCACTTCCACTGCAACTCTGCTCTCCTGCTTTCCTGGTGCCATGAATCCACGTCACGGATCCTCTCATTATTCGGTATAAATATCTAGTCTCATGGCATCTGTCATCATCCACTGCTTCTGCTGCAACTCTGCTCTCCTGCTTTCCTGCAGATGCCATACCACAGCAAGCATGGAGCCTGCTCAGCTCATTACAACGCTCACAACAGTAGCAAACACCTTGTGCATTATCCTGCAGTATGTGCAGAACCAGAACCTGCAAAAGCAGGTGAGGAGGCAAGAACAGTGCGATCACGATAGTGATGAGGACATGGACATAGACTTCTCTCAAAGCACAGGCCCTGGCAATTTGGACATCATGGTGGTAATGGGGCAGGTTCATGCCATGGAATGCTGATTCTGGGCCTGGGAAACAAGCACAGACTGGTGGGACCGCATAGTATTGGAGGTCTGGGATGATTCCCAGTGACTGCAAAACTTTTGCATGTGTAAGGGCACTTTCATGGAACTTTATGACTTGCTTTCCCCTGCCCTGAAGTGCAAGAATACAGTTCACAAGTGAGTGGCAATAGCCCTCTGGAAGCTTGCAACGCCAGACAGCTATTGATCAGTCAGGAATCAATTTGGAGTAGATAAATCTACTGTGGGGGCTGCTGTGATCCAAGTAGCCAACGCAATCACTGAGCTGCTGCTATCAAGGGTAGTGACTCTGGGAAATGTGCAGGTTGTAGTGGATGGTTTTGCTGCAATGGGATTCCCTAACTGTGGTGGGGCGATAGACCGAACTCATATCCCTGCCTTGGGACCGGACAACCTTGGCAGCCAGTACATAAACCAAAAGGGGTATTTTTCAATGGTGCTGCAAACACTGGTGGATCACAAGGGACATTTCACCAACATCAACATGGGATGGCCGGGAAA
>NC_133771.1:176223097-176231387 GCF_003597395.2 Chelonoidis abingdonii
AAAAAGAAAGAAAAAGACATAAGAATATAAACTCCTGCATCAAGTGACAATACAGGCTATTGCTTATAAAGATATGAATAAACAGTCTGATTCTCAAAAGATATCCATTTGAAACATTCCAGCAAGTTACACACATGTAATACACCCAAACAACATAAGCCTATATTGTTTTTTCTACCTGTATTTACAATGTGAAACAGAAGATTAGAAGATAGAAAGACCTTCTCATAGCTGAGAGACAGACAAAAGACCCAGACCCCCCAAAATTCCCTCCCTGACTTTGAAAAAATCCGGTTTCCTGATTGGCTCTGGTCAGGTGTTGTTTCCCTTTGTTCCCTTTACAGGTGAAAGAAACATTAACCCTTAGCTATCTGGTATTGGAGTGATAGATGGGTTTGCAAGCACTGGTCAGTGCTGGCAACAGTTCTGGTGCTGGTTGCTTTCCAGTTCAGTTCTGGGACTGGATGCACTTGTGGCTGTTGCAGTCATTGCAGGGGTCCGGGCCCACCACCTCTGTCTGGTCTCTGGTAACACAGATGGGCCCTTGTGACGGTCAGGAACAGGGATGGCTGGAAGCTTGCCTGCTTGCGTGGCTGCGTGTAACCATTCCCACCCTCTTGGCCCGCTTCACTTGGTTGCAAGTCCTCCCAGTAGCATGGGATGGGATAATTGTCATAGACCGCAAAGTCACATTCCTGACCAGCCCTTGTACTGACAGGCAGTTCGCTGGGCAAGTTTACAGATTTTGATGAATGGGTAAATTGTCACTTGGGCCGCTGGGTTGATGAATTTGGGGTCCCCAAAGGATTGATGGATAGCTGACACTGTGCCCCCCGTGTCTTCCACACGATAACCTTCTTTCTGCCCACTTTCAGATTTCCCTTCGCTCCAAGGTATTTGAGAGGCATCTCGGCCCAGGGATCTTTGTGTGATGGTGGTGTAATGAACTGTACTCGTTGGGTTCTTGGGCAGTTGCCTTTTATGTCCCAGTTCATTACATTTAAACATCACCCAGCTGACTGGTCACTGGGCCGAGGTGGGTTGCTGGGAGACTGGTGAAGTGGACAAAGGGAGTCTGGGCTTTCCTTGGGTTGTAGGTGGGTCTTGGGTTCCCTCAGTGATAGGTTTTATTTTCGGTTTGCCCCTGTGATATTCACTCCCTTTGTAGTAGCTTTTTTCTTTTCTGCCACTTCCACCATCTGACTCCAATCTCCCCTGCCTCGGGTACAGTTTTGGGTCCCATCTAGGATTACCTTTTATTTCTCTAGGAACACCCTTTAAGAAACTGCTCCATTTGTACCAGGGAGGACAGCTCATCCAGAGATTAACATTTGCTCCTGATATCCAGGCATCCCAATTCTTTCCAATCTGGTAGGTTGTCAGTAAATGACATCTGGTTTCCACCTTAGGGCTCTGAAACCGCGACGGGCACTCAGTGTTAGCCATTCTGATTCTGCCTTGGTTGAAAAGCTTCATATCGTCATGTGTCCTTATGCATTTCAGCCGCCACCTCTGCTAAGGGTCCCTAACTGTGGGCTCCAGCTCTGTCATGTACTGGTCTGTAGAGATGTTAGTGTACCGACGGCAGGTCCTTTCAAAATTTTCTAAGAAGGCTCAGTGTCATACCTGCCTTGTAGGTGGGGAATTTTCTGGATGAGAAACAGTACCTGGAGACGGTTGTTAGGGTTGGCTGTTCCATCGGCTTACCTTTACTAATTTCCAGGGCCTGCTGGTGGGCCTCCCTCTAGAGCTCCAAAGCCCTCCGGTGGGCAGCCTCTTTAGACTTTGTTCTTCTATTTCTTTCATCTCCAGCTTTCCTGTTTGTCAGCCTCTTTGCTTTCTCTTCTTCGTCCAGCCTAGCCATTTCCTGTTTAACTGTTTTTTGGCACTCATTTTTTCTGCTTCTTGTGCTGGTCACACTACCTCTGCAGCTCAGGCTGCTTGATTATACAGAGATTTTCTAACTAGCTATACCGAGGAGCTAGAAAGAAAAAAAACATTTAACTTATAAATGCTTTTGCTGGCTGTCTGCTGGCTCACAGCTTGAAGCTCCTCTTAACAAGACCCTTGTTATAAAAACTTACATCTCTGCCCTCAAGCTGCTTTCCAAGCAGCTAGAAAGAGAGAGAAAAAAATCCTACTGCGTTTGGTTCCTAGAACCCCAACACTGCTCACCATGTTCAAGGTTTTTTCCCCCACTGTTGACTTTAGAGTAAAATATGGGGGACTCGCATGGACCCTTCTAAGCTTAATTCCTAGCTTAGATCTGGTACGCTGCCCCAGCCAGAAGTCTGTGCTGGCACACTTCTGTTTCCCAACCTTCCCTGGGAACCAAGACCAAACCCTTGGTCTTAAAACAAGGAGAAATTACCATCCCCTCCTTTCTCCCCCAGACTCTCCCCTCCTGGGTTGCCTTGGGAAGCTTCACACTGATCCAAACTCCCTGGATTTTAAACAAGGGAATTTAACCATTCCCCTCCTTTTCCCCCCACCAGTCCCTGGTGAGTTTAGACTCAATCCTTGGATTCTAAAACAAGAAAATCAATCAGGTTCTTAAAAAGAAAGCTTTTAATTAAGAAAGAAAAGGTGAAAAATATCTCTGTAATATAGGATGGAAAATGCTTTACAGGTATTCAGATTCATATAGACTAGAGGCACCCCCTGCCCCCCAGCCTGAGATTCAAAGTTACAGCAAACAAGGTAAAAATCCTTCCAGCAAAAAGACACATTTACAAGTTAAGAAACAAACATAAGATCAATCCGCCTGCCTGGCTCATTACTTACTAGTTTGAAACATGAAAGACTGATTCAGAAAGATTGGGAAAGCCTGGGTGTATGTCTCGTCCCTCTCAGTCCCGAGAGCGAACAACGAACAAAACAAAAATTTGAAAGTATCTTGTCCCCCTTTTGGTCCTTTGGTCAGGTGTCAGCCAGGTTTACTGAGCTTCTTAACCCTTTACAGGTAAAGGAGATATTAACCCTTAACCATCTGTTTATGACAGCTCCACTGAAGTCAACCAGCTGAGACTCTTGCTCTATAGTCTCAGTATCCATCATGTGCTTAAATGTTGCCCTGACTTAGGCCTAAATTAGGCAGAACATAGCAAAGGATGACAAACAAGGGGAAGGAAAGGGAGTAGGGGAGGATTTGGTTACTACAGTGAAGCAGTAGGAGATAGTATCATTACAGGCATATTGGAACTAATGTGTTTTTGGCACTCTGTCTCTCATCTCCCATTAAAGTCAATGGGAGGTCTGCTAAGGAAGGCCAAGAGCGATGAGCACTGAGGAGGGATTTGAAGGATAGAGAGGTTTCAAGGCTTAAGGGGAGAAGGAGGGTTGCCACCTGTCTGAGTTTTGCTAGGATCTTCCTTTTTTGAGGTAGCTTTTCTGGGAAGTCTGTATGAGTGCTCTGTACACACTGTCAGCTGTCCAGTTTTGTGGGCTCCAGATCATCTTGGATGTCCGGGAGGTTTTTTTGTATCTCAGAATTGGCAACCCTAGTGAGGGGATTTTCCAGGAATCAAGGTGCAGCCTGAGCACGCATGGAACCATGTAGGAAAAAGAGGTAGAGAGAGTATCAAGGCTAACTGAAGTGGCAGAGCATAGCTGGTATGGCGGGAAATAAGAAGCAGATAGATATCAACATCAGCATGATTGATTCGTGCAGGACCTTTGAAGACCAAACGCTCAGTAGTAGTAGGCACCAATCCTCATGTTAATAAGGCTAAGGATGGTACTTAGCAAGAGGGTTACATAGTTTACACCTGTCTGTTAAGTCACCTACCATAATCAACAGCAAATTTTGATAGGCTGTACCAACTACAATATTCAAGAAGTTGACTAGGCTTAAGTAACACAAGCAGCATATTCATATCGGTTTAGATTGATCCTTTCCAAAGCCATTGCATCTAGCCATTAGGGAAGAGGAAGCAGAAATTATAAAGGAGTTTCTGAGCATTGTTTCCTAATCCACATTCCTGGAATCAATACCAGGCTTGCATGGCTCACAAGGAAGCCTCTGTTATCCTTATTATATGTTTAAGGAATTCAGACTGGAATATCATCACTGAAAATTCCAGACCATGTATTAATATGAAGAAGTGACAGAGTACAGCATTATATACCTGTCTCTCATGAGACTATTTCCTTTTGAAATCAGACTTTAGCCTCTTTGCCTTTGTCTGTTACAGCTATCCCCCTATTCCATTTTGTTTCTTACAGCTGTCCCCATACTCCATTTTGTTTTTGCTCTCCTGTGGCCTCCCCTCCCTGGCTGTTAAGTTGTTTAGCAGGCCATGCCTTTCAAAGGAGGCCGTAAATGTGTTTACCAAGAGCCATTGCCCTTCTCAAGGATGGCACTTGTGCTAAGTGGGACCACTGCCTGTTCAAAGGTTAGTCTGTTATCACCTTTGTAACCTGGGCTCGTGTAGGTGGAATGTCCAGCGTCAAGCCTATTGTGTTTTTAATGCTGGGCATAGAGTCATAGGCCTCATGTGCTTTTGAGTACCTACTGCAGAGGACTCTGCCTAGAAGGTGCTGTGCTCACCTGCTTTTTTTCTCTTTCCCTGCCTCTGAGCAACAGAAGACTGGTGGGAGACTGCTAAGTTTGCCTTAAACCAGAACTTTCTGATCAGCATCAGAAAGGTTCCTGCATTGCTCTGGTCTGATCAGCCAGGGTTCTGGGGGCGTCTACTCGCTCTCGTTTTATTTTGTAGCGTACTCCCACTCTTTCTTGAAACCCTCCCCCACGAAGAACGAATTGCTGCTGAAAGATTACTGATTATTAAGACCGTACCTAGCCCTCGATGATCTTGCTGCTTACCTTGCTGCTTCTTTGGACTGGTAGATCCCTCTGTGAAACTCTCGTTACTTTTATTTATTATTTTAGCTTGCTGGCTCTGTGTTTCCCAGCAGCCAGACTTAGCCTAAATTGTCTGTGCTTAAACTCTCCTAACCTCTCATCGCACATTTGCTGCTAAATAAAGGTTGTGCCTGCTGCTAAGCTCGCTCCTGTGGGCTTTTGCTCGGCGCTTGCTTCCAGCTGATCCACTGCTAAGAGCCACCACACTGGCTTCCTTAAAGCTGATCTGGGCTATATACCATCTGCCTTATACTTCCCATAACATAAGGTGCATCTATAGAATGGTTCGTAGCTAGATAGTTGTATTCATTTGCATAGCTGATTAAGTTAGGTTAGAGAATTGTTTGATGTGTTCTGTAAGTTAGGTTTAGAAAATTTGTTGCATTGTGTTCTGTTACTTGCTAATTTGTGTAGTCTTGGTTAAGTTAGTCATAGATAAACTTTGCTGTGTCTGTATAGTTGGGTTAAGTCTGTTCTGCTGCGCACCCCCCGAGCTTCCAAGTCCCAATCCTCGTCGCTCTGCTGTTTAAACTTGCAGCGCTGCTGCCCTCTTTGTCTCCTGAAGTTGAATCTCTCCTGCTCTCTGCTCAGCGTCCTTCACACACGCCTCATCTCACTCCTTAATCACGACCATAAAACATCTCGAATGCATATCACTACACCTGCTGTTTCTCTCTTCTCTTTTTTAATCCTTCCACCCGCTTTCTATGCCCAACCTCAATTGTATTACTGAAGTTAGCATAAAACCATGTTGGTACTTTTTCTCTTAACACACTCACATTTTCATTTATACCTACTGTGACCATTTTACTAAAGCTGGTTATTTACAATTTTTCCCTACATGTTAGTTGCATATAGCTGGCTGATACACTTTTACATAGGAAGTTGTTAGCTAACTGTTATCATTTATACTCGTGTTAATTGTTCCAACTGTATTGTACCCCACTATTGAAACCCCCTATACTATTTGCTAAAAGAAACCCCTTCCCAATTGTCTACCTTAACAAACCCCGTACCCCTCACTATTGAATTTTCCCTGTTTTGGCATTTTCTTAATAAAGTTTATTTTGCACCCCACCTGTGTGGTAATTGCTCCCCAAGATCCCATATACCTGCTGGCAGGGACATAAAGTTTATTTTGCACCCCACCTGTGTGGTAATTGCTCCCCAAGATCCCATATACCTGCAGGCAGGGACAGCCTTGAGCCAGTGAAGTTTGGTTATATCACATAAAGGATGCCTTTTGTGCCCACCATTAACAACAGAGAAACAGATACCTTTTTGCTTCTGCTTAAGAGTTGGAAAAGAGAGCAAGTTTCAAGAGAGCTACTCATTTCCCTTTGTGACTGGGGACTAATTGCTGCAGCCACAGAAGCTAAAATGACAGGGAAGAAGAACAAAAATCCTTACGGTAACCGTATTGGCTGCTAACATAATATACTTATATTATCTGTTGAAGAAGTCACGCTGAAAACTTGTTATATTCCAAAGCATATTTGTTTTTAATGGGTTAAGGCAACATCTTGCTTTAATTTTTCACCACAAATGTCAGAAAATAAATGATTTAAAACAGATGTACAATTCTGGTGCACATTTTATGGCAGCTTTGCTTTAACAGATGCCTTGTATTAATAATGTACAGTTGTGACAGGAAGTGTGGTTTAGATTCCTGGAAAAACATAAAAGCTAATTCTGTTACTCGTTTTCATAGTACCTACTTTCTCAAATACTAAACTGGTTTTGATTATAGTGAAACCCTATAGTAAGAATAATTTTGTCGAGAGTATTAACTTATCTGTGCTTCTCTTCTTTGTACATGACTCCACTCTCTGACCTACATTCTGAGTTACCTGCGAACAAATCTAAAGCACACACACAGAACTATCATGAAACAGCCTGTAATACTATATTGTTCTATATGTTTCCACAGTTTCAAATACATACTGTTTATTATCTGAATGAGATATTAAGTTGTTTTGTGTTTCGTCTCCTTTTCATGCTGAGTCACTCAAAATTTCAGATTAAGAACATTTAAAAAAAATTCTTAGACTATAGTAACTAGATAAATCCTGGTAATA
Source organism: Chelonoidis abingdonii (assembly GCF_003597395.2). Lineage (NCBI taxonomy): Eukaryota > Metazoa > Chordata > Testudines > Testudinidae > Chelonoidis > Chelonoidis abingdonii. The sequence continues at coordinate 176,230,040 of NC_133771.1, forward strand.
GATCTCTAGAGGGAATTTGTTAAAGGCCTAAGTACCGCACTTCCCAGAACACTGCTGTAATATGGATTAATTTAAACAAACACTCAATTTGTTATCTGTATTTCATCACTTGATACTTACTGAGCAACTGGCTCGAAAATGGCTTTTCTCCAGGAATACAGAAGCATATTGTGGTGGATTACAGAAAGAGTTGTAATAAATTAATTGCAGTTATACTCCATTGCCAGAAGATGCATACATCTTATACCTCATTCTATATATAGAAAAGAATGGGAGCTACTCAAATAGATATAAATACAGTGGACGCTCTTTTTGTATCTAATGGCCTATATCCTATGTGCACCAGAAAAACTTCATTGAAAGTCCTGAATTCAAGAGAAAAGGCTGATGATTGCTGGAGCATGTATTAGCCAAAGCAAGATAAATTAGTTTATTGCCAATTAGAAATTGAAGGGATAATTTTGGAGAACAGCAGGCAGTGGCATGGTCCAACACAACAGATGGTAAATATAAGCGTCTGGAGGTGAATTAGAAAATTAGAAGAACTTAATAAGAGTGGGGGAGACACTTTTTTCCCTTTGTTTCCCAAAGTTCAGCACCCTAAGCTCTCCATCAGTACAATGCACTTTCTCTTGTCTATTGGTTCTGTGCGCTCTCTTTTCGTGGATTCTGGAGTGACTCTGAAGTCCAAAGCATGACACACATGCTTGTGAGCAGATCAGGCAGACAAAGTCATTGGTGAGTATCTTGGTAGCTATAAAGTGGTATGATGCTTTCCCCTTGCAGCTAACAGTTGATTATTTCTGTCCTCTTCAAAGGCTTGTAAAGCTCTGAGTGTTGTGTGTCACCATGCTGATGTATTAGACGCAGCCTTCTTGAGATCATCCAGTTGTATTGCACCAAAGCTGATGCTGTTCTTGATGCTGTTCTAGTAGCGCTTTCTGGGGAGGCCTTGATTCCAATGTCCTTGTCCCAATTCTCCATAGAAAATTTTTCTGGGGTACCGATGTTCAGGCATCCTAATAATGTGTCCAACCCAGCATAGTTAGGCTTTTATCAGCATGGCCTCAATGCTTGTGGCATTTGACTTTTGGAGGACCTCCAGGTTGGTAATTTTGTCTTGCCAGTGGATCTCCATAATGGTATGCAGAGACCACATATGGAAGGTGTGGTAATCTAGCCGTCCAGTCCCAGACCTGGACTTTAGTGTCCACCAGTCTGGTCCTGTCCCAAACCTGGACTTTTGCGTCCAAAGTTTGGGGGCTTACCTGAAACTCCCCCAAGCTCACTACCAGCTTGGATATTCTCGCTGCCACCAGATCAGGAATTAATCTATGGGGCCTGATCC
>NC_133771.1:176253714-176277400 GCF_003597395.2 Chelonoidis abingdonii
AGAATTAGAAGAAGACTTGTTTCCTCATAGCTAAGAAAACAACAAAGACCCTGAGTATACAAATTCCCGCCCCTGACTTTAAACAATCCAGTTCTCTGATTGGTCCTCTGGTCAGGTGTTCGGTTACCCTTTTCAGGTAAAAGAAACTTAACCCTTACCTTACCTATCCATTTATGACAGAAGGGCTCTAGCTGTTTGATGTGCCATTTGTATAACATCCAGTTCTCACAACTGTAGAGGAGAGATATGAGCACAAAAGCACTGTAAAGTTATATTTTTATTGAGAGGATTATATTGTGGGATTTCAGGACTTTGTTACGTAGCTTTCCTAGTTACTGAGAAACTTTCTGTATCGTGTTCATGATCTCTTTGTCAAGAGATCATCATTGGAGATGTTGCTGCCAAGATAGGTAAAACTGTCAAATTGTTTTAGATGGATTCCACTAGTGGATACGCTACGGGATATGACATGGACTGGTGAAGATGATAGATGCAACACCACAGTTTTCTCCAGGGTGATTACGAGGCCAAACTATTTTGGTAAAGCTATCTACGATGCACTGGAAATCTCCCTCTGTGTGTGCTAGGAGGGCACAATCATCTGCAAAGAGTGCTTCTCTTATTAGTAGTTCTGTTACTTTTCTTGTTGCTTTAAGCCTTGTAAGACTGAAGACTGAGCCGTCATATCTGTGTCTGATGTATATGTCTCTGTTGAGCCTGTTCGTAGCATGGTTGAAAGCTTGGGTGAAGAAGAGGTTGAACAGTACAGGGGCAAGGACACAACCTTGTTTGACTTCATTTGAAATGGGTAAAGAGTCAATGAGATCTAACTTTAAAAGTTCCTGACCTTGCATCCCCTCATGGAATAAACGAATGATCTTTACCAAAAAAAACCTTTAAGCTGAAAAGGTAGATTCATGTCAACCAAAACAAATTGCAAAATTTGTGTCAGTTTTGCAGATTTTTTTCTGCAAAAGTGAAAAAAAATGGAAATGTTGAAACAAACTAACACAGAGGGTGTTCTGAAGTGGAACTCTCACTGTCTCCTGTTACTCCTGGAGGGATTCTGTGTGACTGTGCACCCACAGAATGTTCCCCCCCCCCATAGGTTTTCTAGGTTTCCCTGCAGAAAACAGCAGGAAAGCAAAGATAAGCCACATTGAGAGGGTTGGGGGGGTAGGAAGGATAGGAGCCACCATGAGTGAAGTTTCATGGGGAGATTGCCCCCCTCCAAATGGAGGTGAGGCATGGGGAGGCACATGGGGTTACAAGCCACTGCCCTCCTCCTCATTCTACAAGCGCAGAGCTGTCCTGCTGAAGGAGGCTGTGTCTCGGCTCCACTGACTTTGCAGCTGAACCCCATTTAGTCCCATTGCTCCCACTCCCGGAACCCATCAATGAGCTTCTGTGCATCCAGATCTCCCACTGAGCCGCCGCACTGAGATTGTCCCACAAGAAACCTCTCACCCACACCTGGATCCTCCAACACTGAGCCCCTCCACACTTGGATCCTGCTGGGCTGAGCCTGCCCACCCACACCTGGTGCACCTGGCGCAGAGGGCCAGGGTCCCAGGTCCAGCCCTTGCACTGTGTCAAGGTAAGGTTCAGCCTCACTGCTGAGTCCCTGTACCAGGGGAAGTGGGGGCTTCAGGGTGATCTCCCACCTCAATGCCACCAGTTGCCTGTGCTCCCCATTGCCATGTTGGAGCCACAATTACTTATTGACAAATAAAATTTGAAGAATTTTAATTTTTTTTGGCACAGAATTTAACCTTTTTGGTGCAGAACTCCCTCAGGAGTATTTTGTTGAAGCTGTTCCACATCGTATAAAAATACTTGAATAGTCACTGGATCAGGGAAAGAGCAAGAATGACTCCATGGCCTTGGGTTTAGGGCATTCATCTAGGAGCAGGGACATCTGGGTTCTACTCCCTGCTTCAAAATAGGGATGTGAACCTGAGTCTGACATCCCAGGTTAGTGCTCTACCCACTTCACTAAAAGTTATGAGGAGGTGCCACCCCTTCTTCCTTTGTTTTTGTGAATCTAGCCTTTAATTTCATTTGCATTTATTAAAAATGAGAAATATTTTGCTCAACCCAAAACAAAAATTTTTCAACTTAATTTGCCAGAAATTCCCATGTTTGGTATGATTCAATCAAACAAACAAAAATATTTGTTCAGAGCTGCCAAGGAGCCAGTAACTCAGATATTCACTCTGCTCTAGTCATATCCACATGTTTGTATCTTAGTATGCAATATTAAATGATGCTATTCATAGCCCTCCACCTGAAGAATTTCATTCCTCTGGTGCTATGATTTTCCTGGCCAGAGTATGTATTTAAGTATGTAAGGTACAGGTATTTTGGGACTGATTTTGAAGGGGGCCGCAGCTCATTTGGATGCAATTTTGGATTGCATTTCGATGACTGGCTACTTGATTGTTCCTGTGCATCAGGTGAAGACCTATGTGACTTAAATTGAATCTACAACGTCTTGTACCTATAAACTGGAGAGACAGGAAGTTAAGACTTCAAAATCTGGGGCCTAGTCCTATATGCTGCTAAGCATCTCCTACAAAGTGCTAAGTACCCTAAACTCCCAAGAAGTCAGAATTGGGCTTTTTCTCATACAAATAGATTTGAATGGCTCATTTGAACATGATTTATGGTGTATTTCCTTGTTCAGGATGAGCAAGAAATACCACACAAACAATTTCTCTCCGTAGTCTGGCCAGAATTGAACAGGTGTGCAAACAAATATGGAAAGATACCATTCAAGCTTTGGGTCATCTATTTTATCTGAACTTTTGTCTTTCCTTACTATTCACTGCATGTTTATGCCAATTTTTAAAGCCAAAACATTATGGTCTACGAGTCCCTTGAACTGTGGGGGTGAGCTGTGTATTATCTTCCAGGGTATAGCCAACCATAGAATCATAGAAGATTAGGGCCTGAAGAGACCTCAGGAGGTCATCTAGTCCAACCTCCTGCTCAAAGCAGGATCAACCCCAACTAAATCATCCCAGCCAGGGTTCTGTCAGGCTTGGCCTTAAAAACCTCTAAGGATGGAGATTCCACCACCTCCCTAGGTAACCCATTCCGGTGCTTCACCACCCTCCTAGTGAAATAGTTTTTCCTAATATCCAACCTAGATCTCCCCCACTGCAACTTGAGACCATTACTCCTTGTTCTGTCATCTGCCAACACTAAGAACAGCCTAGCTCCATCCTCTTTGGAACCCCTCTTCAGGTAGTTGAAAGCTGCTATCAAATCCCCCCTCACTCTTCTCTGCAGACTAAATAACCCCAGTTCCCTCATCCTCATCTCATAAGTCATGTGCCCCAGCCCCCTAATCATTTTTGTTGCCCTCCGCTGGACTCTTTCCAATTTGTCCACATCCTTTCTGTACTGGGGTGGGGAGCAAAACTGGACACAATACTCCAGATGTGGCCTCACCAGTGCTGAATAGAGGGGAATAATCATTTCCCTAGATCTGATGGCAATGCTCCTACTAACGCAGCCCAATATGCTGTTAGCCTTCTTGACAACAAGAGCACACTGCTGACTCATATCCAGCTTCTCATCCACTGTAATCCCCAGGTCCTTTTCTGTAGAACTGCTGTTTAGCCAGTCAGTCCCCAGCCTGTAGTGGTGCATGGGATTCTTCCGTCCTAAGTGCAGGACTCTGCACTTTTCCTTGTTGAACCTCATTAGATTTCTTTTGGCCCAACCCTCCAATTTGTCTACGTCACTCTGGACCCTATCCCTACCATAGGCGCCGACTCCATGGGTGCTCCAGGGCTGGAGCACCCATGGGGAAAAATTAGTGGGTGCTCTTCACACAACGGCAGCCAAGCTCCCCAACCCGCCTCACCTCGGCCTCCTCCTCTGAACGTGCTGCGTCCCGGCTTCTCCTTCCAGTGCTTGCTGCCATGAAACAGCTGTTTTGTGATGTACCAAGCTCCAGGAGGGAGGAGGGTGAAGCAGCAATGTGGCATGCTCAGGGGAGGAGGCTGAGAAGAGGCAGAGTTGTGGCGGGGAGTTTGAGGAAGGGCTTGAAATGGGGGCAAAGCAGGGGCAGGAGGGGGTGGGGCCGAGGACAGATGTGCATTGAGCACCACCGGTGCCAGCAGAAGTTGCCACCTATGATCCCTACCCTCCAGCATATCTACCTCTCCCCCCAGCTTAGTGTCATCTGCGAATTTGCTGAGGGTGCAATCCATCCCATCATCCAGATCATTAATAAAGATGAACAAAACTGGCCCCAGGACTGACTCCTGGGGCATTCTGCTTGATACTGATTGCCAGCTAGACATTAAGCCATTGATCACTACCGTTGAGCCTGACAATCTAGCCAGCTTTCTATCCACCTTATAGTTCATTCATCCAATCCATACTTTTTTAACTTGCTGGCAAGAATACTGTGGAAGACCATATCAAAAGCTTTGCTAAAGTCAAGATATATCACGTCCACTGCTTTCCCCATATCCAGAGCCAGTTATTTCATCATAGAAGGTAATCAAGTTGGTCAGGCATGACTTGCCTTTGGTGAATCCAGGTTGACTGTTCCTGATCACCTTCCTCTCCTCCTAGTGCTTCAAAATGGTTTCCTTGAGGATTTTTCCAGAGACTGATTTTTCCAGCACTCTGTTCTTTCTGTTGTTAGTGGTAATGCGTATCAGGAAGTTAAGTTATGTCTCACTCCACAGCTGAAAACTCTGATTTTGAGGAATCTTTTTACTTAGACAACAATTCAGTGTTGATCTACAATGTCAAAAAAATGCAAAACACCCAACTTACTTTCCAGCCCTGCAAATGCTGACTTTTTAGTCAAAAAGCCAGCATTCCCAAAAGATGCCACAGTGAGTATATCTACAGTGCAGCTGACATCATGCTGCACAGCTCAGGTAGATAGACATGCACTAACACTGCTCACGTTAGCACACTAGAACAGCAGTGTAGCCAGGAGTAGCACCGGCAGCAACTCAGGCTAGCTGCCTGAGTACAAACCCAACTAGACCCTAACTCACTGCCCATGCCATAGGTGCTGACTCCATGGGTGCTCCAGCCCTAGAGCATCCACAGAAAAAAAAATTGTGGGTGCTCAGCACCTGCTGGCGGGCCCTGCCAATCAGCTCCTCCCCCTCCCTCCCAGTGCCTCCCACCCACCACGAATCAGTTGTTCTGCAGTCAAGTATCAGAGGGGTAGCCATGTTAGTCTGGATCTGTAAAAGCAGCAGAGAATCCTGTGGCACCTTATAGACTAACAGACGTGCAGTGCAAAGGAAGTGCTGGGGAGGGGGCAGAGCGAGGACAGGATGCGCTCAGGGGAGGGGGGTGGAACAGGGTGGGAAGAGGCAGGGCAGGGTGGAGCATGGGCAGGAAGAGGCAGGGTGGGGTGGGGCCTTGGGAGACAGGATGGAGTGGTGGCAGGGTGTGGGGTAGAGTGGGGATCGAGCACCCCCAGGGAAATGAGAAAGTCAGCACCTGTAGCTCATGCTATCCCTGGCTACACTGCTATTTTTAGGGCACTAGCTTGAGCAGAGCTATAGCATGGCTGTCTACTGGCAACATACCCATAGCTGCAGTGTAGACATGTCCATAGCAAATAACTGTGGAAACTCTCAGTCACCACTCTGTGATAATGGTTGGAACTGTGACTTTCAGTGACAGCTATCTATTGTACTTAAAGAGGCTAACCCCTAACTTTAACACAGGGTGTGTAAGGGGTGGAGCAGCTGTAAACATGCTTTGTTGTTACATTAACACTGATTTTAAGCAGTTTTATTATGTGTGGGAAATTTTGAAACAGGAAACAGGGCTGAGTCAATCTCACCCTTGCATTCCGTTCTTGAACAATTCCATTAAGCTCAGACTGGCAAGGCATCATACCCTGAGACAAAGTCATTTTCTGCATCTTTCATCATTCTTTAGACCCAAGGTAAATAAAAAGGTTTTAAAGTTTTGTGAGACTAGCCTGAGGTATATGTCCCAGGTCCAGGGGTCAAAGTGAGGTACTCCATACTGGTAAGAAACCACACCAGCCCATAACCAGCCCACATTAAAGCGCTGCTGCAAGCTTTAATGTCCCTGCCCCTTTTGCCTTCCCTATCGGGGGCCCTGCTGGTAGGGTCCATACCAGTAGGGTCCGCCGATGGGTGGGGGAAGGGGCAGCAATGTTAAAGCACTGCCGTGGCAAAGGACCCTGCGTGCTTTAACATCCCTGTCCCTTCCCCCCCACCCCGGCTGCTGATGGGCAGGGGGGCAAAGGGAGCAGCTGCCCTAGAGCCGGTGATTTAAAAGGGCCCAGGGTTCCAGATGCTGCTGCCACTACCGCAGCAATGGTGTCTGGAGCTCCAGACCCTTTAAATCAACACGGGAGCCCTATGCCACGCGGGCCAAGGGCTGGCTGGGGGATGCTGAACCCCAGCCCCACCCACTCCTCCTGAGGCCCCACCCCTTCTGGGGGCCAGACCCACCCCAACCCCATATTGATAAGTGTTCTCAGTTACTTTCACCCCTGCCCAGGTCCATACAGAGAAGCAGTTATGCTAACACTTGGTCCTAGTAAAATAAAAGAAAGCTTCTTCCCAGGGTTTGTACCAGGGGCACCATTTCAGATTCAATGGAGGGGAGCAACTTTCAGTAGGAGTCCGGGGGCTCTTAGGCCCTTTAAGCTCTTGGATTTTTTGAAGATTAAAAATATAGAAGTCAGTTTATTTCAGACGCATTTGTTGTGATTATTTCCGCCACCACCCAGAAGGGTGTCCCACCTCCACACAGCCCCAGATCACATGCTTCCCCCCCCCCCCCGCTTCTCACTGTACTGCCCCCAAATCACCTAGAAGTGCCCCCACTGGGCAGCTCCCCCGCCTCTCAATCGCACATCTCTGGCTCCCAGGGACAGAGACAGCAGAAAGGTCAGAGACAGGGAGGGGGGCCACAAGGGGGTTCCCTGTTCAATACCCTGCAGGCACCCCATCCACCTAGGCCAGTGCTCCCTGCTGCAGGTGTGGGGGTTTCACCAGGGGCAGCCCCCTTTCACCCTGAGCTGAGGTGACTGACAGCACCATGGACCAATCACTGCTCTCCTCGGAGGGTGGTGCTCCGTGACACAACCCTGGTGTCCATTCAGAGAACCAGCTGCAGCCTATCCTCTGGGCTCCAGTCAGCCTGCACACAGCTCATTTACAGCCTGGGAAAGCTGCACCATGACTTGGCCAGGGCTCACCAGGATCATGGAGGGAGGCACTTATGTGCCACCCAACCTATCTGGCACTACTAGCTTGTATTTATTTTTAATACCAGCTGACTCCAGTTAAAAAGCATAAAAATTAAAGATCAACCAATCACTTTAAACAGCTGTCTTCATCTGAAGTCCAAAAGCACCAGGATGAAAACCTGCATCACTATCCTTGTCTCTTAGGCTGTGTCTACACTAGCTTCTCTCACTCCCAAATTTCCCACCGTTGGTAACAGCAGTGCAGCTCCACCAGCGGTGGCTAAAATGGGAGTATTGGTGTACACTGTCCACTGACATTTTAACCACCTAATCCAGGAGATGTCCACATAAGATAGTTAGAACCCAATGGCGATAATAGCAGTCCCACCATTGCTACCACTGGAGGAGCTTAAATAGTGGTGGCAATTGTGGAAATTTGAGGGAGAAGTCCTACTGTAAACAAGGCCTTGGACCTAGTGATGATTGTACTTGCTTTAAGTTGGGAAGTATTATTTTCTGTTGTCCTTGTTGATGAGGTAATATATCTAGTCATTAATGCAAGGGACTGGGATTTGGAAGGCCAGCCTTATACTCACAAATGCCACTAACATGCTGTGTGACCTTCAGCAAATCACTTAGAATATATCTACACTGCAATAAAAGACACACAGCATGGCCACAGCTGGCGCAAGAAAGCTGACTTGGACTGGGGCTGTGGAGCTAAAATTTGCAACATAGATGTTTGGGCTTGGGCTCTGAGACCCTGCACTCCAACCTGAGCATCTCCATTGCAATTTTTAGCCCCAAGAGCCCAAGTCAATCAACCCAGGCTCTGAGACTCTGGGTTTTTTATTGCAGTGTAGACATACTTTTAGGCTCAAATTTTAGACACATGCTCAGCATCTCCCCAAAAAATCAGACTTTAGCTGTCTTGGTTTGGAAACTAACAACTCAAGGCACTCAAATTAGTGGACATTTCACAATGTAGACTTTAATCTCTGTGCCTTAGTTTTCCCTTCTGTGACACAAGGATACTACTACTGCCCTTTAATGTCAAGGGCTTAGTATCCTTACATAAAAAGGATTGTCAGGGTTCCTACAGCATTGGACACACTGCCATGACTGGGCACAAAGAACTAGCCTGGAGAATTGGACAGACATCTCAGTTGTCTACCAGAGCCTCAGCTTTAATTCAAAAGGTAAAACTCTAACTGTTATGAAAATCTTCAAAGCATGAAATACTTATAATTGACGCAGAGATGTTCACTTGAATTAGCAGAGAGCCTGAAATAATAGCTTTGAGTTGTGAACTGTCCCATTCACTCCAATGGGTGCTGACTCAGATGACAGTGGTGATAGTTCATAATGTTGACATTTAGGGTATTTCACTATTGAAAGAATAGAAAAAAGAAGATAAGTTATATTATGAAGACCTACACCAGCATTTCCTAAAGCATAAGGCGCTCCCTGTTGGGGGCTGTGAAGGACTAGCTGGAGTGGGACAGAAGATGTATGTGTTAAGATGGGTCAACCTTTAACACCACATAGTGGAGCTACAAGGGGGCACGATGGTTTCAGTTTCCTGAAATGTAGCACTGAGATTTCAAAAGTTTAGGAAACATTGTCTTAAGTGCAGTGTATTTTTAGGTTTTGTTAATATCACACACACACACTCTCTCAGACACAAACTCCCTGTAGGGAGAAAATCTGTGCACCTGTATGATGTTTTCTTTATTCTTACTGGCAACAATAAAAATAGTTTGACAAATATTTTCTGCAGGTTACTTATAAGAATATTAGGTTACACTCATGACACTACATAGTGCTGGAGATAAACCAGCCACTGTGAGGATATTGGTTTTCCTTCTACTTCATGGATATATGGATACTATTTTCTACCTATATCAGTGTATTCTGAATTTTCTGTAGTACTCTGTAGGGGGAAAATTCTTTGAGTAAAAGCATCATGAATATTTGGTAGACAAGTGTACATAACCAGTGAATTAATGCAGCTACAGGTAGTGTTTGTGTGATGTCAGATACTTTTTATTGAGTCCCACTCCATAATCATTCTCATACTTAAATACATGGTATAACATTAATGACAGACTGTTTCATTACAGCTTGTAGAAGAGTCAACTTACTGCTAGTATGTCCTCAGGGCTGGGCATAGCATAGCAGGCTTTTCTCAGCATTCCAGCTGAGTGACTTTAAAGTTTCTCCCCTTTATGTGCAAACTCAAACACCAAAGAGCAGAATTTCTTCCATCCTCCTGTGCTTGATCCTGGATTAACTCTTGCCCCCACTCCTGGAACTCTGAAATGTTCCATCTTGTTTTTATTACAGAGTGCAACCTCCCAGAGCTTCCTGGAATCACCTCTCCACAGGGCTGCGGCAGGAGCCTATCCCTTCCTGCTATCCCATAAACTCCAGTGCAAACACACCCCTCTGTCTTTACCATCACTACTTTCAGTTTCTTCCAGACCCAGGACAAAATGCCTCTTGCCCTGGGGGCTTCCTCCTGGCTCTGGGGTTCTCTCTGCTTTGAGAGGCAGTGCGAGTGAGGAGAATTCTAGTTTCATGGTTAGGGCACCCATGTGGGAAATCCAGGATCTAGTCTTGCTGCTTTAATGACTATTTATCAAACACGGAAGAAATTTGAAAAGACCATCCTCAGACTATCCCATAGTTCAGTGGTAACAACAGTCTTCTGAGCAGTGGGAGACCCCTGTTCAAATCCTTGCTCCCTTTCAGCCTGAGGGTGAATTTGGGCATGGGGCTCTCACATCCCCCATGAGCACTCCAGCTACTGGGCTAAAAGCTTATGGTGGGCTCCACCACATCCTCCTCTCAACCCATTTTCTGTGGAGTGAGGCAGGCACCTCACTCTTTCCCGCAAGAAATAATGTAGGTGCCTTGGCTGCCTATTCCAGGAGAAGATGTGGTGTCTATGGAAGAAGATTAATTCGAGACCTCAGGAAGATCAGGTATAGATCATTTATTACAGATTCAGCTCAGCAACTCAGAGTATGGTGTTACTGTTTAGGTGGCTGTATTAGAATGGCTTACAGTTCCTCCTAATGTATCTATTTAGCTAAGCTGAATACACCCAGCCCAAGGTACACCACTTACCCCTGGTCTGGCACCTGTTCTTGATCACTTTGGGGATTAGCTCCTGAGCCAACACCCCCTTCCACACCCATTGCTGTCTCTCCCTCTGGTCTGCAGCCCCAGGAACCACAGGGCCCTCTTCATGACTCAGCCCTCCAGCCAGGTCACTCAGTATTCCTCCCTTCCAGAGTCCCAAAGTCCCTTCTCCATGGCAGTTCTAGGCAATCATCCCTTCTGCTACCTTGGTACCACTTCCTCAGTGGCTGGTATAGGAATCCTGGGCCCACCTTCCGCACCAAGTTCCAGTTCAGAGACCTCAGCTCAGCAGTTCTGGGCTTTCCTCTCTTAATCCTAACTGCTCTTTCCCTGACCTGCTTCCTACCACACTTAGTTCCACTTCTCTCTCTAGGTGTACCAGCTCCAAAGCCCTCCTCCCAGGGGGTGACTACTATCACTGTCTGCCTGCAGCCTTCCCCAACAAACTGTCTGTTACTAACTACCTGGCTTTACACAGGCCCCACATGTTCCTACACAGCTGAGCCTGCTTTCAATTAGATCCCTGCTCCCTGGCTCCTCCTCTAGGTGCCACCTGTGGAATTAATTGGCCTGCTTGGCCACTTTAACCCCTTGCAGTTCTGGGTGGGGTGGCTGCCCCATCACAACCCCTTAGAGCGACATATCTCCACCTTTCCAGTTAAAGAATTTGTGCAACATTAAGCAAAACAGCTATCTAGATATGCTTAAACTTAGCTTGCTACAGTTTTAACAATTCTCAATCTGTGATGTTTTCTATGCAGTCTGTTTGATCTGCACGACAACAGGACTGTCCCTGCGTCAGATGCTGCTTTGTCTGTGTTTCATGCTCCATTTCCCTTTCTGTTTTAGACATTGAAGTTCCCGCCTTATCCACCCTTTCTTTGGGAACATATTATAGATGTCTCCTGTTCCTTCCGTAAGTCTGCTCTTCAGGAGTGACCACTTCATGTGACCTTGGAGCCACTGCACCAGGAACTACTGCCTTTTGTTCCCAATCATTTCCATCATATATACATCCAGTATTCCGAGGCTGCAAAAGTTCTAGTTGTTGTCACCCTCTGTCACAATACGTTTTTTGTTTTTCTATGTCAGCTTTCTGCAACCCTTTTACATCATCATATATATTTTTATCTTTTTCTACAAAAGTAGGTAGGCTAGTTTTTAGATGTCTGTTAAACAGTATGTCTTCAGGAGACAACCTGTGACTCGATGTTGCCCTATAGTTAAGCAGTGCCAAGTAAGGATCTGAATTAGATTCTTTCACCTTTTTTAGTAGTCTCATTATTGTTTTTACAACATTCTCAACTAGGCCAGTTACTGTGGGGATCCAGGACTTGTTGTAATATGCTTGAACCAACAGTCTCTTACAAATGTTTTATATGCAGATTGTTACTTCTGAGGACATTCTGCATCAAAACAATTTTGCACACAATATTTTAAAATTCTGCAAAATGTATTTGACAAATAAATGTGGACACTCCAGCATGGCACTGGGGAGCACAGGCCACTGGCTGCACAGAGGTGGGAGATCACTGTGCAGCTCCCCTCCTTCCCCCCAGGATACGGATTCAGTAGAGAGGCTGCACCCAACCAGTGATGAGCTGCCAAATATTAACAACTGATTCCCTCCTCCTCACCCCACGAGGGGGTCGTGCCCCCACCCACCCCCTGAGGACTGTGCCTGCCGCCATCCCAAACCCCACGTTTCTCTTGACACCGCCACAAGCCAGAGGCCCCTGCCCCATCCATATTCCTTCCCTGTCCCGTAACTGCCCCCTGCCACTCCATCCAACCCCTTCTCTTATTCCTGATGGCCCCCTGGAACCCCTGCCCCATCCAACCATCCCTTCTCTCTGTCCCTGACTGCCCCCCACTACCTCATTCAACCCCTACTCCTTCCTGACTGCCCCCCCACCAAACACCCCCAACCTGCTCCCTGCCCCCTTGCCACACTGCCTGGGGCCTGGACCGGGTCTGCTCTGCTGGGACCGCTACTGGCGTTGCAGCGCCTGGACTCCCCGAGCTGGGCCAGCCGGGCCGGAGCCGCTCAGCCAGCACCGGGACTAGCGCTGTGGGGCGCGACTCCCCGAACTGGGCTGGAGCTGCACAGCTGGGACCAGCCCGAGCCGGGGGCATTCGGCCGGGGCCAGGGGGAGCCAGACTGGGCTGCGCACGCTGTGCCTCCCTGGAGCCCTCCACGTGTCCATCCCCCTGCCCGGTTTACCTGCCTACTCCGTGTTTCAGGCTTCCCACAAACATTTGATTCACAGGAAGCAGGGGAGTGGGGAGTGTTCAGAGGAGACGGGGAGGTGAGCTGGGGTCAGGGGCCGGGTGAACAACTGCCCGAGCCTTTGTTAAATTTAAAAGCTTTTTTAGAACCGGTTGTCCTGGAACAACTGATTCTAAAAAGGCTTCTAAATTTAACAACCGGTTCCTGTGAACCAGTGCGAACCAGCTGGAGCTCACCACTGCACCCAACCCTGAAACAGTGTAAGGATCGGGCCTGCACCAGAAGGATCAAGCCTGCCCCCACCTGCCCCCTCCATGCACCAGATGTGGGCAGGCAGGCTCAGCAAGGCAGGATCCAAGTGTGGAGGGGGTTAGTGTGGGGGGATCCAGGTGTGGGTTGAGACGGTTCTGTGTGGGGCAATCTGAGTGTGCATGTCTCAGTGGGGGATCTGGGTGCAGAGGGGATCTGGATGCACAGGGGCTTGTTGCGGGGGTTCTGGGTGCAATGGTAATGGGACTCTGTGGGGGGGTCCAGGTGAAGGTGGTTGGGGATTAGCAAGGGGTGTCCGGGTGTGCAGGGGGAAAGAACTCAGTGGGGGGCCTGGGGGGGGGGCTGAGTGAAAGGTCCAGATGCTGGGAGAGTGGGACTCAGTGGGGTGGAGATCCAGGTGCAACTCGTTGGGGCTGGTAGGGTGGGGATTCAGGTGTGGGTGGCTCTCAGGGTGGTCCAGGTGCAGGGAGAGTGGAGCTCATCAGAAGGTTTCTGAGTGTGTGGGGTGGGGTGAGGCTCATCAGGAGGGTCTGGGTATGAGGGGGTCTGGATGCACAGTGGTTGGGTGGATGGGGAAGCAGTTCCCTGTACAGGAATCCTTCCCCCTACAGCTGAGGAGTGATGAGTGCAGGAACCAGGGGGAAGGGAGAGTTTTCAGCGCTTCCTGCAGCCAGGAGAAATCGGGGGGTGGGTCTGACCTGGCCCCAGATGCTGTGCAGGGGAAGAGGAAGTCACATCCTCCCCAGCCCAGCCTGAACTAGCAGCTAAGCCCAGCGCAGGGCAGGAGCCACCAGCCGGGTCTTCCCCAATCCTGCCTCCTGCGCCCAGTGATTTACCTCTTTGCCAGCTGTCTTGGGCACCCAAAACATAATGCTGGGGAGAGTTGCATGACCGCTCTTGTGACTTCCCTTTGCTTCTCTGTCAGTATGTCATTTTTCTGCAGGAAAGCAAATAAATCTGTGGGGGACATAAATTCTGTGCATGAGCAGTGGTGCACAATTCCCCCAGGAGTAAAATTGTGGACTATCGTCTGACATTACCACTGCAAGAATATCACGTCTAGCAAATGTTGATAGAATGCAGACTATTACATACTTTGCCAAGATATTATCCAGTACAGCAGTCTTGGGAAAGTGTGAGTAACAGTCCAAAAAATCAAAACATAATCTTTGTCAGCATAATTGAATAAATCAATACCAACATTATACCAAACTTCTAAAACTTCCTGATGTACCAACATAGACTCTTTTGCAGGTGTAGCTTGAATTTTTGACATGTTTCTTATTTCTTAATTGTTTTTTCTATACTTTCATTCATTTGAGGCCAATACAATATATCTCTGTACCTTCTTTTGGATTTTGCAATTCCTAAATGTCCTTCATGAATTCTAATAAGCATGTCAGATTGTAACATTTAGGGGATGATCAGCTGGTTGCCTCCAAACAAAATACCATCAATCACAGAAAGTTCTTCTTCAAGTGAAAATATGGACTAGGCATATAGTGCCCAGGCCAATCTACTGTTATCACTTTCATCACTCTTTGCAAGGTTTCATCTTGTGATGTGGCTGCTGAAAACACAGTCCACATTATCAGAGATTGGGTAGTTTTCCTTTATAAGGTTCACATATTCTGAATCATTTTCTGCTATAGTATTGTCAAAAACGCTTCAGGTGGGGGCGCGCTCAGGGCTTCTGACCCTCAGGAGCATTGGGACTCAGGGCTTTAGACCGGTGGAGAGCACTAGGGCTTGGGGCTTCAGCTCTGCAGCACCGTTCCTGGCTTCAGCCCTGCAGGGGGTGCTGGGGCTCAGGGCTTTAGCTACGAGGGGAGCGCCGGTTTCAGCCCCAGCACTCCCCCCCTAGTTAAAGCCCTGAACCCTGGCTCTTCCCCCCACCTGCTGAAGCTGGAAGTGGAGCCGTGGGGAGCCCCAAGCCCCAGCACTCCCTGTGGAGCTGAAGCTGGGAACGGAATTTACAGGGCTGAAGCCCTGAGCCCCCAGTACCTCCATGAGGATGAAACTAGGAGCAGAGCTGTGAAGCTGAAGCCCTGAGCCCCAATGCTCCCCCCAGGTCTAAAGGTCTAAATGCTCCAATGCTCCCCCCAGTGCTCCCCCCAGGTCTAAAGCACTGAGCCCTGGTGCTCCCAAGGGTCAGAAGCCCCGACTCCCGCCCCCTGCAGGTCTGACTCTGCTCCCCCCACATCCTGCAGTTGCAGCTCCAACCCCCCACGTGGCTGAAGTTACGGAACATTTCAGAGTTACGGACAACCTCCATTCCTGAGGTGTCTGTAACTCTGATGTTCTACTGTATACCGTAGCACATTCCATACTTCAAATATTTGTTGCACTGTCCTATGAAATACCTCTGGTGCAGATCTTAACGCAAATGGCCGCCTGCACAAGTCATACCTTCCATATGGTGTATTAAAAGTACATAAACATATGCCTCTCTCATCTAAGAGGATTTGCCAAAATCCTGCTGATGCAGCCAACATGGAGAAGTATTTAGCACCAGCCATTTCTCTAAAAATTTCTTCCCTAATGGGCCTGGGAAAACATGCTGTTTTGACATATTTGTTACATTCTTTAGGGTCTAAGCATAACCTAACGGTTCTGTCTTTCTTTTCTACAGTTACTAATGAATGGACCCATTCTGTAGGCTCTTCTACTTTCATGATGATTTCTGGTGCCATTAATCTTTCTCTTTGTTTTTATCAGGTCTAGAGGAACATTCCCAGGGAAATGTATGATGGAGCTATTAGGTTAGAACATAAGAATGGCCCTACTGGGTCAAACCAAAGGTCCATCTAGCCCAGTATCCTGTCTTCCAACAGTGGCCAGCGACAGGTGCCCCAGAAGGAATGAACAGAACAGGTAATCAAGTGATCCATCCCCTGTCGCTCATTCCCAGCTTCTGGCAAATAGAGGCTAGGGACACCATTCCTGTCCATCCTGGCTAATAGCCATTGATGGACCTATCCTCCATGAATTTATCTAGTTCTTTTTTGAACCCTGGTATGGTCTTGGCCTTCACAACATCCTCTGGCAAGGAGTTCCACAGGTTGGTTGTGCATTGTGTGAAGAAATACTTCCTTTTATTTGTTTTAAACCTGCTGCCTATTAATTTCATTTGGTGACCCCTAGTTCTTGACTTATGAGAAGTAGTAAACAACACTTCCTTATCTACTTTCTCTACACTGGTCATGATTTTATAGACCTCAATCACATCCCCCCTTAGCTGTCTCTTTTCCAAGCTGAAAAGTCTGTCTTATTAATCTCTTCTCATACAAAAGCCATTCCATACCCCTAATCAATTTTGTTGCCCTTTTCTGAAGCTTTTCCAATTCCAAGATATCATTTTTGAGATGGGGCGACCACATCTTCATGCAGTATTCAAGATGTGGGCGTACCAGGGATGTATATAAAGACATTGACAGGTTCTGTCAATTCTATTTGATATTCTGTTGGCATTTTTCCTATCCTTATAAAAACATCCTAAAGCTGTTCCTCAATATCTAAGTCCCCTTGCCTCTCTAATGTGTATAGTCTCTGTACTAACTCTGGAGCTTGACATGTGTTCAAGCCCAGTATAAGCATATTTTTTTCCTGGCACAATTACAAATATTATTATTTCAGTCTTATCTTTTAATGTTACCACTATGTCACACATGCCCAGAGGGTAGGAATGAGCTTGCCACTGCAAGCCCTTAACTTCAATGTGAGGTAATGAGTGACTCCTGTGCTAGGGTCCAGTCAATCCACAACCCAGGACCTGGTCATGTGATTCCCAGACCAGGTATATAAGCCCCACAGGAGGAACAGCAGCTCAGTCTGCTCAATGTCACTCTTAGGGCTTGACAACTCTCTTCTGCCTGACAGTGGCAACAGAGTCCATAAGGCTTGGCCTACTACAACCTTGCTCTCACTCCAGTCCTGTTCCAGCCCTGCTCTTTCCACTGTCCTGCTTCTAGTCCTGCTCCAACCCCATCCCAGACTTCTGATTCCAGCTCCAACCACTAGGCCTGACCACTACGCATGACCATCTCCATCCCAGTGTCTGATAACCTGTCAATATATCCATTTTTTTTCTTCAGACTCTTTAAAATATATTGTGTCTCATTTCAAAGTCACAAAAGTTCCATTCATTTCCAAGGTAATAGTCCAATCATTTGGTGCAGCTGCTTCATTCAAAGCTCCTAAAGAAAACTCTTCTGTGCTGTTAGCACTGTTCTCCTCCTGCTACACAACATGCATACCTTGTTTCTTTTTGTGCTTCTGGTGTTCTTGCTTGCACACTCTTGCAAAATGATTGAATTTGTTTGCACTTGTTGAGACGTAATCCAAAGGCAGGGTATTGCCGAGGTCTGTGTTGGCTTCCACACCTTGTGCAAGTCTTTGGGTACGTCCAGACTACCTGCCAGATTGGCGGGTAATGATCGATTTATCAGGGATCGATACATCGTGTCTCATCTACACACGATATATTGATCCCCGAACGCGCTCCTGTCGACTCCAGAACTCCACCAGAGCAAGCGGCAGTAGCGGAGTCGATGGGGGGAGCCACAGCTGTCGATCCCGTGCCATGAGGATGGGAGGTAAGTCAAAATGAGATACATCGACTTCAGCTACGCTATTCCCGTCACTGAAGTTGCATATCTTACATCAACCCCCCCGCCCAGTGTAGATCAGGCCTTTGTTGCCCTCAACAAACTCCTTTCACTTTTTGCAGGCTTGTTGTACATTTCTGCTCTGCACTGCCTTTGTGCTTTCACTTCACATTGAGGGTTTGTGATTCTGCCCATCAAAGAAGTGTCTTGTTTTTCCTCAAAAAATGTCAGTCTGTTCTGGGTAACTTCTCCTGCTTGACATATTCTTACTGCCTTTCCAGGTTCAACTTCCAACAGTCTTTTGCCAATCTTTGGATCTCAAACACCTATCACTTTTATTGAATCTGTGAACTGTCCATAATTACATGTTGGCTCAATAGTTTGAGATCCAACATAAATTCTTCAAAGATTCTGAGTTCTCATATGAAATTTATATCTTTCAAAAATTATGTACGTTTTGGGTATGCAGTGGACTTCAAATTTCTGCATAACTGTCTCATAGCATGTTTGCTCTGCCTGGCTTAACTGCACACTATTGTAAACATTGAGTGCTTCCAGCCCCACAATATTTAAAAAATAGTTACCATCTGCTTATCTTCTTTCTCAATGAAGCCACTTGCTCTGACAGGCTGACTTTCTGTTGAAATCTCTTCCAGGTATCTACTGCATTGCTTGATAACTTCAACTCCATTGGAGCTCTCAGCTGCTCCATTTTCTTTATTCCTTTGGTCTTGTACTCTCTTCTCCAATATCTCTTATCTGTCCACTCCTGGTACCAAGTGGTGTTTGTGGGTTTTGCATAAGGAGATTCAGACAGGACATTAAGATGATCAGAGTATATAGTTTATTATAGATGGGCTACTGCATAGGTGGCTATATTAGAACTGCTTGCAGCTCCCGCTAATGTATCTATTCAGCTAAGCTGGATACAGTACATAAAGGGACATATCCTCACAGAGGGGATCCCATTTGTGGGTTGCAAGCAGAGATAAGTGCTTTTCTGCAACCTGTGGCTAGCTCCATATGAGGGGTAGGGCCTAAGACACCCCTTTTATCTGCAACTTTCATTGGCTAGTTTAGGCAGGGAGCCACCTAACATGCTGGCTTTGTGGACAGGGGCGGCTCCAGGCACCAGCACGCCAAGCACGTGCTTGGGGCAGCAAGCCACTGGGGGCGCTCTGCCGGTCACCGCAAGAGCGGCAGGCAGGCTGCTTTCGGCAGGCTGCTTTCGGTCCTGCGGCGGCAGACCTCCCACAGGCAAGCCGCGGAAGGCAGGCCTGCCTGATGTGCTTGGGGCAGCAAAATGGCTAGAGCCACCCCTGTTTGTGGATCACATTCTAAGGTACCTGTCTCTCCTCATTGTCCAGGGAGCCTAAGCACCTAACTCAGGCTTTGTGGATCACAGTGTTGTTCCTGTGGTTTTCTAGGTGCCTAAAAGTTAGGAATTGCAATGTTCAGCATCGCAACACCTAAGTCTCTTTGCGGATCTGAGCCTTAAAACCTCATCAATGCAGGTATGAAAAAATGTGTATTGACTCATTTATTTACACTAGTAGTAATGAAAGCTTTATTAAAACTAACTCTTTGGACAGGTCAATAAACTGCTGCAGTTGGTTGATTTCCATCCATTGCTACAGAGATTTATTAAGAAACTTAGCTTTTCTGAGACAGGTTTGCCGAAGATAGTAGACTGTCAATTTTTTATGGTTTACAAAAATATTGACTCTAGGTCATTACAGAACATGAAATTTCTTGTGAATTTCATGGACTTTCTATTAAATCAAAGTATATGTAGGATCCTAGAGTTGCTCAAAATAATAGATAGAAATTTGCTAATATAGTGCCCGAACACAGAATCTGATTTCAAGGGATGCACCATGGGAGTTTGGTGAGGATTCAAGCTCTACAGTTCCTAAATTATGATAATGACACTGAATCAGCTGTATTCTAAGAACAAAGAGAAGGAAAAGTTTATGGTTTGGAAGAGATCTTTATCAGTGCAGATTTTGCTGATTACATCTAAGGTTACACAGAACACATGAACAAAAAGGGGAGTTTTGCATAATTAAGGACATTACAATTTGGCACTTTGTTATATTATTTTTGTAAGAGAAGAATTGTAATGTTGCATTCCACCGAAGCTGAATAGAGATGTTCTTTCTAGAGACGGGTAACTCGCCTAAGGAGGTGTGCTTTCTGGTAAGGATTCTTGTATATTTTTTTCCCCACTCACTTGAGGATCTCCTATAACACATTCCTCCCACTGGGCCCTTTTGCTTTCAGTAAACCTGTTTTGGCAGGAGAGATACAGATTAGTTACCCTTCAGGCATTAGAGTAAAGTACACCCCAATCTCATTAGATGTTAATTACATAGATTCCCTTAGAATCCACAGATGCTGTTAAGTTTAATATCTTCTCTCAGACTTTGATGGTAAAAAGGTGGCTTCTAACTGAGGGCAGCTTCTGATGAAGATAAGTATATGGGATTCTCATTGTGCAGACAGCTATAGTAACTCCTCACTTAACGTTGTTTCAGTTAACATTCTTTCATTGTTACATTACTGATCAATTAGGGTACATGCTCATTTAAAATTACTCAATGCTCCCTTATAACGTTGTTTGGAAGCCACCTGCTTTGTCCACTGTTTGCAGAAAGAGCAGCCCGTTGGAGCTAGCTGGTAGGGGCTTGGAACCAGTGTGGACCGGCAGCCCCCCTATCAGCTCCCCACTCCTCTAAGTTCCCTGTGCGGCAGCTGCCCACCAAGCTATCAATTGCTGGGCTATCAGTTGCTGGGCAGTTCAGCTGTTCCTACCCCCACTGCCATGTGCTGTTCCTGCCCTCTGCATTGGGGCTGCTCCCGGGAGCCTCCTGCTTGCTGTGCAAGGGGTGGGGGGGAGGGGAAAGAGGGGTGCTAATGTCAGGGTGTCCTCCTCCTCCCCCCTTGCTCCTTTACCCAATCGGGCCATCTCCACAGAGCAGGGGGGGACTTGACAGGGCTCAGGATGGAGGGAACTTGCTGGCAACAGCTTCTGTCTCAACTTGCTGATCTTCTTAAAAAGACAGTGTACTTAGAGTGGGGTCAGCATACTTAAAGGGGCAATGCACATCTTTCTCTCTCACACACACACACTGTATGTCTTTTCTCTCTCTGCCTTCCCTCCCTCCATTCATGCTGCCTTGTAGAGTGTGAGACTACATTAACAACGTGTTAACTCTTGAGTGTTCAGCCGAGTGCTATTTCATCATTTAGCAGTAAGGCATTCCCTGGGAAATATCCCACCCTCTGACTCCATCAACTGAACCAAGCTTCACAATCATCATTGCTGTGTAGAGTATTAAATTGTTTAAAACTTATACTGTGTGTATATATATATATATATTTTTCCCCAGGAAAAATTTTTTTCCCCAGACAAAAAACTATATATATTTTAAAATATATATAGTTTTTGTCTGGGGAAAAAAAATTCCCTGGAACCTAACCGCCTCCCATTTACATTAATTCTTATGGGGAAATTGGATTAGCTTAACATAATTTCACTTAAAGTAGCATTTTTCAGAGACATAACTACAATGTTCAGCAAGGAGTTACTGTATTCTCTGTTGAGTATGTGTATTATCTAAAGGCCCAATGCTCCTCTCACACTAGTTTAAATCAGGGTAACTCCACTCAAGTGAGAGAAGAATGAAGCCTGTAGGGTGAAATTCTGGCCTCATCAACAGAGAAGGGGGTAAGAGGGGAGGTCCAGGAGACAGTCCATGGAATGATTACAGGGATGCAGTGCCTGCAAGTGGCACAGAAGGAATGTGGGCTCAATTCTAGCCAATAGGCTGGAGTGACAGTGGTGAGGAGACGTGCCGCTGCCTTACTCCCTGGTTCCATTCACCACCCATTCAACCAGTGTGAAGCAGGCAAAGGCAAATCCCAATGGCATTGACAACACATAGCATTCAGTCTGACCTTCAAACAAAGCAGAGACATTCTAATGACAATTAACAGAAACACTGTACCTGCTCCCCTTTATGGATACTCAGATTTAAGTGATTCAAAGGTGTGAGACTATGGAATGGTATTTTTAATGCAACAAAACAGAGCAACAATTTCCCATAGGGTGCTTTTTAGAAACTAAAGGCACAGGATTACCAATAGCATAACATGGCACCTTAGCAGTTAAACACTAGTTAAAGTCAAAAGTACAAGAGTGTCACATGAGGCAAAAGATAGTCCTGTGTGGTGCTGGTATGTAGGGAGGGCAAGAAGATATAGAGAGTCTCTTGTGCACAGACTCAGCAGGGTAGGAGCCATTCACAGTGCTAGGAGCAGGCCCCGCTAAAGTGTGAACCCAAAGACCACATCCTTAAGGGACATGATCTTCAAGTAAGGAGTGTGTCCAGCTCCATAAACCAGCTGCAGTCAGCAGCAAGCACTAGCTAGCAGATCACGAACACACATCTTGCTCTGGCCCAGAAGAACAGCTGTGCATACCACAGTGTGGTATCCCTGCCCCCAGGATTACTGGGCTGCATCTGTGCTGTCTTTCACTTTGTTGCCTAGTCCAGGATTTGGCCTTGTGTCCTTGATTTACTGTAATTTCATGGGATTTGCCAGTAATATCCTATGCAGATTTTGCCCTTCAAAGGAAAGCTATTCATCTGTAGTGGTGCATGCAGACATTAATAAGAGAGCAGGTATGGTGGGAAATAGGTTTGCTGCACTGACTTAGTCAAACAGAATGACCTTGTCCTAAATTCACTATAATTCCATTTCGTCAGAATGAATCCCTCATTTGTTTGCAAGTCAAGGAGTCGCTCTTGTTCTTGAATATCCTCCAGTCCATCCACACTGGCCCTCCTGCTCCTGTCTTTCTGGGACAGGCAGCAGTAAACTGTTCGGATGGTTCTGCCAATAAACATAATACCATTACTTAGATGCCTACTGACTGCTTCTTAACAGGCGCTGTGCTCACAGAATGGGATTTAAATTTAGACCAGCCAGCATCCAGCTCAAGTGAAGTGAACATAATCAAAGAACTGATAATGTTGTTAGATAAAACGTCTGAAAGCACCAAGCATAGTAAAGAATAATTTCTTAATGGGCCATGACTTTTTTTTTAAAAAGAGAGATGTCTTTTTTATTATTCTGGTCCTTGCCAGAATGAGCTATCATAGCACAACATCAGGATATGCATGAAGAAACAAGAAAAGCAGAATATACATATGCATGGCAATGTCAAGTCAAGATAGGGTAAAGGAAAACAAATGCTTGTAGGATTGTGAACATAGTTATTAAGGCAAAATATCACCCATCAGACATTTCTAGAAACTATCCTTAAAGGAAACTTTATGAACTCCACAGATCAGCCCCTAATTAGAGTATTTAATAGGAGAGAAAGGGAAACTGATCCAATAACCTGAGTTCAAAATAAGAACTTCACAAAGGTTACTGAAAATATCTCTTCCTGAGATTATTACAACATCGTGGTATATTGCAGAGAAATGGAGGCTGATTTTTATACAGGGTCCTTCACCCAGAACAAGGGAATCCCGGTGCTAAGGGCCCATATAAAAGAAGACCAGACCTCATAGGAGGACCAATGTTTGCCATCCAGGCCTCCATTCTGCATCTACAAGCTCTTTCTCATTGCCATCCCACCTCCTTACCATACAGTGAGCTCTCTCCTGCACAAGTTTCTCCACCTCCTGAACTCACTATCTTTTTCCTCCCTCTTCTCTTCACTCCAAGCATATATATGGAGCACTCCACTGGGCTTGGTCCACCCTGAGGATCGGCAGTATTTCCTTAGAGAAAGCTGCTGAGCTTGGAAGATGAGATCTAGTTCCTTGCCATTCTTCGTCTTTCCATGGGTGTTGCAAAGCAAAGCTTCTTCTAGCACTGTCTAGTCTATGCGATAGCTAGAGGCTTAGCATAATCCCAATTTCCCTCCTCCTCCTCTCTCTGCCAACATGCATCCATGTTCTGGTGGAGGTGGGGCAGCAGACAAGAGGCCAAACAGCCATGTCTCCCTCCTCCTATGCATCTACAGCGGTCCATGGGGACAAAATCCAAAACAGGAACAGCTTAGGTTAGGCGGCAACCTGCATGTGGACTGATATCAGTTATTTGAAACCTTGTGTGAAAGTAGAATGAATTATATTGTAAGAATAGAAAGGATTAAAGAAATGCTGTCTGTACCTTTAAGCAAAACTGTTG
>NC_133771.1:176279058-176304120 GCF_003597395.2 Chelonoidis abingdonii
CCCACCCTGGGCAACATGCATTCGCTAATCACACTCATGCTGGGAACCCACCTCTTTGACATGACTGGACTTACGAGAGACACTAAGAAATATAGAACAATACTCATGTCGACCCTCAAAAAGGTGCAATTGTTCTATTCTTAATCGTCTGTATCTGAAACTGGAAATTGCAGCATTTCAACAAGTTTTGCTTAACAGGTACAAAGCATTTCTGAATCTTTCTAATTTACAATAGTGAATTCATCTACCTTTCACATCCTTCCTTTTGGTCAGGCGCACGCAGGACCAATCCATCCCTGGGTTTCCAGTACAAATTACTGTTCCTTATCTCTCTGTCATCAGTGATATTTTAAAATTATCATATTAGACTCTGTTATGGAGTATATACAGTCTACCATTGGATGCCACAGGAAGATAACATACAAATTATTAGGATTTCAGAACAGCATATTTTTTTCCCCCCAGGGCCCTTCCCTGAAACAACCAGTTTGCTACTGCCAGCAGAAATTGAACAGGTATTAGCCACTTCATAAAGAACTCGGCTCTACTGGGGAAGATATGAATTTGTCTCTAAGTGGCTATGTGATCTATTACTCATTTGGGTTAAAAAAATCGTAAAAAAGTGTTATAAACAGACAACAATGTTCCAATGCAGAGCACGAGTCCTCTTTGCGCCAGACTATGTCATGCTGACGTCGTTGGAGGTCACCTGTCGGATGTGTCTGTTTCTTTGCCAGGGCTCATTAACTTCTCGGTTTATTTGCCATTATTTATCTACATGCTTGTAACCTGTAAGGAGCCTTATTGCCTGGGTATTAGCCCCAAGTGGGAAAAGGAACTCGCCTATAGACTTTCCCAGGTCATTACTGTTCAACTATTGTGTAAACAGACAAAGTATCAGTGAGGTCATGGGAATTGAGTGGATAAGCCAGGACCGGAACAGCCAGTTTGAGAGTGGGCTGGGATGTGCTGCAAGACCAGGATTAGAAATAATAAGGGTCTGAGCTATCCACAATTGTGCTGGATAAAAGAATTGCCTATTGTGGATCCCCAGACCTTAAGACCCAGCAGTCGAGGAAGCAGGCACCACCAAGAGGCATGTTGGAGGAGGCCTCTGGTTCTGACAACCTCAACTGAGGGAATGCAGCTCACGCGTTTATGTCCACCAGGCAGCAGGCGGTGCTCACTACTGCTTCTTCTTGGCTGCTTTATCGTGTCTCGCTTCTGGCAACCTTACGAGAGCGTAGATTGTAAGGTATTTGCAAGCTGTTTCCTAACGTCTCTCTGGAGTCAATTGACTCTGCGTGGTCCGAGGTGAGATGGTTCACTGGGGGTGTACAATTCTTACACGTATGCGTGCATCCAACTCTGAGATGCCAAGATATTTTAACAGGCCGTCGGGGTAGTAAGCAGTGCTTTATTTCTTTACTAACTCCCTTGACTGCGGCTATAACAATGGCCTTTCACACCTTATCTTTTCCTGATGTCATACATTCCTCATTCACACAAATAGATTGAGAATAAAACAGTAGTATTTATGATCGACCAAAAGCATTGCAATTAAACCTGCTCAGTTTTACAAATTATCATAAGCAATTGTACTTGAAGACGCAGGCCTTCAAATGTTTCTCTAATTACTAACAGAGCACAATAGAGAATCTGTCTCTATAACTATAAAACACAGAGTTATGACCGAGGGCCCAATTGTATGCATATGGGAAAAAGAATAAGATTCCAGAGGTCTTTTCGTTCTGCTAAGTCAACAAGGGGCTGCAGGAGAAATCAAGTCATACATTATGGGACATTATTATTATACTGGAGAATGATAAAATGACTTACAGTACTTTGAACTAGTTATATCCTCAGTGGTCACTTCTTATTTATTTCCACGTACAGAAAAAATGGAGGTGATTTTGGGCTGTGCTTTAGCTTTGCAACATTTTTTTATCACCGCAATTTTAAACATTCAATTAAACACATACATTTAAAACCAAAAACAATTAGGAGTAGTAACATTATTGGTAACTGTTTGCCATTCAGTGCAAGCTTGATAGACGAACCAGCTAAATCATTGTTTGAAATTCAGTAAAGCTGAGACTGTTTTGTTGTTGTTGTGGCAAATAGTAAATGTAGATTATGTAACCACAGTACTTACATTACATTGTACATTGCGTTCTGGTGGGTTGCTAACACTTTTTAAACACTTTTCCCAAGAATTAACACATACACATATATACGTACTATTGGATTTATAAGCAAAAATAACATTTTCTACCCCGTTTGGGTGGCATTGGATTATTAGCTTAAAAGATCCTTTCTTTTACAAATACCTTGCTGATGGCAGCAAACACAGAGGAATTACCTCCATATTGTTCCTGTGTTTTTTTTTGTTGTTGTTTTGTTTTATAGGCCAGGCCAGGTTTAATGCTTCTACTTTTAAGGTTATGGGAAATTATTCCATCTGTAGTTATTAATTCATGAGGTGGTAGTACTCAGTTTTCCTCTTATATAGCAGAACCAAGTTTGTATGTTTTTAGTTAAGTTTATTCACCTGGTAATGCTGAGAAGCATCAATTACCATATTACTTAAAGGATTTTAAAAAAAATCAAAACACACTATAAGTTGTTAGGGTAGCTAGAACATTAAGTTATATTCAATTGTTTATTAAACATACATTAGCATCAAGTCTCTTAAAGATATCTTGTTATACTAGTCTTTCATTTAGCGCATTTCGTTTGTGCTGGCATTCTCACCTTCTTTATCAGTATAGGTAATTTGATCAACAACAGGCTGGCTATAATTGATTAAAGCCATCACAGAGCTTCAGAGACTCTGTCTTAACACACAGGGATCGAAAGAAACAACGCCATTGCGGCTTTTTGGAGCCTAATAGATTTAATTCAACAGCACTTTCATTTGCATTTCTTTACCCTTTCTACAATACTAAGCAATGAAAGGAAATGCAATTTTTCTAAATAAATTGTCAAAACATTAGGCCAATATAATTTTATACATAGGTGTAACTGTTTGTTTGTTGCTTACAGAGTTTTCATGTCCCTTATCAAAGTGAAAGTCGATTAACAACAGAGCATTTTAAGGCTCATGTTGTTAACATTGCTTCTTTTTGTTTTGAGCACCTCACCTTGCTGTTTGCTATCAGAGGGTCACTGTATTTCTTATTCTTTCATTACAGCTCTTATCTGCCTATTGTTCAAAAAAACACCCCAACCAGACAAAAAGCTCCAGAAATCTTCTACCTATTCCCTGATTTTGACTGGCCCTATTTGGCAGCAATGATTGGTCTTGTATTTAAAAACATTTGAATTTTTGTAAAGAATCATTACACCTAAGAGTTAAAGAATCCTTAAAGCTAAACAGCATCTAATTACTGTGTCTGCAAACAGGTTGTCAGTTTACTTTGAAAGAGCTCAAATGAATTTTAGTGCATTAAAAGAGAAAACAAAAACAATTTACTCACACGCTGAGACAGGAGTATTTACAAACATGATGTGGATGGTCTTTAGAATGCTTAAGAACTAACATATCTTTCACAGACAATATAGATACCTAACCATTTTCTTTTCCGAACATTTCTTTACATCTTTGTTTTCACATAGCTGTAATATAATTTAGTGTCAATTATTTACAGGCACTCTCTGGAAAAGGCCCATTTCCCCTCCAGAGCTGCAAAAAAAGTTCTCTCTTTTACATGGTCCTTTTAACATGTTTCATAAAGTTAACTGCTTAAGTCTCTCTTCAGCCTCTGTAAATATTTTCACTCTCTTTTCTTAAATCACTTGTTTTGTCACAAATGACACTTTTATCACCTCAGATTTCACCATATTATGACAATCCGGACACCACAAGAGTTAAATTGGTGCCAGGGGTCATGCCTTGCACTTACTGCTTTCTTACTCAGGAAATTCCCAGAATTTCAACCTGTTTTCAGTTTATCTGAAAGAGAGATAGATATGAAGCCATTTGTGAGTGGAATATCACATTTTAGATGTTCAGGGACCAGAAGGATGGGGGCTGAGTTTTGAGAGACCGTCCTAAGCTGAATGGTCGTAATATTTTGAGGCGAATCATAAGGGACAGAACAGGGGCTTTTTGTCCTTTACAATGAAGATTGGGAGTATGAAGTGGATGAGATAAGATAGAGAAGATAAGGAGACGGAGTAGAAGGGGAGCAGAAGAGTCGGGTGGGAGAGGAGGCTTTTATAAAGCTTAACGTTATATATATAAGAGACAATAATTTGTCGCTAATATTGCCTCTTCCAGCCACTGCAGAAACAATTAATAGAGCCAATTTAGTTTTAAGATTGAGAAAGAGATAATAATTTTTAGACATCCACTCGCAGAGAGAGAGAGATACAAGATAATAAAGAGAGAGATTTTTGGAGAGAGAGATATTTAATTAAAATCTGGACCCTTGTTTCAGGATTTAAAGAAATACTAATACGATATGAGCCGGCGTTCATATAGAGAGACTGCCGAATTAGATTCTGGATATATACAGAGGACTCACACACAGAGAGAGAGATATAGTCAGAGCGATGCCAGTGCACACCAAAGGACCCACAGGCTGACTGCCGCAATCGCCATAGAAATAACACCCGGGGTTTGACCCAAAGTGCGGTGCAGCAGTAAATTGTGCAGATTCCTCACTCAGACTGTGGAGGAAGATAGAGAAACTATCAGGACCGGAGAACAGACACTCCACAATCAAAAAAAAAAAAGAAAAAAAAACAAACAGGGGAAAAAAAAAACAGCACCAGAAACAAAAGGAAAGAATAGAAAAAAAGAGAGGAGATAAGAGAGACAGGACAGTTCAGTCTGGACACACAGAAATAATTACCTGACCTAGCAGCAGATTAATAACGGGATCCAACTAAGAACAAGGGAAAGAGAGAAGAAGATAGACTTCACTGTGAGATATATACGCCTTCCTTCGAGTGAAGGAAAGAGAAAATACCATGGACATCATATCAAAGGTCAGAACACACATGCCGCTTAAGTAGAGAGAAGGAGAAACCCTCGGTGGAATCCAATTGTCCAAAAGTAGATATAGATAAGACCACTCTGTTTATTAGGCACAGACGCTCTGCATAAACCAGGATATGTGAGCAGCAATAGAAAAACATATAAGATAACAATATAGAAAGAGCAGAGATAGAGACAAAGAGCAGACAGTAAAAAGCACCTGGCACAGCACATATCCACCTCTTTACTATGCTCGATAGATCTAAGGTAATCTTACCAATTGCCTTAAAATGCAAAGATAGAGTTAATGTTGTATTTCCTGACACTGGAGATAGATAGATATATAGAGACTAGAGTACAGCTATTTCTTTTAATACGCGTTCTATTATCTTACAATTAATCATATAATTAGAGGTTTCAAATACTGATATCAGTCAGAGAACAGTTGCCGCTAACCTAAGCTGTTCCTGTTTTAGAGATATAGAGTCCGCCAAGATAAAGATAAAGAGGGAGAAAAGCTGGTTGCCTCTTGAGATAAACTCCACCAGAACATGTTGGCAGAGAGAGGAGGAGGAGGGAAATTGGATTATGACTAAGCCTCTAGCAGTAGCATAGACTAGACAGTGCTTAGAAGAAGCTTTGCTTTGCAACACCCATGAAACGAAGATGGCAAGAACTAGATCTCAATCTTCAATATATTATCAAGGAAAATATAGATACAGGGTGGACAGACAAGATAGAGATCCATATATATGCTAATAGAGAGAGAAAGAAGAGAGAGAGAAGAGGTGGAGAAACTTGTGCAGGAGAGAGAGAACTGTAAATGAGAGAGAGAAGATGAGAAAGAGCTTGTAGATGGAGAATGAGGCCTAGAAGTCTCCTAGAAGAATATATATTATACTGGGCTAGACGGGATTCCTTGTGTCTGGGTGAAGGACCCGGATAAATGCTCCATTTCTCTGCAATATACCACGATGTTTGTTAGATAATCTCAGGCAGAGATATTTTCCAGTAACCGTTTGTGAAGTTCTAATTTTGAACTCAGGTGTTTTTACTGTCTTTTGCTTTCTTTGTCCCTTTGTCTAACTCCTGCTCTTTTATCTGTATAAATAAGACTGTTTAAGCCTTGCATGGCTGCTCACATTATCTGGGTGTATTAGCAGAGCGCTGTGCTAATAAAACAGAGTGGTCTGACAAACTGTAAGTCCTGAGTCTAACTTTGACACTTGGCCATAGTGCTTGGGAATCTATGGCCTTGTCTACACTACTGGGGTAAGTCTACCTAAGTTATGCTACTCCAGCTATGTGAATAACGTAATGGAGTCGACGTAGCTTAGGTCAACTTACTGCAGTGTCAACACCACACTGCATCAACAGAAGACACTCTCCCATCGACTTACGTTACTCTTATTGTTCTGGTGGAGTATTGGAGTCAACCAGAGAGCATTCTGAGGTTGATTTAGCGGTTAGACCCACTAAATCAGCCCCCACCCATCACTTAACTTCAGCTGCTTCAGGGGAAATGTGGTGAACAACCTGACAATTGAGACCAGGCAGTAAAGAATACAGTGCTACTTACCAAGTCTCCAACACCACTTAGAATTGTGTTCCAGGAAAGTTCTGGATTTTCAGGTTACCTGCTTCCATCAATTTTAATCACCATAAGTGTTAATAGCTATATTCAGAGCTTTCTGACCAGCTATCTGTACCTCACCAATGACTAGATTTCCTATGACTTCCCTGCCTCTGCACTGCTGAGGCTTTCACACATCTATGAAACAAATATGAGACTACATCACTTATTAATAAGGCCTATTTGAAGCAAAACAAAGCACACTAGAGCCCAGATTTGAGGGGAGAAATGGACTCCCAACATAATCAGGCTGCTCCAAGTTCTGCCAACTCCATAGGAACCACTCTGCCATTTGAGGACCACCTAGAGCACTGTGTAGTCCAGGCCTACCTACTCCTCCCTGCCCCTTCCATGCCTTCAATGCACCCTTATCTGAAGAACTAGTAAAGCTTGCTATGTGAGCAGGGGTGGCTCTAGACATTTTGCCACCCCAAGCATGGCATCATGCCACGGGGGGTACTCTACCAGTTGCCGGTCCTGCGGCTCCGGTGAACCTTCCACAAGCATGCCTGCGAAGGGTCCGCTGGTCCTGCGGCTCCTTCGGTGGAGCCGCGGGACCAGTGGACCCTCCGCAGGCATGCCGCCGAAGGCACCCTGCCTGCTGCCCTCCCAGCGACCGGCAGAGCGCAGCGCCTCCCCTTCCACCCCCCGCGGCATGCCGCCCCAAGCACGTGCTTGGCATGCCGGGCCTGGAGCCGCCGCTGTATGTGACGAGAATATTCAATTGCCTTTTTAGAGCAGCTGTCTGGTTTCTTTGTGCTGCAGAGTTGCCAGAGCAGAGGCCAAGAATCTGGTCCAAAGTCAATGCATCATCCCTATGTTTCAGTGGAATATGGCCTGTATGACCCAACGGGCAGTCAGATTCCACGCCACCTTTTCCATTAATTTAAAACTCAGCTCCTGTCTGATACTTTTTGCAATATGTTTGTGTCTAGGGACATTCCATTTTGCTAACTGGTATGTAATTCTAGCGTGCTTATATAAAGACAAATTAACACAAAATCCCCAAACCTCTTGTATTTCACACCACATGTAGAGAGAATCCCTCAAACAAGCTTATTTGAAGTGCTTGTTGTGTCTATTACTTATTTAATTGGCAGTGACTGATGGAACTCTCTTGGGGGAAAAAGGTTATTTGCACAGACTTTAGTTCTACTTTTGCCAGTTATACTCAAATATTTGAGTGAATTCTAGTCTTTGGAGGGTTTTCTTTTCCCCTTGCATATAAAAGACAATTGCAAGCTTATGGAAATAAGCTCCCAAGAAAAGTTACAAAATAAGGTTTTATTTGATACAAAACAAGTATAAGTATCATTTAAAAGCCTTCCAGACTTCTGCCATTGGTAGTGCTTTGAATTATGGTATTTGTTTGCTTTTTGGAGGGCTTGGGAGGGAGGCAAATGACAAACTAAAAATGTTTGCAGTGCTATTGTAGCCATGTTGGTCTCAGGATATTAGCGAAACAAAGTGGATGAGGTAATGAGGTAATATCTTCTGTTGGTGAAAGAGACGAGCTTTTGAGCTACACAAACCTAAAGAAAAGCTCTGCATAGCTGGAAAGCTAGTCTCTTTCACCAGCAGAATTTGGTTCACTAATAGATATTACCGATCTTGTCCCTCCAAACCAAAAATGATCGCTTCCACACTCAGGAAATGACAAATATTCTGGCTGTGTGTTGATTTCATACAGAACAATGCCATTTTTCAAAGATTTGTACAGGTTGAATAGTGTGTGATGGACCTGGAGCTGTTTTCTGATCGTTTATGAATACTGTATGTTTGCTTGTTGTAAGGGGGTTTACTGAATCCATGGGGTAAATGCAAGAAGAAGCTGACTGCAGGTAGGCAGGAAACAGTACATGGCTTCAGATAGCTACCCATCTACCAACACTTAATAGGCAATTCAAGAGCCATTTGCTTTGAAATCTACCTCTGACATGCTCCTGAGCTGTTTTGGGCAGCAGGGCCAGAAGGCCCAAGAAAAGGACACAGAGGGCTTCTGGCTGGATACAAGTGACCCTTCCTAGGGAAGGGGCAGTTGTCTGGGATCTGTTTGGGGAAACAGATTGACACACACAACCCCCTGTTGGAGGGTTCTGCAGAAACTAGGCCTTCCTAGAATGCCTTCACAAGATGAAATGGCTTAGGTAGAACAGTCATGTGTATAGACTTTGTTGTTTTAATAGTAATTTCTCTTATTCATGCTTTGTTCCTGCTGTTAAGATTAAACAATATTTTGGTTGGCAAAGGCTATCTGGTCACTATTTACCACAGGTCACAAACTCCCAAAGGGCAGGACTGCAGGTTCCAAACACATTCAGACCTGCTTGGGTAAGTATGGTTGATCATGGGGAACTGTAGCCCAGGGCCAAGAGATGAGTCTAAAGTGGGAGAATTGTGTAATTCCACCCCAGGAGAGGTAAAGGCTCGGGGCCGGAGACCAAGGGGATGCACTCAGACCCGAGAGGAATCAGAAATGCCACAAAGCCTGTAACTGTACCACAGTGATCTGAGCAAAAGTATGACTAATGAACAAATCAGTGTGACGCAGCAAATGTGATATCTAGAGAGTCAGTCATTCAGATGCAGCCCAATCCCACTATGTCTGGGTAGAGTTAATTCCCACAGATTTCTTGAGTACTTTTATGTAGGAAAGTAATCTCGAAGTCTATCTTTGCCAAATAGTTTCCTTGAAAAGGAAATGGACATAAATCTTACAGGCTGTTCATCTTGAAAATTTTGTTCCTACAAAAGCTTTAGTAGCACTGAACTTCAGGATGGCTCAGTAGTCTCCTGATAAACTCTGGAGAGCAAATAAAGAGCAAAACTACCTTCCTGAGCAGTATGAAGTGGTTGCAGTTTTTCAGAACACCTTTCAGTAAATCATCTTGAATTTCCTCAGACTCATCTAACTAAATAAACACATGACTTCTGCATTTTTGCTATGGAGAAATCATCAGGCGTACACAGGAACTGTTCAGACTCTTAAGAACTATTTGTACTGTTTTCCAGAGACTATGTCAATGAAGTGAGTTAACGTCCAAGTCTTACAGACATCACCATATGCCACAAACTGCCTGCACCCTACTCTGTTAACTTAATTTTTGACAGAGGAATATAGGGACTTAACATACTGGATCACTCTTGGATTTCATCTTGTACACCAGACTGTCGCTGATAACCAGCACAAGTGAAGAAAGTACAGTTGGGTTGCCACCCTCCAGGATTGTTCTGGAGTCTCCAGGATTTAAAGATTAATATTTAATTAAAGATTATGTCATGTGATGAAACCTCCAGGAATACGTCCAACCAAAATTGGCAACCCTAAAGTGCAAGAAGCTTTGCAGTACAATTGGAGGGAGTTCAGAGACAGGTGACAAGACTCCATCTCGGAAAGGATATTGCAGAATCAGAGGGGGCCAGAGATGGGTATCATGTCAAACTTTTGTGACACATTGCTTGGATTGATTTATAAAATGGCTTGTGATAAGTATCTCACATCATGACCTGGTTCATAGTAGCTTTTTGGATCTTTGCTGAATACCAGGAAGCTACTATGTGACATGGTGTATTATTTTGAAATAATTGGTAGAATGTAGGTTAACGTTTGCAGGAAAAACTTGGGGCAGAGTAGGAACAAAGAGAGAATGAAACACAGAACAACCAACAACAGAAAAATAGACTGCCAAAGCCACCACTTACATGGGGAAATGAATTCTGACAAGCCTGTCAATTTCTGGCATAATGGCAATAGCCTTCCCCTTCCCTGGGAACTACCAAGGGCCTTGCACAACATTGTGGATGCATGTGGATACTCAACCATCCTTCACTTCTTTGGGATATACCCTTGGGCATATTGTACAAATATGAGAGATTGAAGAGATTGTCTGGCACAGTAGTTTTTGTGGTAATGATGGCCTGTTTAGGCCTTGGGATTTTACAAGCCTACCACACCTTATTATTAGGTGGGCCTGCTTGCGTTTGGAGATTTAGAACACTCAGGATTATTGGAGTACTGTACTAAGAACAGGGGAAACTGGAAAAACTACTTTCATTTCCCCCTATTTAAAAATCACTGCCAGGGTCTATTGTCTTGTTAAATTCAGTTTAGTGAAGTTACAGCCCCTTGGCCATTTTATACTTATTTTCATGTGTGTCCTCATTTTGTTTCTCTCTTTATTTCTCCCCATTTCATTTAAAACTATAGACCTAATCTGTTTAATTTCTCAGCTGCTTAAAATTTGTGCTTTGTCTGACAGAGTATTGGGTAATAAACAGGACGTGTCTGCGTGTTACATACATAGTGCCTGAGCAAATAACTAGGGAAGGCTTTAGCAATTGTTACAGTAACTGGTCTTTATTATTAAGCTACTGCAACCACAATTCTAAAGATCAGATTGCTCCTTTTGGGGCTGAGCCTACACATTTATGCTTTACAATGGGCATTCACAGACAAGGGGGAGAGAATCATGCAAAAATGAACAGCCTAGGAACATGCAAGCTACGTGGATTTTTTCATGCAACCTAAGTAATAAACCCTTGAAATGTATATTTAATGTTCTTTAAAAAAAGAGAGAGAGAGAGACCTTTTATTTGAGAAAAATTCATAAAAAGAACCAGTTCTTCTACAGTTAAGTGCAGCAGTTACATGCTATTAATTTACACACACACACACACACCACACAATGCCAGTTGCTTAGCTACCTGATTTGCACATACACTGATACTCAGTCACCTGGTATCTCAAGATTACCCCCACAAATGGAATAGAGAGATGGATAGTTTGGTACAAACTAAAAGGTGTTCATTTCACCCATAGTCAAACTGATTTCTACCTAAAGATTGCAGGCCTTCTGTATAAAGTGAGTCATAGAACATACATGCATAGAGTGAGATACAAGCAGATACAGAACAGAAGCCGGCAACTGTGGGGTGTTGCAAGGCTCTGTCTCTTCTCAGACCTTACCCTTCCTACACCCACAAGGTTTCCCTGAAGCTTTTCCTCATTCTGGATTTTAATACTAGAGTGTCTACCACCTCCTTCCGCAATGTCACAGGAAACCCTGCAGAGATGGTCACAGTAGGACAGCCACAGTAGGGCATTAGGACAGCCCATTAAAACAGACACCTTACTATGGGAAGTTCCAGGCAATCCTACTCCAGCCTCAGGGTTTAAAACAGGCTAGGCTTCAGTCTTAGCACCATCCTGCTTCTTGAGGCTGCTTCCTCCCACTAAGTAATAATGACCTCCGTCAGACACACACACATGCACACACGGTATTTGTGCAGTAAGTGCATGCAAATTAACGTGGGCAACATTTGAAAATACGGCCTACAATGTCTGCCTGATAGTAAAATTTTATCACAAAACTCAGTATTTTCTGGCCTCCAGCTCCTACCTCTGCACTAAACAGAAATCACTCTGGTAAATTATACGCCCTAACATGACTATCCTCAAATTCTTGGTACAGAAATTCTATCCAGCACTCTATGAACACCTAAAATTCCCACTAAAATTAATGGAAATTTGGGAAGTGCAAGGACTGTTGAATTAGACCCAAAGCTCTCTAAGGGTTGATTGTGTCTTTAAAGCAAAGTGCTGTACTGGGGGCGGTGTGGCTCCACACTACCTAGTGATATAGCGGGCAAGCATTCTACTTGATGCAAAATTCCTTGCTGAGTTCCCAGGCATGCACAAGGAGCAAACCCTGCGCTGACCCCCTTCAGGGTGTGTAGCATACTCCTGCTAATGTGCTAGTCCCTCCACGGACTACTGTGGAGTGGCAGATGGCAAGGGCCCCTGGGGAGTGTGGAGGGCAAGTCCCTGCACTTCCCTGAATACCAGGCCTTCCATTGTTCCTGGCCTTTATGCAGGCTATGCAAGCTGTGGGAAGATTCCTTGAGCCCTCTCACTCCCACCTAAGAGCCAGGAACAATTTGCCCCAGCATTCTTATGTCTCTTTAGGGTTAGGCAAACTGAGTCAGCTGAAATGCTGTCTGTGCTCCTGGAGCCTGCAGACCTCAAGCCCAACTTTGATTAAGGTCCCGCATTTTCTAGTTGCCCAACTTTTGACAGCCCGGTTCCTTTGTATATTTGATGATTTGAAAGTCTCATCTGCAACTTGCATTTTTTCTATCTCTAGCAATATTTTCAGAATATTTTCAGTCCAATCTCACAGTCCTTCCTCAGGACAAAACTCCCATTGACTTCAGCTAAATGGATAAACAAATATGAACTCTCTTAATCTCAGTTTCTTCCTATTCCCTGTACTCCTGTTCTTACTTAGTCACATTTCTTTTTTGCCTATATATGGATCTTTATAATGTAATAGATACTGAATACCATGTCCGTGAGTAATTTTGTGAGGCAATTGAATATCAAAGGACAAAGTATACTGGATTAGTAGATGTTACTGTGTCATATTCTTTATGATGGATACTATACTTCCAGAATCTTGTCTTTCATATTAATAGGAGTGGGATTCTGTTTTAAGTGACTCATCTGTCAAGAAATTAAAAGTAGATGCTCAAATTTGTAATACAGATGTATTTAAGTAAAAAAAGGATCTATTTACAAATACATTGTGTGCAGTGAACAGTTCATTTACTCCTTTGACATTTGCCCTTATAGCATTACAGCTAAAACTTAATGCTGTTTAGCCCATGATTTCCCAAGGGTAAAGGGCCAAAACACAGTCCTGAGAATTCTGTGAATTGCTAAGGATATTAAACACTAAGGATAAGATTACAGAGGAACAATGCAGCCATTTTGAGCAGAGCTTTCCCACAGCAAGAGGTTCTGTGAGGCCCAGCTGGTTGTTTTGACTTCAGACACTGACTCAGGGATTGAAAAGTTGGACACCACGGGTGAAACAGAAAGAGTTTGGCAGGCAGAAGGAAAAAAATTAACCTTTTCAGTCTGTGTGCTGCTTACTGCACCCGAAAGTCACAGTAGAGTACAAAAACTTGGCTTAGTTCATGTATGTCTTGGTTTTAATAACATTTATCTGATTTTAATGTTTCCTCCTGCCCCTCACTTGTGTTTCATCATAAAATGAGGGTTGCAAACTCTTTGGTCAGGGATTGTGTCTCCTTGAGTGTTCGTACAGCATTTGTCATAATGGGGCCTCAACCCTAGCAGAGACTTGTGGGTGCTACTGTACTACAAGTAACATATAGGAAATTATTATAGATTAAATCTGCAAAATACATCTATAGAATCTAATTTACTAAAATTCAACAAACTTAATTTTTCAGAATTTTTTCTTGATTAGTCATTTTCATTATTTGGATTTTTCCACTGGTGACTTGAGAGCAGATCAATAATCTTGATAAATTTCTTAAATAATGTAACATTTGTTCAAACAGCTCCCTTTCTGGGTAAAATATATAATTAGTCTAATAATTTACACCATACATGGCTTATATTCACTGCACGATTAGCTCAAGGTAGAATGTGAATGTTGCCCCTAGCCTGACTGCTGTCCACATAACAAAATCTCTAGCTCACATTTAGTGGTCGTGGCCATCAAGGGTTATGAGCTGAATTTTGAATGTCAGGGTGTCATAAACAGATGGTTAAGGGTTAACGTCTATTTTACCTGTAAAGGGTTAAGAAGCTCAGTGAACCTGGGTGACACCTGACCAGAGGACCAATGGAGGGAGAAGATACTTTCAAATCTTGGTGGAGGGAAGTCTTTGTGCTGTTGTTTTTTTTTTTTTTGTTGTTCTTTGTTCGCTCTTGGGGCTAAGAGGGACCAGACGTGCACCCCAGGTTTCCCCAATCTTTCTGAAACAGTCTCTCATGTTCATTTCCATCCTAATATATTACAGAATGGTTACTTTTTTCTT
The DNA here is from genome assembly GCF_003597395.2 of Chelonoidis abingdonii. NCBI lineage: Eukaryota > Metazoa > Chordata > Testudines > Testudinidae > Chelonoidis > Chelonoidis abingdonii. The sequence continues at coordinate 176,293,527 of NC_133771.1, forward strand.
TTTTTAATTAAACAGCTTTCTTGTTGATAGAACTGATCTGATTTTTTTTCCTTTCCTTATAAGGACCCAAGAGGAAATTGAGTGGGTTCTAGAAGCCGAGGATTCGGTTGGGGACTAATTGGTGGGGGGTGCGGTTTATCTCTGGTAGTTTTTTTAGAAATTCCAAAGAATTTGAATATTTTACTATATTGCGTCCTAACGGACTTTTCGTTGTTTGCTTTACGTAACCCAAGTGGGAAAGGAAGTCTTGGGAGGGAAAGGATGGGGGTTAAAGTCGTGGTTTCTTCTATTCTCCATGTTTTTAACCCAAGCGTGCTTTGGTCGTGAGCAGTTCCCGCAGGGAAGAGATTTCGGCTCATTTATGAACTGTAAGAAATCCCAAACCATATATTTGGTTGAGTGTGAGTGCTTGCTGCTATGCATGATGCTAGTAGGATAAGCTTAGAGGTGACATGGCAGTCCCAATTTAAGACACTGAACTTGAAGCTTGATTGCTTCTCCGTACTCCACAATCGTTTTAAATAATGCTTGAGTGCCGCCTACAAGGTTACACAGCTTCGAAGAGTTAACACCTAGCGGACACCTCCATCAGTGACTGCTTCTTGGATCCATTTACTCATTGCTCTTGCATTTGTGTTGCAATTATTGGCTAGCGTTTATAAGTTAGCGGCAATCGAGATCTCTGCGTATTGAGTACCTTAAGATAATTTTGCCTTCAAAGACAGCCTTCTACCTCCATTCTGAATCTACATAAGGACAAGCAAGTTTATTGCCAGATCACTTGATTGAATTATGCGTTTGTTGATCTGGGTACCAAAAACAAGAACCAGAAACAGAACATACCGAACTGTGGCTACTATACTGCACAATTATTGTGATTTGCACATTTGGAAGAAAACAAAAAAAAACACAATGTACTACTGGACGCACGTTGAGTACTCCATGAATGCAACTGTCTTGTCGTAGTTTTTTCCATCAGATATCTGCAGCCCTTAGTCTCAATATGTATTGCGATCGAGTCTTGCTAGCAGAATAATTAGTGTTTTTATATTGACAAGTACGGAACGTGGTGCTAGTAGATGCACGGACGTTAAAATTACAGGAGACTGAAAGAGTATTCCTTTGCTCTGCCTCTTCTTGCTGTGTGACAAATCGCAAGTCTTTCTGCCAGTTTTTTATGTCCTCAATTTCCCCAGGACTGGAAATTTGCATCACTAACAAGTCATTCCCTACCGTTCACTTTGAGGGTGCTCTCCTGACGTGTAGTCCGGTCCCATCCTAAGGTAATCCAGACTGGGCTCATTATACAATTCCAAAGCTCAAGCCGGTAGCCCGTGAATTAACCTAACCTGATATACGTTTGTCTGTCTTAATCTCTCTCTTATATTTTAGCTGTGAGAATATCTATTTGCCAGAATAGCCTTTCAGAAGCCTTCTAGTGCACGTAATACACGTGCGTGTTTTTTCCATACCTTTATTTGAGGTGCTAGTATTCAATATTTCAGCACTATGCCACTCACCCATTTAGGAGTACTGACAATTCATCACACGTCTAAAGAAAATAAGGTCTAGTCTTGAATCCGTCTTGCTTTTCTCCAGCACTTGCAATTAAGAAGCGCTAAAAAGAGCAGGTGGCGATGGGGAGAAGGGTGAAGAGGACGATGAACAGTTCCAAACTACATAAAAGGTTCCTTAAGACCACGAAATTTCCTTATTGGGTTACTGTTCAAGAAATGTGTCTTTATTTCCCTTTGCTGTTTGATGTGACAACATTCAGTGTGTTAGTCATGCTGGTTTGGTTTTTTTCTTTTCACAGTAGACTCATTGTTCAGAAACTGCAGCATATTATGAACAAGGGTTAATGTCTTATGAATTACTTTGCTTTAGACAAGAATATATTAAAATATGACTGATTGTGCAACGGAACAGCCAGTCGCAACCACTAGGATTTTTTCTATCAAACTTTCCTTTGGACTACACACCAGTCGTGCAAAAACCAACATTCGTCTCATGTTTAAACTAAACAGCCCTCCATTTTTTAGACTCTTATTAATTAATAGTGTCTCCGACCAAGCAAAAATTGCAGCATAACCTGCATTAGTGCTTAATTCTCCGTATTTAAATATCGCATTGTTTAGAGCTGCTGTGAATGCTTACAACACCATCATCTCGTAAATGAATATATTAGGTTAGACTGACACCAGTACTTACTCATCCTATTTGTTGTGTCGCCAATATACAGTTGCCTGTTATGCTAGACCAGCAGATGGGGGTAGTGTCTTAATTAACTTCAGAATGGATGATTTCCTTTGTCAATTATCCTTATTTTAGCTCGCCTATCAAAGAAGTAACGTTACAAAATGTAAAATCACACAAGAAGCAGACCCACATAGTCTTCCCGTTCCTCAAATAATGCACCGAATCTATTTTGTGAATGTACTCAATGTGAAATTTAAGTTATTCACTACCACTTGCAATTACTCATGCTGCTCTTCCCAATGCTACAGTATTTCCCTCATAGTGGCCTCCACAGGTTCTTACTACTGCCAGTAATATACTTATACGCTTGGCCAAATGCTCTTTATTCCTTACTTGAGCAAGACTCCACTATCTCACAAAGACGATAATTGCTTGTAAACTAACGCATTATAACATCTGCACTGTAAGACTTAAATAATAATATTGGATTGTGCTTGGAATAGCTTCATATACACTAGGGCGCAGTGGCTTCTCTCTTTCAGTTAGACTTTGGTGCATAACTTTCACCTGAAGCCGCCGAAGTTTTATATTCTAGTGGGAGATCCTGTAGCTGTGGTCGAAAAGTATAATAAGAAACTTGTCAAATCATGAAGGTATATTCTACAAGAACAATTCGCTCCATAAAATTTTCTGCTCAGCAGGAATACTCAAGTGTCTGCTGTAGCCACCACATTGAGTTATGTGTTCAATTTATAGAGTTTTGTTTCATATGTTGTATCAAATAATAAAACAGATCTGCACTGGGCACTGCCAATACTGTGGACGTGAGACCACCACTATTCACACAGGCTCTTTCATGGTACCTATGACTTATTCAGTCCTCTTCCATCCTAGATGCAGACTCCATGCTGCAAAAGAATTCTCTATCTTCTTACCTAACCTTGAGGAGTTCTAGGTTCTCTTATATTGATCGACTTAGAAAGTCTTTAATGGTTACCAGTTGTCAGTGAGAGAAATTTGTGGTCCTCACCCTTTCTCCTCTCTCTAAATATTAGTCTATTCCAAAATATCGTTTCCAATATTTTAACTCGATAATGTGTATATGATATTTTGTTTGGATAGGTACGTCACTTGACTCCAGCTACCTAAATTCTAAATCAGACATTGGCCCTTGCATATCCAGCTACTCTAGTGAATTGCCAATGTGCGCATGAAGACGAGTCTGGGCCCCAGTAAATGTTATAGAGTACTGATCTGAAAGCACTCTCGTATGACACTTTAAAACGATTTTTTCTACTTTACAGTTGGTGTTGACTGTCTATCACTTCTTTGCAATTCCCAAAGACTCTTTATATTGCAAGAGAGAGAAATAAAACCTATATTTAGGGTTTATAGTTTTCTGGCCTTCTACTGAAGTCTTATAACAATTAAAGCGCAGGTGCCATACTGATAAATCAGTATGCAGGCGTTCCTGTTCTGAGTTGCCTCATGGTAATTTTTATTACATAGAATCAGGCTGCATCTTCCGATGTCAAACTATAAAACACACAACAGGATTGTGTTGTGTCAGTAAGTCAAACCCAGCTATGTGGACAGTTATTTGGTCCGAATTTTGCAAATAGCATGCAAAAATCAATTAAACAGACACCTCTGAAACTACCTAGCTAAGACATATTCACATTATCCACAGTCTGGAATTAGACAGTGCTTACTCACTGAAGGCACTGACCTGCTTAGTTAAGTAGGTACAGAGAGCCTGTAGTGCCCTCCATTCCTGGAAAACCTCATGCTCGCCCTTCAGATGTGACTAGATCCTCCCCTTGTACCTAAGCTTACTGAACCTTTGATGGGTTGGGACATGGCCTGGTCCCCTCTTTCCATCCCATTTTGGATGCTCTGCTGTTCGTGAATTTTACTGTGGTGAGCAGTCCCTGTGTTTTCTCAGAGAGTGTGCTGGGCTGTTGATTCTTGACCTGGCTGCTGTCTCAGAGAGGAAGAGATTTCTTGCAGCATCCTCAAACCTTTTGTGGCCAACTGTAGTATAGGTGGAGCAATCTGCCCCAAACCAGTATTGTGTAATGCCAGACACAATCTAGTGCGAAGAAAATTACATCATACTGAGGTACAAGCTATGCAAGTCCATAAAAATTGTCCCTCAGCGACTGTCAATTGTGAATCCTGCGGCTACCTTCACTCGCGAGATAATAGTTAAACTCCGTGTTGCTTTTTATCCACTGGACATAATCTAGTTACTCCTTTTCAGAGTGAGGGATTTTTTTTCGTTTACCTTTTAAATCAACTACCTTTACACCAGTGCAATGGTGCTAAAGGACAGTAATTGTAAGTCATTCAATTCCTCATGCAGTAAATACTCATCTAAAATGTCCCCTCACAAGGTGAGACCCCAATTTGCAAGTTAACCACGTTGTGGACATTAGACAGTCATATGTTCTCCTGTTTTTCATATGCTCGTGTAGCTTATCTATATAGTTCTGCACTTTTGCCAATTTCAGGCAACACCCATAAACAACGCCCCACCCCTATCTCCTCCTCTCCATTTTGAGAACTGAGTATTGTGCTACGACAGTGTGATTCTGGAGCCTGACTCTGTCAGTGAACTCTGCATATGGATGAATGCATATTTTTTCATGGCTAGACAACCATTAAGCATCTCTGCCCTAGCGTCAGAAAGGATATGGTTCCTTGATGTTTTAATCACTAAACCTTTTCTGTTAGTCAATATTTTTATTTGAGGGCGAACCGGTAATGTTAGTCAAAAGATACACTGAATTAATGTTCTACAGGTGCATTCCCCTTAATAAAATGAATGTCTTAGTGTGAGCTGACAACATGTAATGATAACAATTCTTCTGCAAGGCTGTAAGTATCTCAGTGCTTATCACTCAGTGGGAGAAAGAAGAAAAAGACCCAAGCCATCTCGAATGACTTCCTGAGCCTGTGTTTATGCTAGTTATTCATCAATTTATTTTAAACACAACATGAATCTCTTTTTATGTATTTATTTTGGCACTAAGGCTTCACTCATTTTTTTTCGATCAAGACGATAATATCGAAGTGTGCTCTACACATGCAGAAGGCTAACTAGCTGTAAACTCCCTTGGAAACATGCCTAAAAAATATATTTATGTCAAACTGCCCACAGTGTTATCTTTTACTGCACAAAAATATGATCGTCACTATAGCAGCATACGGGAGTATAATACTGAATTTGTCTCCGTGAGTTGTTTTCTTTAGTCAAGAACTTACATTGGCAAACCAATTCATGTCTGCCCCACAGAGATTTGTCACAATTATTCAAAGCACATCTTTATATTTCAAACAAGATAGAGTTTGAGATAACTCCTTTGTATCTAAAACGGGTTTTAGTCGCTTTCAATAAATGCCTAAGCCTGTAAATCCGAGAGATGGGGCCACAACCCTCCACATTCCTTATGATCACTCTAACAGCCGCTTCTTCACTTAACATAGATTGGCATTTCTGGACAAGGAGTCCAGGCTAATCCTCCAGACAAATGCTATTACAGTTTACTGAATTTGTTGCATATGCAAATCTGTTGCGATTTGAAAATGCAAAAGTTATAAAGGCGTTGATGAACAAAGCTTTAGCTCAGGGCACCACATCATGCCATTTAAATATTCCTGGTTGGGATTAGCAGTAGCTTAATTATTAAAGTAGAGGTCATCCAAGTACAGCCATTTTTTCAGATTCTGATCTGAAATTCAGAAGAGGATGTCTGGACGCAGCATTTGGATTTCATGCTCATATTCGATTATAAGTAAACCATCTGCAAAACCGTACCATGTTACAGTAGGTCCAACTCGCAACGTCTGAACCTAAGACATGCCTAACTTTAAAACTCCATGTGTTGAATCATATGGACCTTACATAGACGTCACGTTGCAAATTAAGTATAAGTCTACCTTCTCTATAGCTTATTGGTTATTGCATAATCTCAGAGCATAATAGGAAAGCAATGGCAAAGCTCATGCATCACTAACTCCTAGCAGACAGGCAAATCAACAAGTCTCTACCTACACTGCACCTAAGTTCCAGTATTAACAGACAAAGAAGTCACCACACAACGAACATATTACTGACCGAGCATAGGATGGGCTTTATTGTTCACTCTCTCAGTTTGTGACCTAAGTGTGATTAGGTATGTGTCTTCGCTGGTGGGACGCCTTGCTTGCTGAAATCTCGTTGTTCAGATCCTGTTTATTATTTGTTAACGTAATTGTGGAAGCCAAGATGTGTCTGAGTCCACTTCACAGCTGACTGCTGTCTTTAATATGATTTCTCGGTAACACTATTAATTGGCTTTCTATATCTTTTGTTCTCTTCGCCATCAGGACTGTGCCATGGCAACCTCTATGTGCGTGAAACTTACTTTGTTAACATAGTAACAGCCCACTTCCTCAGTTTTCCAGCAGAATTTAAATCAGCGTACACAGCCTCAACCCACAATGCCCCTTAACAAGCAACAGCAAACAAGCAATCCAAATCTTTCTGCACCGTGTTTCAAGCTTCTCACTAGGGTTGCATTCACGCTTCCAGACTTGGGATGGTATGATGTGCTCAGTTCCTAAGAAACAATTTGATCTCACTCTTAGCCGTTTGACCGCCCAACTGATCCGTCGGCCAGGGCTTTTCCTCTCACCGCGTTTCACTTGTTTCTCCACTATCGGGCTCCTTGAATAACAGATTCCTACACACACAACACAAAGTTCCAAAACCAGAATCTACACAGCATTGCCTCCTAAGGCTATGTGTCGCCTGAGCCACCTCCAGATTTACCTCTTCAATGACGACTTTAAGCGTTCTCTCTAGCCTCCCCCATGTGTGTTTCAGTGGAAGATCAAGCATGTCTGTTTATTTCACATATCTCCTTCTCCCTTCTGGAGAGAGGGAGCTATTATAATAACCTTCCCTTCCCCACACACACACTTCCCGCATGCTCACGACCCCTACATTTTCCACCTGTCGACTCTGGTGGCTAGAGGGGGCTCAGAAGTGGGCTCTTGCTAGAGCTGAGAGTCCATTTAAAGACCCAATCCTGTCACAAAAGGTCAGGGTGGTTGCGCACTGGGCTCTCTCGTTTGGTTTTTTTTTACTGCACTGCTGGAGTTGCCATGTGAAAAAATTGCCTCTCTCCCTCTCACATTCAATTGTAAGGCCGTAATTGGCACACACAGCAATGCCCAGTCGGTCCACACTCATTTTAAAGTACCTTGGCATGGATATACATGGCTGGGTGTGCTGTTGCATGGCACGACATTGTGTCTGCTGTCTATCTGTTTCTTGTTCCTTCTAGCAGCAAAATGCAAGCAAATTCTGCTGCTGCTTCTCTTGCACAAGGACCAGGAAGCAGACAGATGGACCTGAGGTCACCCATATTATTGGTGGGAAGAACAGGTCTTCCATGTATAAGAGGGAAGGGATGGTGGGCTCTCTTGAGAGTCCTGAGGTTTCTGGTAGGAGTGGTGAATGGTTATGGAGCTCAGGGGTCAAGGTCATGTTATGATGGGTGGGAGCAGTTTGACAGGCAAAGGGAGGTCCAGGCTGCTTTGAATGGTTATGCAAAGTGCGGCTATTTTCTGCAGCCTCTAGAGCGGAGATATTCGGAGAGAGAGGCCACTGAGCCTAAAGCCAATGACTCTTATGGAAAAACCTCTTATTGTATCGATTTCAATATCACTCATCTACTCCCACCAAGGTTCTGAGACTCTGTGTGTGGTACCAGTACAGGTAACCTCAACACAAAGTTAACATACCTTTATCACACCCTACAAATATAAAAAACCATAATAATCGTTAGTTGATGTTTGTGGCGTTGTGGAGCGATGGGCCTCGGTTGGGATACATCCCCATATTTAAAGTTCCTTGCCATATGACCTAACATATATAGGAGATATTAGCAGTTATTGCTCCGATTATGGTTTCCACTCTGGTTTTCAAAGGTTGAATTATGGGGAGTATTTATTTATTGATGCTTTTGTTTCCTGTAGACCAGACGATACTACTGTGGAATTTCAAGGTTCCACAAATAAGAAGGCAATTCTGCCGCGTGATATGTGCACATCTATTTCACTGTTTCCTTAATGTTCTGTCTGTTCCGCAGTTTTAAAACAAACATCTTTCACCTCATGGATGGAGGCCTTAGGTTACACCCTGCCATGTCATATATCTTAGATTTACCTGCATTCCGAACCACAGGAACTTCCCACACTAACATGCTGCTAGTGTGCCACATCCAAATACCTCTTGCCTGTGCCACGTTGAGGGTAAGCAGGGACCACACCTATGCTCTGAAGGATAGGCAAGACCTACGTTAAAAATAATTCATGATTAATCAAAGAGTCAACTTCAGTTGTAAACGATGCAGCCAGAGAGCCCTGCAAGTATCAACAATTAGTAACAATGGTTCTCTAGATTCCTTTCTTCGATCATGCCGATCTACCTGTTGCGTCGACCCGTGCTCATCAGTGCCGCCTGCTCAAGATCTTGGTGCCCACGAATGCTTACTCTTTTCCAGATTCACACCTCAGTCATTTCTGTGTAGTTCAATACCAGACGGAATGCACCAAATATTGCAGCCACTTCTGTCAAAAGCCGCCTATATCAGACATATTTCTTGGTGCATTCTTTAGCATTTTATAAGACCATGGACTGTGAGATGCCTTAAAGATCACAACAATTATTCTTGATCAGCAGACCGGACTAAGTCCAGTTACGAGGGAGGTGAGAAGGAATGAAGTGGTGCTTGAGTAAGTTATTGGAAGGATAATTCATATTATCCAGAGCTGCCCAAGCTTACTTTCCTTGCTCTACGTTGATCTATGTTGTAGGCTGCATGTTCTGGAGCATTGTGCTGAGATACAGATACGCCATTGCGTCCTTTGTGGGTTTCTAAACTTTGTTATTGCCCTTGGGACATGGAAACCTCCTCAGCACTCGGACTAACCAGCCCCAGTGAAGGGAGAGACCACAGCCCAGATTACAGGATTGTCTTCCTTGGTGCTGACCAGGAAGAACATTCAGAGTGACATGAACCCCACAGAGAAACACCAGGGAGCTCCCAGCTGGCTTTCTTCCTATTGTTTGATCAGTATATTATGCTGAAATATTTTGTGAGATTTAGCTTATAATTCTAGGCTGCTGTTTAGTTGGGCGATGCAGTGTCATTACCTTTAGTTCACACCACTGCTTCCCTCAATTCACTCCAATTCAAGCACGCTATCTCAAGAATGGCAATACACAAGTGAAAACCCCTCTGCAATACTCACAAGTATAGTGGCTTAAGTGATAGGCATTTTATTGGATAGAACCGTATAAAAGCTTTGTTGGCCACAATCCAGAAAAATGTAACTTGCAATAACATATTCTTAAAGGCCGATTGAACAAAATACCCCAGCATCTTTAGACCCCGTGCTCACTAGGCAGAAGTCGTTTTATGCTGATCTGATTGTGTCATTCCTGGAGAGATCAAATAGAATATTTTTGCTCCGTAGGTATAAATTCTCAGGGCACGCTATTTTATTTCCGTCAAAAGAATAACGGACATAGCCTCCCTCTCGGACTTTCTTTGTTAATGAGGAACAATCCTTTCCAGTCAGTTATCAGTTATCTGTCATCAGAACGTCAGAAAGATTTCTGCCGAGCTTTGAAGCTCCTCTGCGAAGGGCTAGGACATTCAGTAAATAATGGCTCCCTGTTTCCATCAGGTAATCTCAGGCGAGATAACGTGTTGTCTAAGCAGCCGCCCTGAAAAGGTCGTTTGCCATCCACTTGCCAATACCTGCTTCTGCCCTTCTCTCCAGATCTCTGGAACTCCTCATTATGGCACCTGTTTTTGGGAGAGCTGAAGTAAAATTAACTCATTTCTTCTTTCCTAGGAAACAGCCCTTCACATAAGCTTCATGGACCAAGCTGATATTTTTGCCTGTTTTTCGTGGGAGAATCAAATAAAAGAACTACATTTGCTTTCTAGCGTTAAAATAGTCTTTTTTACTTTGTATATTGTGCTGTCTCAACACTGAGAAAAATCTTGACCGAAGCCTTACAACACTTTCTCCCCCTCTGTCGTCAGACAGCTCTGCCAACCATAGAGATCTATGGAGGAAGGAATGAGCGACGCAAGGAGCCCTGAGAAGGTACAGTGAAAGGCTTTGATTGAAAGGGTACGAAGCACATGAGGCCAGGATACGCCTCGCCTCCCATAGGAAGGTTTTTGCTGTAAGGACTGGATCCGACACTACATTGTAAAGTGAAACTAGAGAACGAGAGAGAAGTTACAGGATATTGTGAAATTGGAGGAGGTTAAGAGAAGGAGACGGGAAGCTTGAGAAGCTCGTGGCCGTTTCTCCACCCAATGCA
>NC_133771.1:176304145-176375437 GCF_003597395.2 Chelonoidis abingdonii
GTTAACATGGTCTTCAGTTAATAGACTTAGAGGGACTGTCCTCCCTCATATCACTGAAATTCCAGTTCACACAGCAAAACAGAGGTAAAAATACTTCCAGTAAATAAATTTCATCGACTCAAAGTTTAAGACAAACATAAAAGACTATCCCGCTGTTGTCACTACTCTATATTTCGCTACCTATTATATGAAGACATTGAGAGACTGTTCAAAAGATGGGGAAAACCCTGGTGGGATGCTCCCGTTCTGAATCCGCTCTTAGTCCCCAAGAGCAGAACAGAAAAAACATAAAAACAAATATAATAACAACACAAAAAGAGCTTCCTCACCGATAAAGATCTGAAAGTATCTTCGCCTTCCATTGTCCTCGTACAGGTGTCACCCAGGTTATCTAAGCTTTAACCTTTGAGCAGGTCATAATAGACGTTTTATATTTTCCCTCTTAACCCATTATCTGTATGACACCATGCGACATTCTGAATAATTCAGATCAATACACCTTGAGCTGCTCCACTGACGACTAAAGTGTCGAGCTAGTAGATTTGTTATGTGGACAGTCATAGGTCTACGTTGGTACAGCCCCAACATTCACACTTCTTATTATGCAATTGAGCGTAAATAGTCGCAGTGGAATATAAGCCATGTATGGTGTAAATTATAAGACTAATTGAATATTAACACCAGAAAGGAGAATGTTCTGCACATTCATATTTACATAATTGTAAGAAAACATTATCCAAGATATTGATAACTGCTCATCTAAGTCACTCAATGCTAAAAATTCAATTAATGAAAAACTGACTATATCAAAGAAAAAATTCTGAAAAATTAAGTTTGTTGAATTTTTATAATTGAGATCCCAAGAAAATATTTCAGATTCTAAATTAATTATAGTTAATTTTGTAGTATAAGTGCACTTCACAATTTTAGTTAAACCGCTGAGCGCTGACCCCATGTGACTGAACGTGTCAGATGATGATACTTCCCTAGGAGAACAAACCTGACCAAAGGGAGATGCAAAGTCTTTCCAATTTTTGATGAGAGCACGAAAGGGTGAAGAGACAGCAGGGAACTACATTTTCCATCCTAATTTTACAGAGATAGTTTTTACTTTTTCTTTCTTTAATTAAAAGCTTTCTTTTTTAAGAACCTGATTGATTTTTTTCCTTCTATAAGACCCAAGGGGATTGGGTCTGAACTCACCAGGGATTGGTGGGGGGAAAGGTCGGGGAGGGGAAGGTTAATTCCTCTGTGTTTTAAGATTCAAGGAGTTTGGATCAGTGTAGCCTCTCAGGGTACCCAGGGAGGGGGAAGTCTGGGAGGGGGAAAGGAGGGGGGTGGTTTATTTCTCCTCGTTTTAAGACCCAAGGGGTTTGGGTCTTGGGTTCCCCAGGGAAGGTTTGGGGGGAACATAAAGTGTGCCAAACACTATATTTTGGCTGGTGGTGGCGCTATCAGATCTAAGCTAGGAATTAAGCTTAGAAGGGTGCATGCAGGTCCCCACTTTTAAGACATGAGATTGAAGCTTGAGTGCTTCTGATACTCAAGTTAATAATGCTGTGAGAATGCAGCTAAAGGTTACAGCTTGAGTTAGGACAACTCATCAGATGCTGATCCATTTACTCTATGCTGCTTGCATTGTTTTGCAGTATGGCTGCTTTTACATGAGTTAGGCTGGCTCGAGTAGAGTAACTTAAGATAATTGTTGCCTTAAAGACAAGCCTTCTACCTCCATTCTGAATATACATAGGGCAGCAATTTTAGAATTGCACAGAGTTACTGTGATTGCATATGCAGTTGTGATAGCTGTGCGTACAAAAAAGACAAGAGACCAGACAGACACCTAACTGGTCATTTATATGCACAATTCTTGTGATTTTGCACATTTGGAAAAAAAAACAAAAAAAAAACCAGGCTCCTGACGCAAGTTTATTCCCAATGAAAGCAACGGTAGTTTTATTCTCATCAGTACTGCAGCCCTATAGTCTCCAACTAGGAGTGCCATCAGTCGCTGGCAAATAATAGTGTATTTTATCTGACAGTCGGCGTGGGCTAGTAGATGCAGAAAAGGACCTTAAATCAGGATGACTGGGTAGTATTCCTTGCTCTGCCTCTTCCTTGCTGTGTGACAATGGGCAAGTCTCTGAGTTTCTCTATGCCTCAATTTCCCCAGCTGTAAATTTGCAATAATAACAGTAATTCCCTACCTCACTTTGAGGTGCTTGAGTGAAGGGGACCATGGTAATCCCAGGATTATCAATTCCAGAACTCAGCCTTGCCCGTATTAAAACAGACGTTTCTGTCTTAATGTCTCTATTTTTAGCTGTGAAATATTTTTGACCAGGAAAGCCTCAGAAGCCTTACTAGTGCGACGTAAGTACACGGTGCGTGTTTTTTCCTCTTTTTGAGGTGCTAGTATTCAATTTTCTGCACTATCCACTCACCGTTTAGTGAGTACTGACAAATATTATCAACACGTTAAGAAAGAATAAAGGTCTGTCTAGAATCCTTTTGCTTTCTCAAGCATGTTCCATTAAGAAAGCTAAAAAAGAAGCGGGAGGGGGGGAGGGGAGGACGAGGAACAGTTCCAAACATAACATAAAAGGTCTTGCCTTAAGACCACGAATTTCCTTTTTGGTACTTTCAAAGAATGTGTCTTTAGTTCTCTTTGGCTGTGTGACCAACAGTTGCGGGGTGTGTCTGTGGTTGGTTTTTTTTCCTTTTCACAGTAACTCTATTGTTCAGAAACTGCAGCCAATTTATGGAAAGAGGTGGAATGTTTATGTAACTTACTTTGCTTTAGACAAGAAATAAAAAAAATGACTGATGGAGGCAGGCCAGTCAAAACAGGATTTTTCTTCTTTTCTGGACACAGATGTTGGGAAAAAAACCAACTCTGTCTTCATGTTAAACTAAACAGCCCTTCCATTTTTAGACTCTTTTTTAATTAAGTAGGTCAGCAAAGCAAAAATTGAGCATTTGATTAGTGCTCTAATTCTCGTTTTAAAATATGCCGTGTTTGAGAGCTGCTCTGTTGACATGCTTACAACACCATCAACTCGTAAATGAATATATTAGGGTTAGACGACACCAGTCTTACCAGTACCTAGATGTTGGGTCCCAAATATACAGTTGGCCTGTACTGCTAGACCACAGATGTTGAGTGTCTCTTAATAACTAGAATGGAGTTTCCTGCCATTTTCAGATTAGCTCGCCTACACAGAAGATTTACAAAATGAAAACCACAAGAAGCCAGCCAAAAATGACTCCCCCTAATTTAATTGCACCTTCTTTTTTGTGATTACAATGGGGAAAAGTAAAGATCACTGACCATCTGCAATTTGTCCTGCCCTACCAATGCAGTATCTTGACAAGTGGCTCCAAGGCTTCTTTAATGCAAATATACATTTAATACTCTTTGGGCCAAATGCAATTATCCTTAATTGAGCAAGACTCACACTGACTTCAACAAAGAGATAATTGCTAAACTAACGCTTAAACAATTTGGAGCTGTAAGACTTAAAAAAATATTGAGATTGATTCTGGAATAGCTTCTATACACAGGGCCAAGCCCTCTCTCAGTTAGACTGGCATAACTCACCTGAAGCCAGAAGATTATACTAGTGAAACCTGATACTTTGGGTCAAAATATATAAGAAAACTGCAAATCATTGAGGTATATGTCTACAGAACAGATTCGGCTCACATAAAATTCTGCTCAGCATGAAACTCAAGTGGTCTGTGTAGCCACAAATTGAGTTATAGTTTCAATTCAAGATTTGGTCATATGTTGTTTCAAATAATGAAACACAGATCTGGCACTGGGACTGCCAACTGATGTGGACTGAGACCACCAACTTATTACACACAGGATCTTCAGGTACCTATGACTTTCAGTCTCTTCCATCCTAGAGCAGATCCAGGCTAGCAAAGGACTCCTATCTTCTTACCAAACCCTTGAGGCATTCAGTTCCATTGAAGACAGAAAGTTGTACCAGTGTAGTTGAGGAGAATTTGGTCCATTTTCATTAGTTATTCCAAATATAGTTTCCAATTCATAATCAAACATGTATTGAATTGGTTGGTGGGGTATTGAGCCAGCGGTCCAAATTCTAATCAGACATTGGCCCTTGCTATCCAGCTAACTCTAGTGGAATTGCATGAGCATGAAAGAAGAGTCTGGCCCAATAAATGTATAGAGACTACTGAGCAGGCATCTGTAGGACATTTAAAACGCTTTTCTACATACAGGGTTGAATGCTACAGTCATGCATTCCACAAAGACTCCGTTTGCAAAGAGAGAGAAATAAAACATTATTTGGGTTTTAGTTTCTTGGCCTTCGTAACTGAAGTCTGAAAACAATTAAAGCCAGTGCCATACGAAATCAGCTATGCAGGCGTTCCTGGATTTTCCCATGGAATTTTTATACAAGAATCAGGCTGCATCTGATGCAAACTAAAACACACAAAGAATTGTGTTGGTCAGAGTCAAACCAGCTTGTGGACAAGTTTTTGCAGATTTTGCAAATGCATGCAAAAATCAATTACAGACACCCTGAAACACCTAGCTAAAGACTATTCACATGTACACAGCTGGAATTTAGACAGCAGCTTACTCACTGAGGCACTGAGCCTGCTTGGTAGTAAGGAGGTGTACAGAGAGCCCTGGAGTTCCCTGCCATTCCTGGGGGAAACCTGCTGCTGCGCCCTTCAGATAGTGAAGCATCCTACCCCTTGTACACTAAGCCTGTACTGAACCACTGTTGATAGGGTTGGGACACTGGCACTGCCCCTTCCATCCCATTTGCCTCCCTTTGGAGGGTGCTCTGCTGCGGAATTTTACTGGGGAGCAGTCCCTGTGTTTTCTCAGAGAGTGTGTGGGCTGTGATTCTGCCTGGCTGCTGTCAAGAGGAAGAGATTTCTTGCAGCATCCCAAACCTTTTGTGCCCAACTGCTATATAGGTGAGCAATCTGGCCCCAAAACAGTATTGCTGTAATGCCACAACCAATAATAGCATGGAAGGAAAATACCATCCAACTGAGGTCAAGCTATGCAATCATAATGGTCCCTTCAGGACTTCAAAATTGTGAATCAGCTGCCGCACCCTTCACTCGCAATACTATAGTAAACTCCTCTTCTTGTTTTATTCCACTGAAAATCTGGTCATTTTCAGAGGAGGGGATTTTTGTGGTTCTTTTAGAATCAATACCTTACACCAGTGCAAATGAGTGCAAAGAGACAGTGTAGTCATTCAGATCCTCATGCAGTAAAACCTCTAAAATTTCCCCTCACAATGGTGAGACCCATTGCAAGTTACCAGAGTTTGTGGATTAGCAAGTATATGTCTCTCCTGGTTTTCATATGCCCTGATAGCTTATCTAATATAGTTCTGCACTTTTGCCAATTCAGGCACACCATAACACCCCCACCCCTACCTCCTCCTCTCCATTTGAGGAACTGTGAGTATTGTGCAGGACAGTGTGAATCTGGAGGCTGACTCTCCAGTGGAACTTGCATATGGATGAATGATATTTTTCATGCATAGCAACCATTAGCAGTTCTGCCTAGCGCAGAAAGAATGTTCCTTGAGTTTTAATCCACTAAACCTTTTCTGGTTAGCTCATATTTTTTATTGAGCCGGATGTTTAGTCAAAAAATACACTGAATTAATCTACAGGGATTCCCCTTATAACATGAATGTTTAGGTGTGAGCTGACAAATGTAAATAACATTATTCTGCAAGGCTGTAAGTATCTCAGTGTCTTATCACTCAGTGGAGAAGAAGAAAAAAGAAGAGCACTACCGAAGTGACTTCCTGAGCCCTGTGTTTATGCTCAGTTTTCATCAGATTTTTTTTAAACACAAATGAAGTGCTCTTTTTGTATTTATTTTGGCACTAAGGTTCACTCATGCTTTTTGGATCAAAGGGATAATTATGAAGTTGATCTACAACATGCAGCCTAACTGTGTAACTCCCTGTAACCACCTAATATATATATTTATGTGCAACCTGCACAGTGTTATCTTGTTACTGCACACAAAGAGAAATGATCAGCTTAGCAGCTACTGGAGTAATACTACTGCATTTCTCCTGGAGTTTTTTTCTCTAGCAAGAACTTACTTGCAACCACATTCTCCCACCAGAGGTTTGCCAGATTTTCAAAGCAATGTTATATTTAAACAAAGGTTTTACCTCCTTTGTAACTCTAAACAGGGTTTAGTCTCTTTCATAAATGCCATAGCCTGTAAATCCGAGATGGCCCACACCCTACACATTCCTATGTCACATACTAACAGCCTCTTCTTTAATTACAAGGTGTGGCATTTCTGGACAAGAGACAGCTAATCCTCCAGACAAATGCTATTTACATTTACCCTAGAATTTGTGCACTATGCAAAGCTTTGGATTTGAAAATGCAAAGTTTAAACCTGACTGACAAAATCTTTAGCTCATGGCCACACATCAATGCCATTTAATATCCTGGTTGATTAGCAGTAGCATTATTATAAAGTAGAGGTGTGCTCCAAGTACAGATTTCAGATCCTGATCTGAAATCTCAGAGAGGTGTTTGGACGCAGCATTTTGATTCATGCTCATATCGATTATAAGATTAACCATCTGCAAAGCTACCCATGTACAGTAAGGGCCCAACTCAGCAAGGTCTGCCTAAGCACATGCCTAACTTTAAATACCTTTTTGAATCAAGGACTTAAATAGACGTCATGGGAAAATTAAGCTAAAGAATATTTCTAAAGCTATTGGTATTGCATACATATGAGCATAATAGAAAAAGACAATGGCAAAGCATCACTGATTCCTAACTCCTGCAGACAGGAAAGTCACATTGCACTACAGCTGCAAACTAAAGTTCAGTATACACAGCACAAGAGTCCACCACCAGGCTTTACTGACAGAGCTAGAGAGGCTTTATTGTCATTTATGTTTGTGCACAAGGGGATAGGATGCTTCTGGGGACTTGTTTGATGAAGATCACGTTGTTCAGATCCTGTAGTTTTGTTAACGTCTGTGGAAGCCAAGATGTGTCTGATTCCACTTCACAGGCTGCTGGGGCTTAATATCATTTCTCTTACACTATTAAATGGGCTTAACTTTGTTCTCTTCAGTGACTGTGCAGGACAACTATGGCGTGAAGGACTCTTACTTGTTAACATAGTAACATGCCCACTTCCTCAGTTTTCCTCAGCAGAATTTCAAATCAGCTGTCCAGCTAACCCACAATTCCACCTCTAAAAGCCAACAGCAAACATAGCAAATCCAAATCAGTCTTCACCTGGGTTTCAAGCTTCTCACTAGGGGGTTGCATTCAGCTCCAACTTGGGCATGGTATGGGCTCAGTTCCCTAAGAAACAAGTGGATGCTCACTCTGGGCCTCCAGCCCACACTGCTCCTTTGCCCAAGGCTGTTTCCTCTACCGCGTTCCAACTTTTTCTCCACTATGGGCTCCTAATACCAGATTCCCCTCCACACACAACAAAAGTTCCACAAAACCAGTAAATCTAAACAGCTTCCTCCTAAGGCTATGTCAGAGCCACCTTCCCAGCATTTACCTCTTTCATGAGACTTCAGCGCTTCTTCTAGCCCCCACCATGTTGTTTCAGTGGAAAGATCAAGCATGTCTGCTTTTTTCACATCCTTTCCACCTTCTGAGAGAGGGAAGCTAGTTATATAACCTTCCCTTCCCCCACACACACACTTCCCAGCATGCCTCACTGTACAGACCTACAATTTCCACCTGTCTCCTCTGGGCTAGAAGCAGGAAAAGGGCACTGCTAGAGCTGGAGTCCATCTTAAAGGACCACCAATCCTTGTCACAAAAGGTCAGCTGTGGTTGCCACTTGGCTCGTTGGTTTGTTTTTTACTGCACTGCTGGTTGCCAGTGAAAATGTGCCTCTCTCCCTCTCCTCCCAATTGTAAGCTGTATGCACACACAGCAATGCCAGCTGCCACACAGTCTTGTAAGTACCTTGCATGGTATCACATGGCTGGGTGTGCTGTTGGCATGGCACGACACTTGTGTCCTGCTCTCTGTTCTTGTCCTTCAGCATGCCAAAAATGCAGCAAATCTGCTGCTGCTTCTCTTGGCACCAAGGACCAGGAAGCAGGACAGATGGACCTGAGGCTCACCCATATGGTGGGGGAGGCAGGGGCTTCTTTGAGAGGGGAAGGGAGGTGGGGCTCCCTTGAGAGCTGAGGTTTCTGGGAAGGAGTGGGTGTAATGGCTTATGGGCTAAGGGGGTCAAGTTGTACTGATGGTGGGAGCAGTTGAGAGGCAAAGGGGAGGGTCCAGCTGGTGGGGGTGCAGTGGTTGATTTTTCTGAGCCTCAGAGCAGGGATTTGGAGAGAGAGGCACTGATCATAAGCCAATGACTTTATGTGAAAACACCCTTCTGTGGTTTCAATTCACTCTCTCTCCCCACAGAGGTTCTGGACAGTGTTGTCAGTCAGGTAATCAAACAAGTACTACTTTAATACAAAGTAATATAAAAACCATAATAATCGTTAGTAATTTTGTGGTTGTTGAGCATGGCCTGGTAACATCCCCATCTTTAAAGTTCCCCTGCCATATGACCCACCAATAAGGAGATCTAGGACAGTTTAGAGCCCAGAATGTGTATGGGGATTATTTATTTATTGATTGGCTTTTGTTGTCAGCTGTAGACACAAGAGATACTACTGGATTTCAGGTTCCACAAATAAGAGGCAAATTCTGCCTGGGATATGTGCACACTACTTCCACTGTTCCTAAGTCAGTCTGTTCTGCAGCTTTTAAAACAAACATCTTTCACCTCATAGTGATGGGAGGCTAGGATTAAGCCTTTGTCTTTGCTGTAGATTTACCTTGCATTCAACCACAGGACTTCCCCATAACATGCTCTGTGTGCACACATCCCATACCTCTGCCTGTGCCACGTGGTAAGGCAGCCACCATGCCCTGAGGTATAGGGCAGACCCTGAGTTAAATTATTCTGTGTATCAAAAGTAACTTCAGTGAAAACATGCAGCCAAACCCAGTATCAACAATTAGTAGACAATGGTTCTCTAGATTCCTTCTCACATGCCATCTACCTTTGGTCTGACCCTGGCTCTTCAAGTGCCTCTGCTCAGCATCCTTGGTCCCACACTGCTTACTCTTTCTCCAGATTCAACCTCATTCATTTCTGGTGTTCAATACAGCAGAGGAATGCCCAATATTGCAGCCACCTGGTCAGAAGCTGGCATCAGTATCTTGGTGCATCTTTAGCAAAGACCATGACTTGAGGTGCTTAAAGAGACACAACATTATCTCTTGGATCAAGCAGACCGGACAGCAGTACAGAGAGAGGATGAAGGGGCTCGAGGTGAAGTATTGGAAGGATAATTCCAAATCCAGAGCTGCCCAACAACTTCCCTGCTCTACAGTGAGCTGGACCATGTTCTGGGAGGCATGCTGAGCACAGAGCCCCATTTCGTCTTGTGGGTTTCAAACTTTGTTGATGCCCCTGAGGACATGGACACCTCCTCAGCCACTCGGACAACCAGCCCAGAAAGGGAGAGGACCACAGGCCCCAGATTACAGGATGTCTTCCTTGGTCTGGACCAGGAAGAACATCAGAGTGAATGAACCCCACAGAGAAACACCAGGGGAGCATCGCAGCTGGGGCCTTTCTTCCTATTGTTTTGAAGTATATTATGAAATATTTGGATGGATTTTAGCTTATAATTCTGGCTGCTGCTTTAGTTGTGGGCAGATGCAGTGTCATTACACTTGTACACCACCACTGCCATTCCTCATTCACTCCAATTCCAAGCACGCTACTCAAAATGGCAGACAAGCAGAGAAAAACCCCTCTGCAAACCAACAGGTTACAGTGGCTTAATGTGATAGCATTTTATTGGTAGAAAAGTAAAAAGCTTTGTGGCCACAATCCAGGAAAAATGTAACTTGGCATAACACAGTTCTTAAAGGCAGTAGCAACAAAATACCCCAGCATTTTAAAGCACCCTCTCACTAGCGCAGAAGCTGTTTTATTGCTGATCTGATTGTGTCCATTCCTGGAGAGTAATCAAATAGAATTTTTTGCTCAGTAAAAATTCCAGGCAGTCTTTTAGATTCCGTCATAAGGCAAACCTCCCTCTGCTTCTTTGTAATGGACAAATCCTTTCCAGTCATTTATCAGTTCATCTGTCACAGAACGCAGAAAGATTTGTCCTTGCAGAGCTGGAAAGGCTCCTTCCCAAGGCTTAGAATAAGTAATAACTGCTCCCTTTTCCATTCAGGAATCTCAGACAGGATCACGTGTTGTAAGCAGCAGCCTGAAAAGGTTTTGACATACTTGCCAATACTGCTCTGCCTCCCAGGACCTGGACTCCTCTATGCCTGGTTTTGGGAGAGCTGGAATGTAAAATTAACTCAATTTCTTTTTCCTGGGAACAGCCCTTCACAAAGCTTCATGCCAAGCAGAATTTTGCTGGGTGGGAGAATCAATAAAAGGAACTACATGCTTTAGAGTTAAAAGTCGATACTTTTTATTTGCTGCTGTGTACACTGAGAAAAAGTTTGAGAGCCTAGAACCCTTTTCCCCTGTGTCAGTCAGGACCCTCTGCCACAGCATAAGACTCATGGAGGGAGGAGAGGACAGCAAGGAGACCACTGAGGGACAGTGAAAGGCTTTGGAATTTGAGGTCAAAGCAATGAAGGACCAGGATTACCTGCTCATGGAGGTGCATAAGGACTGATCCACACTCTGTAAAGGTGGAAACAGGAGGAAGAGAGAAAGAAGGATAGTGTGAAATTGGAGAGGTGAAGGAAGGGAGACAGGGAGCTTGAGAAGCTGCTGGCAGAATTTCTCCCCCATGACTGGGAGATTAAGGAGTGAAATATGGCATTTCAAAGAGACACGTTTGAGAGACTGTTCAGGCTCATGAGACAGTCCCAGCAAACCTCTGTGCCACCAGTGCCCAAATCCATAGCTTCATCTTGACATTGCTGTATCCTAAAACCTATAGACCACTGGTTCTCAAACTAGGGCTGCCACATGTTCAGGGAAAGCCCGGGCAGGCCAGGCTGGTTTGTTTACCTGCCATGTCCGCAGGTTCAGCCGATCGCGGCTCCCACTGGCTGTGGTTCACCGCTCCAGGCCAATGGGGGCTGCAGAAAGGGTGGCCAGCACATCCCTTGGCCCGTGTCCCTTCCTGCAGCCCCCATTGGCCTGGAGTGGCAAACTGCAGCCAGTGGAAGTAGCAATTGGCCGAACCTGCAGACGTGGCAGGTAAACAAACTGACCCGGCCCGCCAGAGGCTTTCCCTGAACAAGCAGCAGCTCTGGTTTGAGAACCACTGCTATAGACAACAATGCCTGAGGGACTCAGTCAATGAACCATGGAACTCCAGTATTTGCTGCACTCTGTGCCTGCTCCAGTGCAGGGGAAGAAGATCAGATACACCAAAAACCTTGTCACAAATCAAACTTGTGTGGAGTTTTTTGCACATCTTTGAACCACATTAGACTAGCTGGTCTGCCCACACTTTTAGTTTCAATAAAGTTAGAGAAGGGAATATTTATTTCTTTAATTCATGCATAGAGACTACATTTGATTTCAAGGCAACAGCCTTAATGTGCCAGACTACCCCATTAATCAGCTCTAGTTTACTTTTCATGCAGCTCAAGAATGTAGGCACACAAGGCATCCTTTACAGCCTTTGCTTTAACAGACTCTGTGCCAGTATGAGGTGCACTTGGTGGTTGTCTGTAAGTAGACCTCAAAATATCATCATCAAACCATTCCATCCCACAGCACTGCCCCTTGTCCTCACATGTATGGTGAAGCACCCAACATGCCCCAGTCAAAGGTATGGTGTTAAACACACTATAGTACAAATAAGTCCGTAAGCAATGCCAGTCAGCCTCAGGCACATGCCACCGCACTGGAAATGACACCCCTACTCAGTGTGTAGTTCACCTGCTGCTTGTCCAGGAGGCCCAAGTCAGGAAAAGCTTCAACCACCAGAGTGGCAGCAGCAGGTTGGATGGGGTTACCTACAGTCACAGTCATCAGGGACACCCCATTGATGACTATCATTAGGAGGAACAATGTACCAGTTTGCCTGTACTGAAAGAGTCCAGACCTGAATACCCTGGCATTACGCACCCAGACAGAGCATCTGATATAGGTGCCCATGAATATGCCATGATGGTCCACAAGGATCTGCATAACTATGGAGTAGTATTCTTACCTATTAATATACTTGCTTGCTTGAAATGGCAGGCAAAGGCTGGGTGTATGCTTGTCATCACTCACACCTGCACATCTCGGGAACCTCATCCGTTCAAATCCTGCAATTATTTCAAGAATATTTCCAAGTTTTACAACCCTAGGGGCCAGCACCGTATAAATTACCTTTGAAACTTCCATGACTGCAGTGCCAGCTGTGGATTTGCCTAACTCAGACAGGTTGCCAACAAATCTATAACAGCCTGGGGTTGGCTGCTTCCACAAGGGAATAGCAACGTACTTCTGGACAATTTTTGGCTCTCTCAACTGGCTGTTCTGCTGCTCAAGGCCAGAGCGAGTGCCTCACACTGCTCCAGGAATGTGGCTTTCCTCATGTGGGAGTTCTGGGCCCCTCTGTGATGTGATGCCATGTTTCCATCACAATGTGGTTCCACCCAGAGTGCTTGTGAGCCTCGTCCAGAAGCAACAGTCAGCATAGGAGATGGTCTGCTATGAAGAACAACATCAGCTCAGTCTACTCCTCCATGTCCACATGATCCTGATCTGATCTTCTTGTTGTGCTTATAACTGCAGGCCACTGCCTCCATCTTCTCTGGGCAAAAAAAGGCTGCCTTTGAAATACCCGCCACTGTCTTTTGGCAGCAGCTTCTGCATAGGCATGCCAAAGAAATATTGCCTACCTCTAGAGCAGCTGTTGGCCCCAGTTATTAGGATGAGCAGAATCCATACCTTTGACACGTAACGCCACCTGGCTTCCTCTCAGGAAATGAATTTCCTGGGCCTAGCCCATTTCCTCCCACAATCTCCAGATTGGCCAGACAAGCTGACCTACAACACCCTGTGAATACAAGCACAGTCTATGCTTACGCCGTGAATTGTGGTGCTACGAATCACAGGATCTGTGCCCAGATAACTGTATTGCTTCTCATGGACAGATACAGCACCAGTGTGGACATGGGACACGACAGCAATGCAGTGATATCAGTGTGGTCACACTCCAGTGTGTTAGGTTGCTGTGCATTGATTAACCCTTGATTGCTTAACCCACATTTAGCCTGCATTAAGGACAGAATCTTAAACTATATGTGGACTTGAACTAAAACCTGTCTGGATTCAGCTCAAACCTCTCCCTATTACAAGCTGAATCCAAACAAAGATTCAGATCTGTACTTCATCCCCAGGTTCAGGAGTGTTCAGATTCAGGATTTCAATTCCAACCAATACAGAGCCACCAAGTTTGGATTCAGATCCAGAATTTGGCTGTGGTTTTGGCTTGGACCCCATCTCTAGTTTAAACTATAGTATACAATTCATTCTTCCATGTGGTGGAATATTAAGTTCCATTTATTAGGTAACTTTAACAAATAGATTGTTTACAAACTCACTCTGAGTGGAGATCAGACAGATACTATACGGTGATTAACTACAGGATCAGAGAAATTAAGGTGGAAAAGGACCATTAGTCATTGTAGTTCCTCCCTAAGGACAGATCCAGAATTGTTCCTTACAGCATATTCTTCAGAGCCTTGTCCAGACTAGTTATAAATGACTCAAGCAAACAATCTTTCCCTTTTGAGGCTATTCCACACTCTGACAGATCTCACCATTAGCAAACATATCCTGATATTCAGCCTAGATTTCTCTTTGCTTATTTCATCCCATTTCTTCTAGCTAGAGCCTTGGAGCATCCTCAATAGTCCTTCTTTCCATTTGGTCTTTAACCTCTCCAAACACCGGTAGAATGTCATCCATTAGTTGTTTACCTGACATATACATGCTTGGTCTTTTTGCCTTTCCCCAGTGCCGGATTAAGGTATAAGATAACTAAGATACACCTTAGGGCATCGCAACATGAGGGGCCTCTGAAAAAGAAAAAAATGACTCCATTTCTAATTTTATCAAAATCGGTTGATAAATAAAGGAGATATGGGAGAAAGAAGATTTTCTCTAAATATAGACATTTTCATTCAAATATGACAAAAATATACACATCTGGCTACACAAATACCCTTATCCTATCCTTCACTAATTGTTCATTATTGACAGGCGAGAGGCCAGGACTGAGAAAAAACAACAATTGCACTTGTAAAATTATATTTCTACAAGTAAGTCTGTTATCAGTCTCCCAAAGCAGCATTTTGTTGGCCAGCTGCTACCGGTAAAATTCTGACCAAGCCTTCATAACTTATTTACATAAATAAATAATCTCACATTTTTCCCGATTTTTATCAGCAGTGAGGTCGGAGACAGCAGTGTAGTGATGCAATCCTGCCAAACTCATACTTGTATGTTAGTGGGTTCTTACTTCTTTTCATCTGTACATACGTACAACTATGTGTTTGAGTGCACACGCCACTTTCTGCTTCATGCACTATCCATGCTTCACATGTCTGAGTTTGCAGGTGATCGTCTTATGAACTTGGGTCGAGTGGATCTTGAGGAGGATAAATTTGTGTTGGCTTCTCTCTGTAAGTTTTGGGAACCTTCACAGTAAATATCGAACAGTGCTGACGAAAGGATAAACAGCGGGTTTTGAGAGAAGTAAGGGAAGATATACATATATATCAAAATATTCTGAGTACTTGGTGAGCAAGTTATTTTAAACTATGTGTATATATGATTTATAAGCTATTAAAGCCTATAGTAATCATTATATTTGCTTGAATATAGTCTAGTTTTTCTCACTTTCTCAATGATTGTCTAGAGATTACCATTCTCTCTCTTCCGCGCATACAGCTTGTTGTCGCTCTGTGTCCAAAGTGTTTACTCCTGGGGGAGACAGAGGATAGAGAAGTGAAAGTGAAGAGAGATGTCTGCCTAGAAAAAAAACTGATTTTATGCTCAGCAGGTTTGGACCACACAATATATTTTATTATAGGTAGTATGCTATGTAAAAATTCTTATATAGACTTATAAATCACATATCATATGCATACTCCATTGTATTTTTATAGTATGGCAAAAGAAAAATCCCAACAATTAATTTTTGCTACGAAACAATTAAATCACAATAAACATTTGTAAATATATGTTATATATAGTCTGGATAAACTTTGTATTTCCCTAACAAAATTAATCAACTGTTTTTTTCATTTATTCGTATGAAAAAAGGATAATTTTCCTTATTCATGGTATTAAAAAAATTATATATCCTCTCTTGTTTTCCTGTAAGAACATAAACAAAATAGCACTAACTTTCACAGAAATATCCTGGTTAAATAACACAGGTTTTCAGTATATATATTATTTTGTGTTGTATAGATATATGAATCTCAGTATTTATAATATAAAATTAAATATTTTACTGGTTTCAATAAAAACTTCTGCTACTAATTTTAGAACCAATAATAGGTAATTCAGCATAACCTTCTATAAAAGCAAAAATTAATGTATTGGCAAAATACAATCCATATACAATTTTCTGATACTTTTCTTATTACCTGGGTATAATTCATTTCAATAGAAACTAATAGCTGAGCTTTCAGCTTGTGGGTTATCCGCATCCTATATCCTCTATTGCCATCTTATATCCTCTAAGAGTCTCATTGTGTATTCAGACAAGGAATTCCACAATTTAAATGCCCCAACAGAGAAGAACAATTTACTGAGAACTCTTCTAGTAAACTGTATTATTTACTGTATTTTGACTTCTACTTTACTTTCATATGCAATTAGTGCAAAGAATTTGTGTCAAACTGAGTTCTGTCATGATGTCATTGTTACAGAGAGGGCTGATGAATATGAAGATTATTATTCTATTTTTACAACTTTGCCTTTGTATATATGCAAATATAAAGCTTTCGTGTTTATATAGTCAATGTCCTGTGAAAATAATAAATTCATTTTTTATGGTATGGGGCTTCTTACACTTGACATAGTTTAGGGCCTCCGAACGTCATAATCCAGCCCTGCCTTTCCCCATTAATAAGTCACACTAGTCCATTGGTGGTTTGTTGCTTTTCACTGTATTTCCACTGGCTTGTCAATGTTTTTACTGTAGGCTCCCTCAGCAGCTCAGGAAGAATTCAGCACCATGCCCCAGTCTCTTTTAGACCCTTCCTCAGGACATGGTTCATTAATTCAAACACAAAACAAGAAACCAAAACTATTCCCCAGAATGGGCTGCAGAGGCCAGAGGCCTTTCCCCTTGCACCTCTCTGCCCCTGGAAAAGAGACACACCTCTTCCCTTAAAGTCCTGCTGAATCATGTAACAGGCAGGCAGGGCTTAGCTCTTTTCTGCCTGTCCCATCCTGTCCCATTTACCATAGTTAAGTACCCACTATAGACCATAGTATCCCAGGGGATGATCTGAAAAGTGCCATGTAGAGAGAGACTGGCAGATCCCTGTAACATAATCGGTTGCTTCTGTGCCGTCTTTTTTGCAGTGCCATGGCACATTGCAAGCTCACACCTCATTTGCTGCCTACTTGGAGATACTGTGCTCAGATACCACAGACATGCGCATGGAGTGGACAGAGCTCCCTGGCATTATATCCTTCCATGTGTCCATTAAACTGTTCTATTTTTTTTTACCTTCATCTGTATTAGTTTGCATTTTTGTAGGTTGACTCTCATCGTGCCATTTCCTGCTCCTTTTTCTGACTCTTGATGAGATACTTAATATTTATACTGATGTGACTGAGATCAGAACCTGCAGTACTAGAGAATCAATGCAACTTAATGTGACAGAGTGGGAAGTATAAGTCTCTCAACATGCTTAATTTTGACATTTCTACATAATCAGGGTATTTTATCTGCAAGAGATGGGTGAAGGCCCATCTTGAGGCCCCCTGGAATACAGAAGGTGGGTTCTTACTTTAGCTTGGATATTCTGGGCCTGATTCTCCACAACCTGCCATCTTGTGCAATCATTTACACCTGTGCAAAGGGGTTGTAAAATGTTGTCACTGATGTAAGGTAAAAGAAGAATTCTAATGAGGTACCATTGTACAACTACGTTGTACAGATGTAAATTACTACACCAGGTGCAAGGCAGGGGAAAAGAAATTATTTTCTTATGTTCACTCTACTGGTCTATTTTTTGCTGGAGCAACATTAGATTTTACAAGGGGGGAATAACCAAATATTTGTCCTGGATGCTTCACTGTATTGCACAGAATAATGTAGAATTAGACTTTATTGTTGTGTTTTTCTGTGCATAGAATGAAGATCTAGTTTCAGTTACCATGATCCCTACTTTAGATTAAGAGAACACCAAAACAAGACAGAGCAAAGGTTAGGACAGCAGAAAGCACAGGGTGTGTGTCTCCTCACACAAGCTACTGCCAGGCTCACTCTGAACTAAACCTGAATTGCCTATAGTGTAGACAGCAGAGATCGTAGAGGTTTCAAGTTACAGTACACAGAAAACAAAGGCTAACAGTTACATAGCTAAATACACCACAATCATCTCAAAAAGCTATGTAAGTAGTTGGTATTGGTCCCCATACTTCTACATTTTCCAAATTCCGTGTTTGCTGAAAAGTGAAATTCAGTCCAAAAAAACAGCTATCAGCTTATGGAAAACATCTTGGAGCAGGTATTCAGGGCAGGAGGGTGGGGAATTATTGTTGATGCAGAGAAATATATTTCAACACCACAAACCTTGGCTGTTCAATGTTAAGACTGACAATTTGCATGTGGATATTCTCAATTAATTCTCATGTTAGCAGCTTGAGTTGCATGCTTGAAGGAGACAGTAGTTGGGAGAGGCAAATGAGTTCTGTCAAAATCAGAAGAGTGCTCAGTGATGCCACAAAGCAGGATCAGGGCATGCACTGGGGCAGACTTCCTAGGCATTCTGGCATTGGGCAGGGAAATTACGAAGGTATTTCTTCACAGCTGAGGGTCTGACGCACTCTCATCCAGTGAAGCAGAGTGCAAAACACCAAGAACCAACAGGGTGTTGATGCAGAGCAGAGAGCTTAGGCATCTCAGTGAGGCTTTGTAATACTGACAGACCCCAGTTGTCAGTGGGTGGGATTGAACTGGGGACCTCTGGAGCTTAGTGCATGAGCCTCTACCTGCATGAGCTAAAAAGCCAACTGACTCTTAGCTAACATTGTAGAGCAGACTCATTTAACTCTCTCTCTTTAAGTGGCCTCAGTGCCACTAGATGGGACAGAACACCACACCCAAATGGTGTGTGCGTTACAGCTGCAGCTACAGGGCTAATCTACACTAGAAGCGCCACAGCTGCACCACTGTAGTGCATCTGGTGAAGGCGCTCTGTGCTGAGGGAAGAGAATCCTCCTGTTGGCATAATAAAACCACCTCCATGAGAGGTGGTAGCTATGTCCAAGAGACAGAAGCTCTCTCACTGACAGTGCTCTCCACACCAGTACTTAGGTTGATGTAACTTATGTCGCTTGGGGGATGGCTTATTCACACTCCTGAGCAACGTAAGTTACACCAACATAACCTGTAGTGTCAGCAAGCCTCTCAGGTTTGAGTGCAGTTGAGAGGGTGGGAGATCTGCTTCTGACAGCCACCTAATGTTTGCAAGTATGAGGCTCTCTTCCTACTGGTGGGTGAGCTGCTGATAACAGGTACTAGAAATTCATGCATCTGAACCAGATTAACTATACGTAAAGACAGGAACAAACCATGTTCTGTACTATTTTGGCAGCTGAGCTTAAACTTGATTCTAAGCAATCCAGACACGGTGCTACCCCTGTATGATGCAGAGTATGTGCTTCTGATGAGATGAACTATATTTTTTTATGGAAATAAGGTGGGTGAAGTTATGTCTTTTATTGGACAAACTTCTTGGTGAGAATGACTCTTTCAAGCTATATAGAGCTCTTCATATTTGTTATGGACAGACAAGGCTGTCTCAGTGTTTCTGGTTTTTCAGTATAGGGGTAGAATTAATGTTGTTTAGGCGACCTTTACCGTCCTACTCCATACTTTCTAATCTTTAAGATATAACTTTAAGTAAACTTCCTGGTTTTCTAATACTTGTTTTCTCAGTATTGTCAACGTTCCTGTTAAGGTTTTACACCCTGAGGCTACTAAGAAGTAATCTCAACTTCAAAAGGAAGCAGTCAACTTCAAATCAAGTCAATTAAAAAAAAGTTTAAAGCAGTCTCATTCCCCTCTCCTACAGACCTCTGCCAAGTGGTGTGCTTTCACAATTATATTTTCCTTTCAAAAAAAAAAAAGAGCGAGCGAGAGGAGAAGATTCTCTCTCCTCTGTTGCTGTATGAAAGAGCCAAACAAACAGAGGAAGCAGTGAAATCAACTGTATACAAAGTGCTATCAAGTGCACATAATAAATAAAATTATATGCAATTATTTTTCTCTCTAATCTCTTTCAGTTATAGTCATTTAAATAGTTACTCGTAAAGGAAGTAGGTAGAACAATTCAGATAGATGGGTGAATTTTAAGTTGACAGTGTCCCATTAACACCAACTTAAATATTTACCTAGAAAATAAAAATGTAATCCATTATAATTCATAGGTGTAAAGCCTAAACACTAGAGTGTTTTCAATAATCATTTATAATTGAACATGCCAAATAACTTCTTAAATCTGCTGCAAATGCTTTCTTAAGAACCATAACATCTTACTGCAGTGTCTCTTCTTTGTCCTCACCTGCCCAGGAACAGCACATCTTCATCTGTACATATTGTAGTTACCTTTTACATTGGTTCAACAAGCCTCTTGTTTAAGGTACAATCAAGGCTAAGCCACGTGATCCAGCATGCTCTTTGCTTCAAAAGTGCCTCTGTGTATCCCTGTTTGACTAGGTTATCCCTACACAGAGCATCTTAGTGAAGTATATTCAGGTTTCACATGAATAAATAACACAAGTGGGTGACAGGGCTTACATAGCCTCCTGCTGCAACACATACTGCTTAGGGGTTTGACAGAACTAGTCACCTAATCTAGGATTTACTCTTCTGCCCTGTCAGGGACTCTTGATCCAGGGATAGGAGAGGAAAAATCTCACATGCGGTTTAGGTTTTAAATCCCTCAGTCTGAGAGCACGATGCATCTGTGCAGTGCAAACATATCTGGCAGCCATCAGACCCGGGAGAGGATCAGCTTCAAGAAGCCTTACCTCTGATCCCCTACTTTTCTTGCTTCATTCTCTGCTCCTACTCTAACTCCTGGTGTATGTAATTTCCCTCAACAGCCAGCCTGGCAGGGACCAACCTATAGAGCCATCACAAGACGCTAGCCAGGTGATGCCAGCACCCAACAGGGGTAACATAGTACAGTTATGATGAGAGGCCAGATTAAAACGAACTGCGTTTTAACTGCAGTGCATGCTATACAAGGGGTCATGTGGCTTTAATAACTAACTCAATCCAAAATCCCAACCGCAGGCAAGAGGAGACATGTCAAACCTTGGCTATGAAACACAAGAGACAAAGAGAAGTGGTAGCAGTTCTAGTGGGTATGCCAAAGCAGCTGAGTAAAACGTTTACAGGAGACCCAGGTTAAGAAAAAAAAAAAAAAGTCTAGTCTCTGGGGTTTCTGGTTTGTTTAGCCAAAATAACACAAACCAGCAAAATCTCTGCATGCAGGGAATATGGCCAATGTAACTAGTTTATGAAGTCCAAACCAAAGAATATTAACAAGGCAGCTAGTGCCTTCAGACTTTTGCTCAACAAACCCCTCTCTGTGGGGCAGACCCTGAGCTGGTGTCAATTGTCACAGCTCCATTGTCAATAAGAGTGTTCAAATTGCTTTAGCTTTTAGGAAAGGGTTTAGTAATAAATTTGTCTAGTACTACCTGGAATTCAGATTTATGTAACATCCGAAGTGTGTCAAGATATTTGAAAGCTCAGAAATGCACAGTGGAATGCTATAATATGGCTCTTTGTTATGCTAATGATTTCTTCCCTGCTGCTCTTGCAGAGAGCCAGCCAGCCCATCAAACAGGAATGAAACCAGTGGGCAACCCTTTTTCTTTATTTGCTGCTGCTAAAGGTTTTCTTAACACTAAGCTTGAGGGGCAAAAGCCGAGTCTTTCTTGGCACCTGTAAACAAGGCAGAGAGGAAAAAACAACAGTTTCCCATTACACACCCACCACCACATGGAGTGATCACTGGGGATGAAAAATGATGCCCCCCTTCCTGCAGTGATGCTATAATTTACATTTTTTTCTCTTCTCCCCCCGCCCCTTTATTCCCCTTGTCAGCAGCGCTGAGAAGAGGCAGTGTGGCAAAACCACTTACAAAACCTCATATATTCTAGGTACTTACATGCCCCTCCTCGGTGTGATTCGTGAAGATTTATTATTTTTTTATACTCATAATAATCTTATCCAGGAGAATTTACAGTTGGGGCATTGAGGAAGAGAGGGATTAAGTGACTTCCCCAAGGTAACACAGGCAGTCATGGCAGAGCCAGGAATTGCATACACATCGCCGGAGTCCCAGCCCCCTAGACAATCCTTCAAGACCCCAGATATTCCACAGCAAGAGAAGTCTAAATTTTGCAGCAAGGTACCTGACTCATGTAGCACTCCAGCAGCTGGCTGGAAATTCTGTGGAGACTTCATTTAACTTAAAAATGTGAGGTTTTAAATAAATTCAAAATGTCAATAAATAATCCCCAGTCCTTGTTTCAATATTAAACAGTTTACACCATCCCCAC
The DNA here is from genome assembly GCF_003597395.2 of Chelonoidis abingdonii. NCBI lineage: Eukaryota > Metazoa > Chordata > Testudines > Testudinidae > Chelonoidis > Chelonoidis abingdonii. Next base: position 176,325,993 of record NC_133771.1, read on the forward strand.
GTCTTCAGATTTTAGCAAGATTTTTGTATTGACAACACAGAACTGCAAGTTTGAAGTTGACAAAGGGGAAATGGAGGTTTAGGTAGCTGGGCAGGGCATCTTGGGGGGCTTGAAGGACAATTGGGATGATGGGGTAAATTCATCTGGGTGTCTCATTTTTAATGTCAAGTATCAGAGGGGTAGCTGTGTTAGTCTGGATCTGCAAAAGCAGCAAAGAATCCTGTAGCACCTTATAGACTAACAGACGTTTTGGAGCATGAGCTTTCGTGGGTGAATACCCACTTCGTCAGATGCATTCACCCACGAAATCTCATGCTCCAAAACGTCTGTTAGTCTATAAGGTGCCACAGGATTCTTTGCTCATTTATAATGATCAGCAGTGAAATAGTTAATGTTGACAAAAGATTGTCGCCTTTCGTTATCAGACTTAACAAGCCATTGTCTTGAATGGGTAAGTTCAGAGGACATAGTGCCATTGGTTCAGGCTGTCTGCAGCATACAGAAGACATCCCTGCATTAGTTTATGCTCAGTTCAAATTTTTAATGTTGTCTTCACAACTATGGGGACTAAAGATATATTTTTAAATCTTAGATACTGGAGCACTGGTCAATGGCAAGGGGACAAGGGCAGGATTCAATATTAATAATGATCTGATAGTAACAAATGTCTTGGGCAAGCCTATGTGATTGTCATGTTGCTTAGAAACTGTCAGTGCCTTTAACTGCTTTAAGAGGCATATAGGGCACATGAAGCAGTTAGTATCATAGGGTTTAGTACTTACTGCTGTGGCTTGTGGCTCATCTGGAGATTAGCTCTCAACTGGCCTGATGCCCCCTCCTTTGGTTGCTCACCATGTGGTGTCTCTCACTTTCTGGATTCAAGTTACTCCCTCTTCATGACTGAGCCCTCTGGTCAGGTCACTATTGTCCTCTGTTTCTGGGGTTACAAAGGCACATCAGCCAAATGATCTATCTACAACAAGACACTCTTCCAATCTACTTCCCAGATTGTACCACTTTCCCAGTGACCAGGAGAGTAATCCAGGTTCACCCACCGCTCTGGGTTCCAGCACACAGACACTACGTCCAGCAACCATAGTCTGCTCAAGCTCTGACCTTGTTGCTATGCCACTGGACTCTTTCCTACCTCTCTAGACAGTGACTGTAGACCTCTCTGCAGACCCTCTCTTACCTCCACCAACTTCTCTTTATAAGCCTGTCCCAGCTCCTCCCCCAGCTGGGCTTCATCAGCTATTAGGCCTTATCAGTCTTTGGCTCCCCTCCAGGTGCAGCCCCTTTGGCTAATTGGCCTATTTTATCTATCCAGGCTTTGTGTGGGATGGATACCCCATCACAGATGGCCATTACCTTGCATTCCTCAAGGAAAATGCTGTACTCAGAGGAAGAATGAAATGAACAGACCTCAAGAGGTCTGTTTGTCTTGTTTCTGCATGCTTGGTACATCTGAAAACATGTTTTCTGTTGTAAACTGGACAATGATGTGGTGCTGTTAGAGAGCATTAACTAGCAGCAGAGATAAGGTGGATGAGATAATATCTTTTATTGAACCATCTTCTGTTGGTGAGAGAGAAAAGTTTTAGCTTCAGGTCAAGATATTACCTCCCCCATCTTGTCTAATATCCTTAGCCCAACATGGCTACAACAACACTGCATCGAGCAGAAGAAATGTCATTTTCCAAGTAAAATAGCATTTCTTATTGATTTTGCCTGATACCCTAACCTGAGATCTTATGCCTTTTCACTGAGCACATTGCCCCATTCAGTATGGATCTTGAATGAAAGGGCTTTTGCACCAGTTTATATTGTAACTTTTGAAAATTCAAACAGGCTTGCAAACTTGCATACATGGCCTATGGGCCCAGCTGAATTTGGTGGGAGAACTTTGCTTAGTTGCTGAGACTCATGAGAATAAAGTCTGCACCATCTTTCTGGAGACATCTGCAAAACTGGAACATTAAAACACCTTCAGCCTCTGGGCTGCATGTGCAGTATCATAAATTATCGACAGCATTCCATAGCATAAAAGCTTGAGAAAGCAACAGAAAGCTGCACAGTTCTGACTGCAGCAGTATCTGCATAATCACTCAGCTGGGTTCACATGTCTGATCCGAGACATTCCATACCTTACCACAGGCTTCTCTGATATAAAAAGCCACAGACCCTCTGTGGTGAATTCAGCCTGGCCTCACAGCAGCAGCAGCTTTGTTTTACCCACTCTGTGGAGAGCCAAAAGGGGTGGGGTTTTCATTCCACCCCCTAAGGAGTCCCTCCGCACCCAAAAGTGATCTTTGCTCAACTCAATAGGGCTAAAACACTGCCTTACATGGCCTCTGAAACATATCTCACATTTTCAAAATTAATCTGTGCTGGATTAACTGATGCAGAAGCTCTGGGCACAATGCCGGAGTGATGTTTATGTTAGAGAAAATGGACCTCACAGAGATAGTTTGCAAACATCACAAGGCGAACTTGTGTAAACTCCCTTAGTTTAGTCATCTTTTTCCATCTGTCATAGAATTTAAAAGTGATATTCAAAAACACAGGAAATTAGTGTATATTCTAAGTGCTCTTGATTGGACTCATTGGCTGTTGTGAAAGATTCACATCTTTATAACCTCCCACATGATTCTTTGCAAGTACTTCTTTAATTGTGTTCTTCTAGCAGACATACTGTCTATACTGCTAGGAAATTTCTTACTACTGTTTCACACCACTGTGAAATAATTTTATTACTATACTAAGTATACTGGATTTTATCTTCATAAACTAAGGATTGCGCCACTTCTTATGAATTGCATGGAGATGAGTGGACAATATAAGAGAACAAATACATATGAGCTCTTTAACGTAACTGTGATATTTATTTAATAAAAAAAAATCAGAGATTTCATAGCAGTTTAAACTGTCCATTGAAATGAATGATTCATTTTGATAAAATTTACCCAAGTTTCTATTCTGGACATTGTAAGTAACTTAAACCTGCATCAGAGTGGAGGGATGTATTACCCAACCTATGCTGTCCCTTTCATCCCTATATTTCTATGACTGTAAAATAAAAATTGCTTTTAGTTACACCGCTGGATTTCACCTTTATTTCAGGAAGTCAATGAGATTGCATAGGTGTAACTGGGTGCAGAATTTAGCCTGCTTTGTTCATTTAAAATATTGGGCCAATTTTACCGATACTAGTCTCTGCCTTTGTGTCATTCTGGCAACATAAATTAGCTGTAAACCCAGTTTAGCCAGACAGTTAAACCGGGTTTACAACGGTTTTGTATTGCCAGATTAGCAAAAAAGCAACAAGAATGTCTCGGTGAATCTGGTCTATCGATTTATTTCTCCTTTTAAACACTCTAGTCTTCCTGTATCTTTGAACTTGTTCATTGTATCTGCTGTGCAGAACTGGATCTTCCAATAAATATGGCAGCGAAAGGCACAGCAGCGACTAAAAGTTCAAGAGTTTGAATCAGAGGGAAATTTGATAAGATGGTAAATATGATAAAAGAGGGAAAAGGAAGAAGAATGACCATGGGTGATGAAGCATAAGAACTTAAGTGTGGCCATTCTGAGTCAGACCAAGTCCATCTAGCCCAATATCCTGTCTTCCAATAGTGGCTGGTGCCAGATGTTTCAGAGAGAATGAACAGAACAGGGCAATTATCAAGTGATCCATCTGCTGTCGTCCAGTCCCAGCTTCTTGCAGGCAGATGTTTAGGGCTACCCGGGGCATGGATTTGTCTGCCTGACAAAATTGGCTAATAGCCATCCACAGACCTATCCTCCATGAACTTTCTAACTCTTTTTTGAACCCAGTTATACTTTTAGCCTTCATGACATCCCCTGGTAATGAATTCCAAAGGCTGCCTCTTAGTTTTGTGAAGTACTTCCTTTTGTTTGTTTTAACCCTGCTGCCTATTAATTTCATTGGGTGACCCCTGGTTCTTGTGTTATGTAAAGGGCTAAATAACATTTCCCTATTCACTTTTTCCATAGATGAAAATAGCAGTTTCTCTCAACCTTTGCTCTGGAGGGGATCATCTCGAGTAGTGAAAGGCTAGCTCCGCTTTCATGGCTCATTCAGCTTTTGCCCTTTCTGCTGAGACTGCCCTCCAGCTTGCCATTTAGTGTCACTGATGCTGGTGATTTGAGTGATATGGACAATTGTCCTCTGCCCATATTTAAATGCTTGCACTGTGTCTCTGACTATTTTTTCAAGTTATCCTCATATAAGTTGTACAATGTAAACTCTTTAACAAATGCAATAAGTATGAATGAAGCCACAATAGTGTTACTGTGTATGTTTTAGAAAAGAAGTGCAGTACTTTTTTCAGCTGAAATATACTATACGTTTCTATGGGAAATGTATAATCTATTGGGAAGTGATCCTGGAGATAAAACAGCACTTTTATTCTTATCAACAGTAAAATAGACATAACAACAGAAACATCCTTGTTCCATTTCTATTTTCTGTTGTATTCTAAGACTTGAGATATAAGCATAGAATTGCCTGATGAAAGTCTCAGTGTTTTATAATGTTATATTCCATGAGTAAAGTATCTTTTGGTGCAGAAGAAAACAATTCCTTGATAGATAAGAAGTTCTGACCAGTTCTCTCAAGCAGATAGACTGGTATCAAGTTGGAGAAGATGCATTAAGCTCCACATAAGACATAAAAGAGAAGGGAATTAATATGACCTTGGAAAAGAACCAATTGTTGGAAACTTGTGCTAGGAAGAAAAGTGTTTTGGCACTGAATAGTCAAGGGAAAAGACTCTCTCTGGTGTAGGTCCTTAGTATAACTTAAAGCACTACAAATCAAAAATGAAACTACAAAACCCACTATGAATCTCTAAGCTGAAACTCATAACAATAGCTATCATATTTTTGAAAGTTTACCCAGGTTGCTTCAGATACACTTTTCTTTTTCTCTTTAATAGAACAATAGCTCGTCCCTTTGAAAAACAAACAGGAATGTTTAGTACACTCTTGAGTTCTACATGTTTACTTTCAGCACGTGTCATAGTTTATAAAGAAGAGTCAGGGGAAGATATCAAGGAACACTTAAATCCACATTGCTGTTCTCAGAGAACGGATAAAATAACACCATCTTTGTATAAATTCTGATAAGTCATAATTTTGTCCAACATTTAGATATGCCAAGGTGGTAGGTGGCTTAGAAATACATTATATATACAGAGATAATTATAGAATTGTTTCAGATAATTCCACATTTCAACAGAGTGTAAACAAGACCCATAAACTAATACCACAGCATTATGGCTTCATACATTGGATGCCGTTTTCTCAGATGGGCCTGACTGTCCAGAGTGCTGAACACAAGGGGACTTGATGGCATTCAGCACCTTACAAGTGTTCCCCACTCTGCATGACTGGGCCCGAAGAGAATTCTGTAAGTTGCAAAGTTTGGCCCAATTCTGTCTGTAGCTATACCTGTGCAATCCCAGATTTCAGCCCTATGCCACAAACAAACCTTTTACATTTGTCAGCATATCTCAAAATTCTGTTCCAAAGTGTTCTAAAAATTGACAGTTTAGACTTCTGTATTGGTCTGCAGCTGTAGTAAAAGACCTGATTGTAATTTAAACCTTTTCAACACTGGAACGATTTGATTAAATGATATTTCCTTGGGGCGGGATTAGGGGAAGACTCCAACAGACATTAAAGATGTAAAATCAAAATGAATTTGGGTCATTTTAATTAATATATACCAAGGAAACCTCACTTTACTACAACAACACATTAGCATACAGGGTCTAATATCTACGCTTAAAACATCAAATGTTTATCAAAAACTGAAAAAAGAGCAGATATTACTGGACTAACTGGTTATAATACAAGAAAATCAGCTTTTAAATAATTGGTCCTTGTGGACAAATGCCTAAATGATGATCCTATCATACACTGTATGAATGAGATCTATATTTTATACTATTATTAATAATAAAAAAGCTTCTGTCTTGGAGAAATCAGCTGTAATCCATATTTTCTCTTTTTGTTGTTTGATTCCTGTTACAGTGATAACCCTTACAAACACGCCGGTTTTGTCTTAGATCACTAAATAACAGTTATCTCAATTTTTTGAAAAATTCCCTAGGCATTCAATATCCTTCCTGTAGGAAATACTGCAAATATTGAGGTAACTTTATTTAACTACGTAGCTAAAGCAGTTGGCGAGCTTCCAAGAGTGACCAGTAGAGGAGATGATGACACATGCCCTTGTAATCTTGACTATGGGGTACACATAATACCTGCCATCAAGAAAAATAATGGCAGGGGAGAATTAAGAGAGATTCTTTGGATTCCGTGGCCTACATTCTCAGAGGAACCCAAGGCAGCAGTGAATCAGAACCTGATTCTGCACTACTAAACTCCATAGGTATGTCAGTGACTTAAATGAGTGCCAGACTATACACTTAGAGTGAAATTCATCCCTGTGCAGAGGGCCAGCACAAGGTCTGTACACTCCTTAAATCCCACTAACACCCAATCTGGAACTGGGCTGCTTCCATTCACAGGGGTGAATTTCATCCTTAGTAAACAATGGACAGCATGAGCACAGCTAATTGTTCCTGAGGCAAGAACCAACGAGAAAGAGCTATTGTTTGCATTCACAACATCCCAGGCAGGGACAGGCAGCAATAAGGTGTCATCTATGGTTTGGATTTGGCTGGTATGCACAGCACATCCACAGTTGTCCAGGTGGACATGAAATCCAAAAATTAGGTGGGTCCAGAACCCAGCATATTCTTAATCACCCCCTGAAAAATGTAATATGTATGTTTTAAAAAATGTGCATTTTAAAATGATGTACCTAAGCATGACCAAATTTTGTCTTTAATCATTGAAACTTCAAGCCCTGTTTCTCCAAAATAATCTTTTTTAAAATTAAAACATTTATTTCAGATAAAATCTTATCGCCACATTATTTATTAACATTGTGCTTTTTGTTTTGTTTTAAATCAACAGCAAAAGTCATAGAAAACCCCCACACACTTTTGCAATCTAAAAGAGAGAAATTATGCTAAACAGAATAAAGTATAAAGCATGCCATTGGTTCAAGAACTTCATTATATGGAAGAATTAAAAAAAAAAAAAAAAAGATCCTCAGCAACAGACAGTTGCCATAGAAATGCTCAAGCATCTAGTGCTTGTTTACAAGACAGGTCTCTCTCTATTGTTTCTTAAATTCCTTCCTAAGGATAGCAAATCAAAAAGCAATAGAGCATCAAAAAAGAATAGCAATGTTTGAATACAAAGTCGAACTCAGTATTTCAAAGATTACAGGTTTCTAATAATATTGATCCATCCTGGTTTTTTTCCGTTTAGGTTAATAAATCCCTGCTGCAGCTCGGATTTTATCCTTAATTTTCACGCTGGCAACAATTAAGATAAAAGGTAAGGCACCAAAAAACCTGCCCTGTATAATAACAAACCATCATAAGCCTGATTAATTATTACAGCTGAGCTGAAAAATGTGCAAGTGATTGAGCTGTATGTGGTATTTCTGGTTAAGAGCCCATAAAAAGGTATTTCCTCACAATACATCCTAGCTTTGTCAGTTGTACAAAACTGTTAAATATGTGAATTTAACAGTGTCAGTATGAGAGTGTAGAAACTGTTTAATCCCAGTCCATAGTATCCAGTCTTTTGTCACAACAAATATTGTGTTACAGGAAGCGGAGCACCCTTGCTGGTAATATCAATTTGTTTACCAAACATCTAATTAATTGGTAAACATAATGGAGGTTCCTCTTAATTAATGGCAGACTCTATGTGGGAGGGCATATATAAAAGGATATGTTTTCCCCATCTGGTTTTATTGGTATTTTCAGCAACAAAAGCTAAACTATAGTTGTAAGCAGTAATTCAACTGTGCTCTTTATGAAGTCTCCATATTTATAAATAGCTCACTCATGCAGATCATACAGATGCTTTATGCAATCTGCTCTCCAGTCATTTAAAACTATATGCAACGTTTGTGGCATGATTGTGTCAGTTGTACAAAACTATAAAAAAATCCATTCCAAATAAAATGTTGATAGATAACATGCTGTGCATGCTTCAAAGTTACAGCAAAAAAGATGGGTCATATTTTACTTCCTTTGCTGCAGCACATTTTATTACTTGGTAAAGATTCCTTTTTCCTTAAGGACTTTTTCCAAGATTCATTTATGTTGCTCTTGTCATTACATGCAGTCTCAAAATAATCATAAAATTTGCCTTTACATTCAAGAGCAAGGTCGCCTTTCATAGGTTCACAGTTTAGAGTGATACCAGCTTGATCAGTTTCGTTATCTCCTTTCTCATCATTTAATTTTGCCTTTTCCTGATTACCATGAGACTTGGCATTAGTAATGAATATTTCGTTAGCAAGAATCTGGTCATCACGCCTGTAAACAAGGGCACTGTCGATGCCATAATCCACCTGGTGGGAACAACTTGGCAAAGATATAGGGGAGGAGGAGGAAGAGGAGGAGGAGGAGGAAGAAGAGGAAGAAGAATTCTCCCCATTTGTATTAACAGAGAAGGGTACATTTAAATAGTGACTGCCACATTCTTGATAAAAGCAGCAAGTATGGAACTTTTCACACTCCTCTTTTGCCATCCGGAGACGTTTTCTATAAGAACAGTCTTGAGTCATAAACCACTCTTGTGATGAGGGACCACCAAAAGAGCAAGCAGAGAAGCACCAGTTGTTTTGCATGACAATTTCTCCATGGATTCTCTTCATCAAATTGTTTATGAGGACAGATCTCCGTAGGTAGACTTCAGGATCATCAATAAATTTCAGTTTTTCCAAAGACATGTAAAGAATGTGTGCCCGCTCCTCAAAAACAGAAACTGTCTGAAAACGAAAGAGACAGAAGAGGCAAAAAAAGGGATTAGAGTGTTTTGCTTTATGTAATAAGAAGCATGTTAAGCACCCTATTGGCAGTATGTAAAGCCAGCTAAAATTTTGGGTGGCCCAAATTTCCTTAGGGATCTCAGCTTGGCCTCTGAATTTGTGCACCCATGTGTTGAGGGACCCTATATTTCATGGCCAGAATGTCAGATGCGCCCCCATACTGGGGAGACAAATAGCTAAGTGTTTGATATGTGTAGGCAAACATTATTAGCATGCACAAGTCCAGGCTTTCGAGTGACCAAACACTGGATGTGAACAACTGGCTCTTTAGTTGCATCCTGTGTAAACTGTAAAGCTACTGTGCAATTTCGCTGAAATGTTTTAGCTGATGTGGTTTTTTATGTGACTAGAGCAGGGATCAGGCCCTAGCCACTGTTGGGCTTCACCAAAGCCACCAGACTGAAGGGTGGCTTCCTCCTGCATGCCCTCCATACCAAAGGCCTGCTAAAGATTGCAAGGCCAGCCAGTAACAACAGTGCAGATGGAACAAATGTCAGAACTACCAGTGAAATAGGCCTCCACAATAGGGTGACCAGATGTCCCAATTTTATAGGGACAGTCCCAATATTTGCGGCTTTTTCTTATATAGGCACCTATTACCCCTCACCCCCGTCCTGATTTTTCACACTTGCTCTCTGGTTTCCCTACTCCACAATGAGAAGCCTCTATTAGTCAAAATGCTTTTACCGCACTATTGTGTAGAAAAATGTTGGCAGTGTGGTAAAAACAATCGAATATCACTGCGGCATCTGGAGTGCAGCTGTTGGGCTGAGTACTACACCCAACAATCCCTGGGTCTAGTGGGAATGTGGCTGGGCAGGAACAAGGTCAGAAAACTAGAAGAGGCTGGGGATTTATGGAAAACCCTGGCCACAAGCACACAGATTTGCTCTCCCTTCTAGGCTCCTGCCAGGATTTCCTTCTCAGCATTGGCAGCATGGCCAGGTTACTACTCCCAGGAGGCTATGGGCTCTGCTCTGTGACCTCTACTATGGGAATCAAAGCGCAGAGGGGTAGTGAATGTTACTCCCAGTAGTATTAACTAATTTCCATTTTTAGCACAGAATGTAATCTGCCTAGTTGTGCAGAAACACATCAGGCTGCTCTAATTACCACCATCTACAGCAGCGGCAAGTTATATGGGCCTGTGGTGCCCGGACTCCAGCAAATTCAGAGCCTGGGGGGCCTGGCTGCACCAATGTTCGGGGCTGGGTCTCTCCCCTGGCCCCAGCTGCTGCCCCCGCATGCCTCCCCAGAACATCCCTGCTGGTCTGCACTGTGCTCCCTTGCTGGCCTCTGCTGGCTACAAGGGCGCAGTGCTGGGGGCAGGCTGAGGCGGCTGCTACATCTGTGGAGGGAGAAGGCGCATGGCAGCCCCCTCTCCCCCCAGCAGGCAACTCTGAGTTGACTCGAGGGGAGGGGGCTTATCCTGGCTAGACTACCTGAGCAGCAGCATGCGGGGAATTGGGTGAATGTCGGGCCGGGGAGGCAGGGTCCTGGGCCTCCCCCAGAGCTCACTGCTGCTGGTGGGAGGAGGGTGGGGAAGTCCTCCTCTCTGGCCCCCCATCCCAGCCCCAGGGCAGCCTGCCTGCTGCACCCCAAACTCCTCATCCCCAGCCCAGCCCCACGACCCACACACCCTCCTGCACCCCAACTCTCTGTCCCAGCCCAGAGCCTGCACCCAGCACTTAAACCTCCTCTCACAGCTTGAATAATTGAAAATTGGTACTCTGTAATGGCTGTTCTAGGGTCTTTTTGAAATGATTTAGTAGTTGCTCTGCATTTCCAAGTGTGAAGCTGTCCAGAGAAATCACCAACATAACTGTGATCCTTCCTCAGCAAAGAGTCCATGGTATGAATGGGAGACTGAACTATCCTCTCACCCCTAACATTTGCCTCTCTGGGTAAAGGTTCAGATGCACTATAAGGTTCTGTGGGAAGCTTGCACTGCCTCTGCCCTTGTGTAACTCACACACACATTTCTTGGGTGTGGTGTTCTGTCCCATCTAGTGGCACCAAGACAACTTAGAGAGAGAGTACAAATCTGCTCTTCAACCTTAGTTAGCAGCCACATGGTTTTTAGTTCATGCAGTGGAAACTCATGCACTAAGCTCCAGAGGCCCAGGTTCTATTCTGCCCACTGATGACAACCAGCGTTACACTTGCTTTAACTATTCTATAGACAGAGAGAGGACTCCAATCTCCAGGGCTATCTAAGTGGTTCCTTTCACAAGCACTAATTCAAACAGATTTTACAGTAAAAGAATATATTGGGGGAAGTTTATCTAGATCGCAGAAACTAAATGTACAATCAGCCATGATCCAGCAAGGTGCAGGGCAGGGAGCTCAGTACCTTGCAGGACTGAGCGCTTAATGAGCAGGAGCATAAACAGTTTTCTAAAATCTCTCATGAATTGTTAAACATCAATGTATATTGTCTTGTGTCAAATGTAAGCTATAACCCCACCCAGGCCCCTTTCTAGAAAAGAAAGATGTTGTTTGGGTTTTTAATTTGTTTTGAGTTGTTAGGGTTTTTATATTATAAGTAAGATTAAATTTTGGAGTAGAATATATTCCCCTTTCAAATAATTGTTTCTATGTAGGATTTATACATCCACTGGGGTATGTTGAGCCTAGCAATCCTGGAAAAAGAGTACTGAAAAAATGGGAGAGCCTGGAGCTTACTTTTGTTAAATTTACATTATGCATTTTTGGTGTGTAAACTCCAGAGTAACCTCTGTAAACACAGTTTAACTGTTTATGAATAAAACCTGTGAAAAAAGTAAGTTATTCAGAGTGTTTGTATTTACTGTTATTATAGCTGAACAAACCCCTTTGTTTCTTAAACTATGTGATGACAGTAATAATAAAATACAATAAAAAAAGTGTGAACTATTTGTTTCTATGCAAACAGCTGGGTTATTCTCATCATTTGGGTGGAGTATTTCAACTTCTGGAAATGAGTCAAGCAAGTGTTACTAAGTATCTGAAATGCTCAGTAAAAAAAAAGTCTATTAAAAAACATACTTTACGCGTACAGCTGCTGAGTGGTGGATGAAAATCCTCTTCTTCCACATATTTCCTTTTAAAGTATGTGATCTTGGATGTTGTTATAGGATTTGAAATTCCCCTGTAATGTGATCCTGTGGGTAATAAATCAGATATGACAAATGACATGTGGTTTGCCTGAGGTTCTCCAAACAAAATACTGTTCATTTCCTTTCTCACTACAGGATAAGTCTACCACATTTGTTTATATATATTTGTAGTGATCAAAAATAAACTTTTTACCTTACTAATAAATAACTCATATGATGCAATAGCATGGGCAATTGAAGGTCAGTCCAATAGACACTATAGGACATTAGTGCATTTGGCATACTTAGATATTCCCTGTATATTTTTCTTTAATAAAACTTTCATTCTGAATTTACAAGCAGTCCAACAAGTAGTGGCATTCACCAGTGCATCATGTTCAGATTCCAGGGACCATGAGTTACAGAAGAAATTTTATTTTACAGTTGCTAAATATATTCCATACACCTGGAAGAAGATTTAGTAGCTTAAAATAATTTTTCAGAAGTGGATCATTTTGTGTCCTAGTGTAAAGCCAGAAATGGACATGTAAAAATACAACTGACTGTAGCATAGATCAGATATACTCAACAAAAGGTAAGAGTCTGTTTCTACCTTTCATGATAAAAAAGGTAACATATCTTTGGACAAATACATTTTATAGCATCACTCATCATTACTCAATACTTTATTAACTGGTACACAGAATAGTTACAATCCATTTTTTATAATATTTTATCTTCACAAAATCTAAATTAAGATGGCCATGCTTGGACCCCCTTCTCTTCCCCCACCCCGCACCAAAATAGACACAGTCTCCATCCTGTTTTGGCCAATACGAAATGTATTTATGACAAATGTCATGTTATAATAGCCAGTTATGTGCAGGGTTCCTTAAAATCCATAGAAAAGAACTGACAACTAGCCAGAACGGTATGACTTTTATCTCTTTGGAGAGTGACTGTAGTATAATATTTCCTGGGCCACATTCCTCCAATCTATCCATATGTTTATGGATAGTGAAACGGAAATACTGACAGATAGTGAAACGGAAATTACTGACAGTTTAATGTAGCCATCTATTTCCCCCCAGACATTGCTTTAGGATGAATGAAGGCTGTGCCAGATGAATTGCTGCATGTAGAAGCTGGTTCGAGCGGATCCAGTTCTCTGCCAAAAAGCACTGGCTTCTTGAATATAGTCAAGACAACACTAATGACATGCGTTTTGCCCAGACTACTTATCCCGTAAGGGTACTGACACCCCACCCCCACCGTTTGGCCACTCGCTTGGCTGCCATAGAGAGGCAGAAGGGAGCCATACCTGCCAGAGAATGACATGGTGCCCTGTCTCCCTGCTGCTGAGCCTGGCTGGGATCCGAGGGGCTAATCTTGCTGCCACAGTGCGACTCCCACAGAGTCTGGTACTCTGCGATCTCGGCAGCTCCTCCCGAGACAATGGGATCGCAGAATCTATGCATGGACAGCACCAGAGTCATTGCTGAGCGCCGGAGACCTGCAAGCAGAACACAACAGCCAGGTCAGCCCGAGCAACCCTGGGCAGGGGCGAATCCCCCGGCACCGCAGAGGAGCGCGGCTTTCCAGGAGGGACTGTCACTTCTTCGCCATCCTTTTCTTCTCCCCCTTCGTCCTGCCCTCCTTCCGCTGCCTAGCCGGGTGCTCTCTCACCGCGTAATTACGCAGCCCCCAAACTCTCTTGTCCACACCAGTGTAGGCTCTGTCTTGCTGCAGCGGGTGCGTCCAGCTTGGAGCGTCTCTTTTTCCAGCTCTCTCTATCCCAGTGCTTATTGTTCTCCGACTCCCTTCCCCGGGATCCGTGGATCCAGGTGCCTTTTGAAATTATATTTTTAATCCTTTAGCGGGAAAAACCCCTCTACTAAAAAAGAGTGACCAGATCCCACTCATGGAGGATCCCTCCCTCCTCTCCCCGAGATCCCTCTCCCCCATGCACAGATCCCCTCCCCCCCTTCCATGGAAATACATCAAACGAGCAGATCCAAACGATGCTCACAGATTGTATGTAACAAATCAGTTCATTCGCTTCCCATGCTCTCCTGCTCAGCAGCTCTGCCTCAGCAGCCACATCGCGCGCGGGTGTGTGTGTGGTAGGTTTGTTTTCTGTTCCCCGGCTCCCAAGCGAAAGACACAGAGAGACTTAGGTAGTTGTTTCCACTAGCCCCGATCGGACTGAACTGGATCTGCCTCCAGTCAAAACACTGTGAGATGAAGACAGAAAATTGGCTCCGGTTTCAAGCCGTGAGTTGCAGTCCCACAGGAGCCAAGCACAACATCAACGGAGCAGGCAGAATATTAAGCAGGAGCGGGGACTCCAGAGCCAGCGCCAGGCAGCGAGCTGCCTCCCAGTGCAAGCGCAAAGCGAGCGAGCGAGAGAGCAAACTTCCTGAAAGGGGCACCGGCTCAGTTCACTTTCCCTAGTTCACCTACTTCTTTTGGCACGGGAGTACAGAACAATGACCCGAGACACCGCCTGCCCGCCCCCTCCTCTTCTCTCCAAGAAACTGGAATTGAGTTTCCTCCTCCTGCGGTGCTACAGCAGGAAGGCAAGGATCCAACGGGAGGCTGGTGGGGAATGGGGAGAAGGCGGAGAGGGGGCTGTGGTCCCAGCAATTAGAAGTGCGAGCAATTAAACTCTGCCTGGCTGGAGAAAGATATTAGGGGCAGCAGAAGTGAGCGATTAAGAAAAATAAATCATTAACATTTGTCAGATACCTTCAGAATGCACCCGGAGTGCCACTTTCTTCAGAAATGGGCAAGTGCTGGTTTGCTAGGTAACTTTAGATAATGTTTTCACCCCTCAGCCATACCTCGATCCTGTTACTCTTACTCAAGCCGAAAATTTACATTCTCTTCAAATTGAATAGTGGGAGTCGGATGGGATTTCAGCTAAAGTCTCTGGGAATTTTGGCTGAGGAAGAACTACAGAATCCAACCGTAAATGTGCACATTCAACTTCCCTCTATGAAACCAAATTATCATGTGACTTGGAACTCTCTCAGACACGGGGAAACATACAACATACAGAATACTTTTAGTTCATATTCTCACTGGTAGCATATAAGTTAAGCCTTTCTTTTTCCTGGAGAAAGAAACAATGGCCCGAGAAAGCATGGCCCACGACCTACTAGCCTTGTAGATTACGTTATCTCTGTTAGTTACTATATCTTATTTATTTACCATTAGAGTGCCCTCACATGGACAGAGTAAGAGTAATTCTGTCTCACCCAGGACTGAGAACCAGCTAAAAATCAAATATATGCTACCGAAAAAGATTATGCTGTCATTGGAAAGTACCCATGAATTGATCTACTCATTAATCTGCCCTGAGCAGTCACTCACAGTTAGACATTAGTCTCTTGATGCTGGCACTATGTCAAGACTTAGCATTTGTCCTTAGAGAAAAGAGGTTGGAAGAGACCTTCTGCTGCTTTGGAGAAGTCGAGATTTCTTTGCATGTAATAACGTCTTATAAATCAGCATCTCTCGCAGATTCCTTTTTCTGACGGATGTTATTATTAGAATAAAATTTGGAATACAAGTTTTCGGTCCTGCTTTTTTTAAAACAATATTTCATTTCAAATTGGTCTTTCTGTGTTTGAGCACAAACACACAGCACACACGGAAAGACAAACGAGCTGGGTGCTTCTTGCGCAGCTCTCAGAGTAGAAACAGGTTCATCTTGAAAAATAGAATTTTTCAGACAGTTTTTAAAGTAAATTAACTGTGCCTGCTATTTAGAATATACAACATTAATAGAAGCAAATTGGTTTAACTTTTATAAACAGCTACTGTCTATGAACAAAATCTGCTTTCTGTAACATTTTATAACATCATAAAAACAAAGCATAAAGAATAATACATAGCATTTAATCTGTTGATCTCAAAGTACGTTACAAAGATACGTGTCACTATTCCCAATTTCGCAGCAGAGAAACTAGTTTACATCCACAGAGGTTGAAGCCCAAAATTTCAAAAGAGGCCTCTAATTTGGGGTGCCCTTACTTCCCACAAGTCCACTTGTCTTAAAAGAGAGTTGAGGGTACTCAGCACCTCTGAAAATCAGGCTCCAGGGGTCTAAAGTTGGATCCCAAATCAAAGGTCATTTCTGAAAAAAAATGTTTCCAAGCACCAATTTCTGCCATGTTTACTCAATATAAATAATACCTGACTGCCCAAATGGGACTTCAGTGTGACTGCTTGCAGGTTAGGATACTATTCATCATGATTAAGGGTGACAGAATTTAGTCCAAGTGCTTTACCAGTCGGACAGCAAATCAATGGCATAAGGAGAAATAGAACCCAGGTCCCCTTGTCGCCCAGTCACATTCGCAATCCATTTACACTATATTATTATATGCACTATCTGGATTCAATCCAACGCCCATGTATTTCATTGAGACTTTTCAGAACGTATGAATGGTGAGCTTCCATTAACACGGGCTGGCTCTAAAAGGATAAAATATGCATACCTGAATGCACACTACTGTCACTATACAAAACTGCAGCAAAAGGGCTGACATTTAGGGCTGAATTCCATTTTTTAAAATCCATTTTGGAGCTTTGTGTGGGCTTCGGTGGCAGTTTTTATTGAACCCAGCCCTTAATCCGTAGGCGACCACAATTCTTCCACGTTGTCAGCCAAATGTATGCAGCAGGAGGACACCCTGAGGCACCTACAGCAGCCTGAAGGTTAAAATGTCAAACTGTTTCTGCATGCAGTTTTATATAGTAAGACTACTATACATCGCTACTCTATTCCATTTGCTAGAATTTTCACCCACTATTCCTTCAGATTCATTATGATGTTAATGAGAGAACTCTAATGATGCCATTCACTTTACAAATCTGATGCAATGTCAATGAAAAGGGCTCTTTGTACAGTTCTGGAATGCCTCTAAAAACAGAAGTTACATTTCAAATGTTTGTTACAATAACGCTGCAGGTCTCACTCAGATCTATAAAGACAAAGAGATAGAGGCTGCTCCAGTCTTAACTCCTGAGCTTGTCCTGCTTGGGTCTCACTATTTACCATATATTCCTAGCAATCCCATAGTATAGAGGCAGGCTTTAAGGACACGACGGCATTCTAAACACTGTATCGCCTTGCTTTTCCTAGCTGGATTAAACAATTGTTGAGCCATGTACTTAGGAAATAAATTTGCCCAAATATTCTGGCTGTACCTGGTTATTATTTAATATTTAAATTGCTGTGGTATCCAAAAGCCCTATTGTGCTGGACACTGTCCAACCACCTGCAAACCATAGTCCCTGCTGAACGGAGTTTACAATCTAAGAAAGCAAGCGCCAGACAAAGGGTGGGGACAGAGAAATACAGTCAAATATATGCAGTGTTTATATATACATTTACAAAAAAACAGAAACAGTGTAAACGAGTCCCTCCCCATGTCAGCTTAGCCCTTATGAATTGGCTGCTTTTTTTGTAGGCAGCAGAGGTGGGCATTGAAGAGGGGTGTGAAGAAGGCAATGGAAGTGCCCTTACAACTCAGGCGGGGGGGGGCTTTCCATGTGTAATGGCAGATGGGATGCTCATGTGAGAAGCTGGCACGTGGGTAAAGCAACGCTGGTGTCATTGCTGGCATGGGGGAGGAGGAACGCGGCAAGAGAGGAGTGGAATGGTAGGGGGCAGCAGAGTTGGGAAGGTCTGTGAAGGTGAATAAAAGAAGCTTGAACTGGATGCAGGGAAAGAAGCAGGAGACAGTAGAGGGAGTCCCTGTGGTCAGGACAGTGAGCAAGGGAGCTGATCTCAGCAGCTGTGTTTGAGCAGCTCAGACTGGAAGGATATGGGTGTCAGAAGTCTGAGTGGGCGGAAGTTACAGTAAGGAAGATGGGAGATGCTCAAGGCCTGGCGGACACAGCACGATGAGGATAAGTATTAGGAACGTTATGGGTGCAACAGCAGCAAAGATTCGTCCATAGCCTAGATGCAGCAAGAGAAAGGGAGGAGTCAAAGATCCCTAAGTTACGGGTTTGGGTGACAGAGAGAATGGTTATGTTATCCCCAATGACCGAAAATGAGTCAAGCGGCCAGGGACTGGTCATGTTACGTTTGGTAACAGCGAGACTTCCAGGAGGAGAGAGCAGAGACACACATCAAGATGTGAGATTGCATGGAAAGAGAGAGGGAAGGAAGATCTGTCCTATCTGCTCCTTCCTTGTGATTATTAAATAACAATGTTTAGTAGCATCACAAATATACACCACGTTTTACACATGTAGATTCAGAGCTGGTCCCTACACTGGCCAGCTTTCCATTTAACAAACAAACAAACAAAAAGACACAAGGCAAAGTACTTGCCAACGGCTAAGGTGAGGAAAGGTCCATGGGGATTATTAATGAATAGGAATAAGCAGGAGCTGACTGAAGAGGTTAGCTGAAGGGGAGAGAGAAGCTGCTTCACAGATCAGAAGGGAGACTTGTCTCAGGCAGAGGCAGTCTCATAGAAGGTATAAAACAGAGTATGGAACAAAAAGGTAAAGGGAGAAGTAAAGTGAAAGGGAGAAAAGTGCAAGGAGGAGAAGGGGGAGAAGGAGAAAATGAAACTAGGGATGTAGATGGGAACAAAATGATTTAGGGCCTTGCAGATGTGTGATTTTCCATTCATTCATACACATATTGCATTGGAAATGTAGCTAAAAGCTGCTGGGCAGACATATGCATGTGCCAACAGTAGTGACAGAGTTAAGTCAGGTCTGAAATACCTAGACTGCCAGAACAACAGATCTACATGCCAACAGGGTCAATTCAGCTCTTCATCCTTCTGAGGTAGATAAACTACAGACCTGCCAAGTCTAGTAGTTTTCCCTGTAGTTTTTGGCCCTTAATTCAGGGAAACTTAAGCAATCCACTATTTTTTTCTGATGCCGGACTCCCAGCTCAGTGCGGGAGGAATTCACATGAAAGCAGAGAGTGATTTGTGTGTTTTAAGAAATAGCTCTGGCGTGAAAATATTTCTAAATCATCATCTGCTTCCTTGACTTCTCTCCTAATTTAGATTATTCAAATCCAGATGCTCCAGTCTCTCTCACAAAACCTAATTCTAAAAATATTTTTTCCCATCTTTTTCAATGGACGAGTCCCTCAGATTTTTCACTTAATCCCCTTCCTCCTGGAATTTTCCTGTGGCAACTTCTTGAAGGTACATTTGGGGATTTCTTGGGGCTACTGGTTTGTTCCCTGAGCTTAGACAGCAAACGATTCCATAGGAGAAAAATTGCACTTTTTGGATTTTTGATTTTTCAGGTATGACCTTAATATCTTATTAACACTTATTTTAAGAAGCAAGAACACAACTGTTTTAAATGTTTTGATTTCCTGCATTTCCCTTTGATATTTTGGGGTTAATTATGTAGTACTAACAGATACTCCTCCCCATCCATTTTCCTACTACATGTCACCATGAAAGAGAAGAAAAATGGCAAGAACAGCTTTTTAAATTATTTAATTATTGGGATTTAAATAGAGTATATTGTACCTTTCAGGCACTCCCTCCAATTGTGTGTAAATATCTCCCCACTGGGATTCATTACTGCTAAATTTTAATATAGGAAGGCATCTGTTTATGATGGTCTGTATCTGGATTTATGCAAATATATGACAATATACGCAAATTTGTGATTTTTTTGTCAGAGGATTTTTCTTCACACAGCGCAGTCAACCTGTGGAACTCCTGGCCAGAGGATGTTGTGAAGGCCAAGACTATAACAGGGTTCAAAAAAGAACTGGGTGAATTAATGGAGGATAGGTCCATCAATGGCTATTAGCCAGGATGGGTAGGGATGGTTCCCTAGCCTCTGTTTACCAGAAGCTGGGACTGGGCGACAGGTGATGGATCACTTGATGATTACCTGTTCTGTTTATTCCCTCTGGGACAGCTGGCACTGGCCACTGTCAGAAGACAGGATACTGGGCTAGCTGGACCTTTGGTCTGACCCAGTAGGGCCATTCTTATGTTCTTATGATTTTAGCAGGTGAAACCAGATTCCATGAAGTCTGTTATATACTTTTTTTTCCCAGATGAGCCCTTAAAAACCAAGGTCTTGCCTATTTTATGAAAACAGTAAGATTCCATGGTAATTTGTTAAAAATAAGAATGGATGATTCTTCCAATGTTCTCAGCCAAAATGTCCATTGTCCTCTGCCATATGCCTCACCACCACCACCCCACTGATGGCTGCCTGATTCTTCCAGGTCCATAGAACCCCCCGCCTGCCTCCACTGAAGCCCAGGGAAGTTTAGTTTGCAAAACACTTTGGGATCCTGGGTAATGAAAGATGCTTGCATTACTGCAAACTATAATTAATGTTATTTTAAGGTAAGGTGGGGTTTTTTGTCATTAGTATTTCTAATTAGTTAAACTTTGTAAAGTCTGTTGTAGCTGAAAAAGTGCTAGACATTATTATTATTATTACTGAAGTAACGGAAAGAAAAGGGGTCAAGCAACTTTGGATGGGTTGACAAAGCAAAGCAGTTTAATATCACAGAGTTCCAAAATCACAACGCGGTTCTCTTTATTTATTCTTTAAAGACGCACCAATTAAAATTGCTTTCCCAGTTTGCTTTTCACTCCAGTGCAGCAGTACACGAATGTCGCTGGCACCATACATTAGATGTTTTATGGGATTAATTATATTGCCTTCTTCGCTTTTGTCCGCTGAAGAAAGTAAACAAAAACAAAAAAAAAAGTGTTTTGGAACAAAGAGCAAGTTGTCTTCTTTACTGTGTGCTACCTTCCACGAAGAATAAGAGCTATTATTATTCTTTTACAAGTTTCCTTCTAAGGGAAATAAACACCAAAGGTAGGATTCCAAGGAAATGACTCACAAATATTGGCAACAGGCTTCGAAAATTGGATCCAGTCTTCGCAAAAGCCTGTAGCAGAATACTAACCCTTTTGATTTCAAAATAAACGTTTCAAATAGGAGATGAACATCAGCTGTGTGTATGTAAGGAAATGGAGACAGAAACAGAACCCATTTTTCATGTCTCCCCCGCCTCACCCATCCCCCCGGGGCATGGCTTCTGACTCCATTTTTAGCTGAAAGCTGGAAATTTTTGATGTTTGACTGAGTCATCCTCGGGGGCGGGGGGGAATGAGATTGAAGCTCACTTCTTGCAACGTGTTATATATAAACACCTCCGACAAGTATTGCGGGATGGAGAGGGGGGGTGTCCAATGGCATCGCTCTAAGTGGCATCCAGCACTAAATACCTACCTCCGCATGCGGTGAGTTAAGGGGAGAGCCCGGACTCTCCCAGCTGCCTTTCCTTTCTGCTTTTAAGTCGGAGCCTTAATAGTCCGGTTCCAGATTTTTGCTCATTGTGTGAAATTCTCCGGGCAGTGTCTGCGAGGTGCCAGGCTGGACCCACGGCTGGTGGAAATGCACAGCTGTATTTGAGAACCTCGGAAGCGCTCTTTCCCCGAGATCTAGGTGCTTGTGTTCCCCTCAAGCTGCCGAGGGGCTGGGCTGGGCTGTGATCAGAGAGTGGCCCGAGCTCTGCGGAGTCTCCCCTGCACTTGGCGTTCGCTCAAAGCCTGGTTCTGCTGAAATGCAGGATCAGGAGCTGGCAGGTCCCTCCCCGGTGGATGCCGAGCGCCCTTCGGCCCCGGGGCAATGGCCCGCCGGCCCCCAGACACAGCGACCCGCGGGACGGTGGGAGATGATGCCCCAGCTCGGCGGGGCGCTGGGAGGGAGCCAGGCTCGCGCCTTTCCCCTCCTTGGCTGCCCCCTGCAGCCGGTCTGCGGCCAGCGCGCACGGTCCCGGCCGACCCCCAGGGCAGGCTCCGCAGCCCCGCTTCCAGGCGGGAGCCCCGCAGGCGAGCCTGGGAGCTCGCCAGGCGCCGCGCGCCATCCCCGAGCCCTGCTTACCCGCGCGCTGGCGGGCAGAGGCGGCGGCGTGCTCCCGCCAAGCTCCGGAAGGCCGCTAGGCGGGCCCCCTGAGTGCCCTCGTACTGAGCTGCGCGCCCTTCCCGGCTGCAGGAGCCAAAGCGCGGCTCAGGCCTGGCCCGCGGGCCCGCCGCCGCCAGCTGGAGCGGGGGCCGTGACACGCGGGGCAGGGAGCCGGGCGAGGGCAGCCTGGCCCCCGGGCGCCAGCAGGGACAGAGACTTGGAGTCTCGCCTCTGCGGCTGCCCCGTCACCCTGCTGGGCGCGCGGCTCCCTCGCCGCCCCTCCGCGCTTGGCCGGCGTGGTTCAGCGCCAGACTTGCTTGGGCACTGCGGGGAGTGTCAGTGTTTGTACTGCGGGGAGGCCGCCGCGCAATAAGATCATGCAAATAATGACGAGTCAAGCTGGAAATCTTGGTGTTGCTGGAAGTTAAATTGCAATGGGGGGGGGGAACAGGCCCCCAGGGGAGAGGGAATCCAACCAAAGCTTCCTAAAGACACAGCTTGCCCCCTTTTCAACAACCAGCTCGTGAAGAGACAAGGGCCAGGGTGGCAAGACCTGGCAAATAAAGAACGATTTAGCCTAAGTTTTTATATAAATAATCCGTGGTACTGCACACAGCTTAATGTGCGGTAACTCACTGTTAGGTACATTGCTACATATTCGTTCGGACTTCAAGAACTCACAGAGCTCTAGCTACCAAAGCACTTGTACACAAATAAGTGGCTATAATATTTCTTCATGAGTATTATTTATTATTTGTATTACTGTAGCACCAGGAGCCAAAGGCAGGGGCCGGGATGCCATTGTGTTGGGTGAATGTACAAGCACAAGCACAAAAAGACTGACACTGTTACTGGAACTGTTGCTTATTACTGATGCAGTACTTTTCATCTGTAAATCTCACAGTGGTTTACAGAAGAGGATAAGTATCATTCTCCTACTTTCATAGACTGAGGGAAATGAAGAGTAGTGAGGTTTTAAGGGCTTGATTTTTTACCCATTAAAGTCACTGATAAAATGCCAACCCACTGAGTTCAGCTTTGCAAGGTCAGTGACCAAGGGACTTGACCAAGATCACACAGTTACCGCTGTTTCAGACGTGTAAAAGCAACACTTCTCTAAAGCATCAAGACTAATTTTTCTTCTTAACCAGGTACCTCAGGAATATGGACCTTGAAAAAGTCAGACAACTGAGCAAAATCAAGGTAGAATTGCTAAAATGATCTAATTTGCATACTTATTTCTCAGGTGTTTAAAATATAGTATCATAAGTGAGTTTTCTATGCCACTTGTAATGCACACATTCTAAAATGTTGGTACACTCTCACGTTGATAAGTGATTTTATTTTTTCTTAATGCAAATACAGTTAATTAGATAAAAGTAACAACATTCGATAAGTTAAAATAATTTGTTTTGTATCATAGAATCATAAGGCTCAAAGGAATCTCAAGAAATCATGAAATCCAACCCCCTAGATCACAATCCTCTGTATAAGTACCCTTAACATATTTGATAGTTGTTAAACTCCTCCTCAGTCTTCTTTCCTCAAGACTAAACATGCTCAGTTTTGTTAACCTTGCCTCATAGATCAGGTTTTCTAAACTTCTATGTTTTTTTTTTTTTTTTTGCTCTCCTCTAGACTTTCTCTAATTTGTTCACATCAGTCATAAAGTGTGTGGCTAGAATTGAACACAGTAACCCAGTTGAGGCCTCTCCAGTGCCAAGTGGAGTGCGACAGTTGTCTCCCATGTCTTATAAATGACACTCCTGTTAATACGCCCCTCAGTGATATTAGCCTTTTTCTCATCTGCATCACACTGTTGACTCATATTCAATTTGTGATCCACTGTAATGCGCAGGTTCTTTTCTGAAGTACTGCCAGTTACTCCCCATTTTATAGCTTGCATTTGATGTACTTGTAAGTGATGTACTTTGCACTTTATGGAATTTCATCTTCATCAAGCTAACCCCCGGCCTCTTCCCTTCCCTTCTGCCCGAGGCCCTCCACTTTCCTTCTGCCCCCTCTTCCCTTCTACCTCCCCTCCTCTGCAGGAGCCCAAAGCACCCCCCCCACAGCCGCCCAAGGACAGCTACACAGGCCGCTGCTGGAGCGGCTTTGCAGCCAGCCACACCCATCAGCTTTGGTGACACCTGGCCAGGGCATCAACTTGCCCTTTGTCTTTGAGACACAGGTTTACCCACTCTCGAGGTTTGTCTGGTAAACACACTTCAGTCATGATTTCAGCTTATGTTTGTAACTTTACATATAATGTTGCTGCATACATTTAACCATGATATTATTGCCCAGTGAGTTATTAGTTTTCAAATGGTACCTTAACAAGGCATATTTTATACAAAGATTATGACAATACTGTGCCGGGTGTGAATATAGAGGTGTATTCTGTCACACCCACCGTATAGTAATTTAATCTTGACCACATTTCCCTAGTTTGCTTATGAGAATGTTGTCTGAGACTGTGTCAAAGCCTGAGTAAAGTTAAGGTGTACTATGTCTACCATTTCCCCCCATCCGTTAAGTGAATAACCCTGTCAAAGAAGGAAATTAGGTTGGTTTGGCATAATTTCTTCTTGACAAATCCACGCTGGCTATTGCTTATAACTGTATTGTCCTCTAGGTGCTTACAAACTGATGGTTTAATAATTTGTTCCAGTATCTTTCCAGGTATCAAAGTTAAACTGACTGATCTATAATTTTCTAGGTCCTCTTTGTTCCCCTTTTGAAAGATAGGTACTATCTTCTGCCCTTCTCCAGTCCTCTGAGACCTCACTTGTCCTCCATGAGTTCTCAAAGATAATTGGTAAAGGTTCTGAGATTGCTTCAGATAGTTCTTTAAGTACCCTAGGATAAATTTCATCAGGCCCTGCCAACCTGAATACATCTGTCTTATCTAAATATTCTTTAACCTATTCTTCCCCTATTGTGGCTTGCATCCCTTCACTTCTGTTGTTAATATTAACTGTGTTGACTATCTGGTCACCATTCACCTTCTTACGTCAGCCTTCTTGATGTCAGCAGTTATTAGCTCTCCTTTCACACTGAGGACCTACACTTTCCTTCATCTTCTTTTGTTCCTAATGTATTTAAAGAATCTCTTCTTATTTATGTTCATTGCTAGGTGGAACTCATGTTGTGCCTAAGCCTTTCTGATGTTGTCCATACATACTTGTGCTGTTATTTTGTATTCATCCTTAGCATTTTGTCCTTGTTTCCACTTTTTGGATTTTCCCTTTGGATTTTCAGGTCATTAAAGAGCTCCTGATGGACCCATGTTTGTTTCTTACTATTCTTCCTATCTTTCTTCGTACTGGGATTGTTTGCACTTGTGCCTTTAATATTGTCTCCTTGAAAAATGGCCTGCTCTCCTGCACTCCTTTTTCCCTTAGATTTTCTTCCACTGGGACCTTATCCACCTGTTCTCTGCATTTGCTAAAGTTTACTTTTTTGAAGTCTATTTTTCTCATTCTGCTGCTTTCACTTCTTCCTTTCCTTAGAATCAGGAAATCTATCATTTCCTGATCACTTTCACCCAAATTGCTTTCCACCTTCAACCAATTCCTCCTTGTTGGTCAGAATTAAGATTAAAATGGCTGTCCCCCACTTACTTACTTCCTGAAAGAAAAATATATCCTCAAAACATTCCAAGAACTTATTGGAAATTTTGTGTTTTGCCGTATTACTTTTCCAACAGATGTCTGGGTAGTTAAAGTCTCCCATCAGTGAAAGGTCTTATGTTTTGAATATTTCCATTATTTGTTCTAGAAATTCCTCATCCACCTCCTCTTCCTGATTTGGTGATCTATACTAGGCATTACTATGATGTCTCCGCTATTGTTTCCCCTTTTATCTTTACCCAGAGACTTTCAACTGGTCTGCCTCTCACCTCTGCAGAACAAGTTTCTGTATTCTTGATATATAATGCAACACCTCCTCACTGTTTCCCTACCTGTCCTTCCTGAATAAGCTATCCCTTTCTATACAAATATTCCAGTCATGAGATTTATCCCATCCAGTCTTGGTGATACCAGTAAAATCATAATTTGGCTTATGTATTAATACTTCCAGGTCTTCCTGTTTATTCCCCATACTCCTTGCATTTGTGTATAGATGTTGAGCTGATTCCCCCACTGACTTCCCTCTTCTCTTTCCTATGACGGAATTATAAATTTCCATATCCCCCTGTCACAGGGCCCACTCACCCTACTAGTGGTGCCTCCTCCTGGTTGCTCTGGGGATTAGCTCTTTCCAGGTGCCATACATTCCTATCACTGTCTCTTCACTTGTGTTCTCTCACCCTGCGGCCCCACTAGCTCCAGGAGCTGCAGCTTCCTCTTTGTGACTTGACTCTCCAGCCAGGTCACTATAGTCCTTCCATTCTTGGGTATCAAAATCTGTCCCAGGCAGTCCGCTCTCCACTGTGTGGTTCATGCCACTTCCCCAGTGGCTGATAGGAGAACCCGGACCTGCCCTCTACTCTATATTCCAGCTCAGGGGCCCTATCTTCAGCAAGCAAAATCTGCCTTACTCCATACTTTGTTGCTCTTCTCCTGAGCCTTTCCTACCTTTTTGGGTCCCTCCCATGCTCTGAGTTTGCCAGCCCAAACTCCCTCCTCCCAGGGAGTAACTGTAGGTTACCTGTCCAATAGCCCCAGACACACCTCACTTCTCCCAGGGAGTGACTGCAGGCTACTTCTCTGCAGCCTCCTTCTGCTCTCATCTCCTACGCTTTATACAGGCCCCTCCTGTGCATGTGCAGCTGAGCCTCATTTAATCAGTCCTTGCTCCCTGGTTCCTCCTCCAGGTTCAGCCTGGGGAGTTAAATGGCCCACCTGGCCACCTTATCCCCCTCCAAGTTGTGTATCCAGTGAACACCCCATCACACCCCCACATCTAGCCTGCTATTAAGGCTTTTTTATGCTTACCTGCGGGCTTTTGTTACTTGACTCCTTTGAACCCAGTTTAAAGCTTTCCTCACTAGATTGGCAAGTCAGTGCACGAATATGCTCTTCCCCTTCATGGTCAGGTGGACCCCCTCTCTTCCCAGTAGACTTGCTTCTTGGAACAGCATCCCATGGTCAAGGAAGCTGAAGCCCACCCTTTGACATCATTTGTGCAGCCATGCATTCATCTTCAGGATGCATGTGTCCCTGCCTGGGCCCTTACCCTGAACTTGGAGGATGAATGAGATTCCTTTTCTGTGCTCCCAGAGCCCTGTAGTCACTGCGTTCCATTCATGGTCAGGCCTGGCAGTATCATTAGTGCCCATGTGGATAAGCAGCATGGGGTTGTGATCTGAGGGATGGATGACCCTCAGAAACTTTTCTGTTATGTCTCAGATGCAGGCTCCCAGCAGGCAACATACTTCCTGAGACATCATGTCAGGTCAGTACATGGAAACCTCCATCCCCCTTAGAAGGAAGCCCCTGGCCACCAGCACCTTATGCCTCCTCCTCTTGGGTGTGATGGCTGTGAGCCTCCCAGACTTAGAGACAGGTGGATCTTCCTCCTCAGCAACTGGCATCTGCTCCCCTCCTCATGTTGCCAGTACAGCATACTGGTTCTTGAATGCAATGGATGGGGGACTGTCATAAATAGATAGCTAAGGGTTAATGTTTCTTTCACCTGTAAAGGGTTAACAAAGAGAACCAAACACCTGACCAGAGGACCAATCAGGAAACCGGATTTTTCAAAGCTCGAGGCGCACGAAATGTTTGGGTCTGTGCTTCTTGTCTGGCTCTCAGCTATGAGAAGGGGATCTTTTCTACTTTCAAGCTTCTAACTCTTCAGTTCCAAGTTGTAAGTACAAAGGTAGAAAATATAGGCCCCTGTTATTGTATTTTTGTATTTACATGTGATTTGTAGTTTGCTGGAATGTTTTTAAATTGGATATCTTTGAATAAGATGTTTATTCATATTTCTTTTAAGCGATAGGCCCTGTGTATTGTCCCTTGATGCAGAGATCATGTGTACATGTGTTTTATCTTTCTTTTTTACTTATAAAGCTTTCGTTTTTAACACTTGTTTGAGTTTCTTCTCTGGGAGGGCTAAGGCACGAGACGGGAGGGAATTCTCTGTGTGTTAGATCTATAGGAGGGTGAACGTCTCTGCAGCACCAGGGACCTGGTGGGAGGGAGAGAGATAGAACTTTTCTGTTTACCTTGTCATTGGGTGTCTCTTGTGGAAGAGAGAAGAGAATGCTTCTTGGTATTGTGATGGTAAAGAGGTTGCATTCACGTAACTCTCAGGTTTAGCCCAGAGAGGAAATTCTGGTGCGGAAAGAGAGGGGAAGGCAGTGGTTATTCCTTTTGTTGTGGACTCAGGGCAGTGAGTCTTGGGTTCCCAGGAAGGTTTTGAGAGACCAGAGTGAGATAGGCACTGATTCCTGTCTGGTGGCAGCGAGATCAGATCTAAGCTGGTAATTAAGCTTAGAGGGTTTATGCAGGCACCCAGATTTCTGGATGCTAAGGTCCAGATTTGGGAAAGATGCTTATGATAGAGACTGACCTGTGAGTAGGGGGTGGAGCCCTGTCTACACCCTCAACTGGCTAACAGCCAGTCCCCTCCCCACAGAGCAGTCAGTTGTTATTCCTCCTCTGTTGCTTCTGTAGTTGGCTAGCATCCTCCATTCAAGATGTTTCCATGTGCATCCTGTCGATGAAGTCCTCATGCTCCTGGATGCTATGCAGACAAGACAGCTCCTCCTGCAGCTTTCTTACCTCTTCCTGAGGGACTTCACCGACAGACACCTCTCACATGGGGTGGTTTCCCCCTGCCTGGCTTTCTCCTGCAGGGACATGCAGGCTGCAGTCACAGCAAGTCAAGATCAGGCCCTGGGTGGAAACCTCCAGTAGTTTTGTGAGTTAGCTTCCACCAACAATGTTGTATAGCATTAAATGGTGAGCAGAGGCCACTCAAGACAATGTGCTGCCCTACACACAACTTCAGAGTGCTACCCGCCTCCTCACAAGCCTAGGACAGAAGATTTGGCCCAGCCACCCCTGCATCATGACAGAGGAGCGGCTGGGCAAAATCTGCCACCCCAGGTAGCTGCGTACTTTGCCTATAGGTAGCGCCGCCCCTGATTTTTGAGGAATTTGTTCTTGCTGGGACTAAAACTGGTAACTCTATGATCTACTGGCAGTTATTCCTCCTGTTGAATTGAAAAAGGGTCTTTGTTGTTTCTACTATTATTCAGGAACATAAAGAGACTGTTGTTTGCAGTGTTGTTGTAGCTGTGTCGGTTCCAGGATATTAGAGAGACAAGCTGGGTGAGGTAATATCTTTTATTGGACCAACTTCCGTTGATGTGAGAGACAAGCTTCCAAGTTTACACAGAGCTCATCTTCAGGTCTGGGAAAGGTATTCAGAGTGCCTCAGCTAATGCAAGGTGGTCCTGCTGAAAACCCTGGGGCAGCAGGACTAGGAAATTCCATTAGGCTGACTTTGCAGTTTCCTTTGCATATTCTCATCAGAAAAAGGGTGTAGGGATTTGTAAAAGAGGTAAATGACATGGACAGTCAAGCCTGGAGAACCCAATTATCTGCAGGGAATTCAGTTTCTTCTCTGTGGGTATGTCTATCCTGCAATATCCGCCTGCACCCGCCCCGTCTGGCCAATGTCAGCTGACTCAAGCTCGTGTAACAATGTGCTGGAGTCTGGGCTGTGGGATCCTCCCTCTATCTGGGGTCCCTCAAAAATGTAAAAGAATGGAAATAAGTTAAGGGGAAAGACTTTGTCCATTCCTTTCCACCTTTATATTGCCAAATGTAGTTAATAATGCACTTCAACACTCCATAAGTCTTTCATTTCCATTTCCAACGGATGTCAAAAAGCAATACATAACCCCTTTTCATCAAACTTGCGCTCTAGTGTAAAACCTATAAATGTATAACTGATTGTTGCTCCCTGCGTGCTGATTGCTCAACTATGTGGCCAAAGGACAGGCCCCTGGGTGCTTTAGATTTCTTGCAAGAGGGGTACGAAGTTGATCCAGTGAAAAACTGCCAATGTGACAACTTTTAAATTCATGTTATTCTCTATCAATTCATTTTAATCAAATCACCAATTAAAAACACTACAACGTTTATAATCTAGGGCTTGCTTTTTGCCATTTCACTGAGATTTTTGTAAAATAAAGGCTTAGATCTTCAGTTAAAAACTGAACTCTAGGACAACTATAGTTCAGCTACTGCTGCATCATAATTAACTAAAGGATCCTAGCTCCACATATGATCACCCCACTCCCTTCCTCCATGGCCTCTGTCCTACACATGCTTCCCTATTTTTTCACAAAAGAGAGAGAGAAAGAAAAGTATTTCCTCTCCTCCTTTCCAAGGACTAGATTCTGCCAGCCCCATGGAATAGTTCCTCATCCTATCTCACTCGCTGAATAGTTCCATTGACTACAATGGGACTACTCAGCTGGAGTAAATCTGGCAGAACCTATGCCCAGGAGTAAAGAGCCAATCAGTCCAGACAGACGATCAGGAAACAATTCCATGGGGCACGAGCCCAATTTGAACACTGCTGAAAACTAGGTGCCAGGTTTCAGTCACAGACTTGGGAGAGGTTTGTGCAAGGCCAGAGGAAGAATACTCAGAGCTGGAGAAGGGATTTGCTGTTGATATGAGCTTAAGCAATTTGTTACTATGAAATAGGAAAATATACTCCATTTGTATTTCATGCAATGTACAGCCCTACTACTGTTTTTTTCCCTTTAAATAGTTATTTATTTAGAAAGGTTTAACAAGTTTACAAATCCTAGTTATGTAAGGATCGGAAACAAAACAATAATTATAACAGTTAGCTTTTGTTTAAGGAGAGATTAGACAGGAGTATAGTCATCAGATCTGTTTAATAGAGTGGTACCATATTACAGAGTGAGTATCATTACAACACCTATTGTATACAACAGGGGTTCTCAACATTTTTCTCTCTTAGGCCCCCACAACATGCTATAAAAACTCCAGGGCCCAGCAGGGGAGGTGGGGGCCTGGGGCAAGGGCCTTGGGCAAAGGCATAGTTTGACTTCTATTTTGGGGAGGCAGGGACCAGCGGGGCTCAAGCCACCTCCATGTGGTGGGGTCCAGGGAGGGCACGCCACCTCCATCCCTGGACTCACCTCAGCAGGCTACCCAGAATGTCTGGGTTTGCGGGGGGAGGGGCACAACCAGAAATTATAACTCAAAGGTGGGGGGCTTAGCTCAAAAAGTTTGAAAACAGCTTAGGGTGCAGGGAGGGGGTAGCTAGGGGCTGTGTGCAGATGGGGTAGCCAAGATGCAGGGAGAGGGGTAGCTGGGGCTGTGCACACATGGGGTGGCTGTGGGTGCAAGGAGGAGGGTGGCTAGGGCCTGTATGTGAGCAGGAGGCAGCTCAGGGTGCAGGGAGGGGGTAGCTAGAGGCTGTGTGCATAGAGGGATTAGCTCGGGTTGTAGGGAGAGGGGCATTAGGGGCTGTGTGCTGGGAGAACTCCCCTGCAGTCCCTGTTCCTGGAGGGGTCTGCCAGCCACAGAGCCAGGGCTCCCCACCTGGGCGGGCTCTTATCGGCTGCCTCTGTGGGAACAAAGGGGGCTGGGAGCAGAGGAGCCGCTTCAACCTGGGGCACCAGCAGGAGCGGAGGGAACGCTGCCGCTGCCTACTCCATGGCACCATTCAGAGCAGCAGCTGCCCCGCACTGGCTTCCTGCCTCCGACCTGGCCAGGGGGCAGGGAGAGGAGATGGGGCAGGAGGTGTGAGCTGTCCCCGGGACCATTGCACTCTTGCACTGTGGTTTGGGGTGGGGACAATGCCCTCCATGTCCCCAACTCTGCCCATGGGCTCAGGGCTTCTGCCCCACAGGGAACACCAGGGCTTGGGGCTCCAGGATTCAGCCCCACATGGGGCACTAAGGGGGCACTGGGGATCAGGGCTTCAGCCTCGTACCTCCCAGCTTCAGCCCTGCAGGGGATGCTGGCGATCGAGGCTTCAGCCACAGGACCCTTGAAAGAGTTTGCAGACCTCTGTGGGCTGCGGACGCCCGGTTGAGAACCACTGGCATGCAGCACAGTTTCACAACAGACAAAGACCCAGAGGCTAAAGATCTTTAGTTTTAAAAATACATCATTTAGTTGGAGAGAGTCTTTTGCAGCATATATATTGCTGCTTTCAAAAAAACAATCAGCAGCTTCCTGCTGCTGCACAGCATCATGAAGAGAGCAATTTTTTAAATAAAAATCCTGTTGGGTCTCATAATCTCTAAAGTGAAGATTGACACAATAAAAAGAAAGCTTGGGGAACAATTTCTAAACTGAACAACAGGAGGCGTGGGATGGCGGTGGGGTGGGGTGGGATGGGATGGGATGGGATAGGCAGGAAAGAAAGCATGATCAAGGCTGTGAAGTTAAATTAACAAGTGAAATTAACATGAGAGCCAGAGCTGATCATAGTAAATATAAAGTGTAGGCTAGAGTGGTTGATGCAGTGCAAAAACTAGAAAAAGAGTTATTTTTACTTGGATCCCAACTGCATGTCTTCTTGAATAGTTTGACCACATGTACAGATGCTTTCTCTGTTTATTCCTAGTACTCAAAGTAGAAAAAAAACGAATGGGGAGAATTCATGTAGTAGTGCAAGGCACGGCTAAGCTGAGGAAAATTTGAACATTAGCCATGTCCAATTACAAAAACAGTGGCTGTTCTGCAGTTCATAGTTTAAAAAGTGCTGAAATAAAAGTTTCATATACTGTACATGTTGTCACTCATGGTTGACTTTTACCCTCAATATCCAACTTCTTGTAATATCTGATACATCTTATGTTCTACCCAACATGTGTACAGGCACATAAATGATGTGATAGAAGACTCAAGTTAGATTAATGAATATGAATTTTGGATCTGGATCATATACACAGTGTTTCTATTTGCTATAAAAAGGGTGGAAATGAAAGGCCAATGGACTGTCTTCTATAGTATGTTGTGCTTATATAGTATCTAGCACTGTAAGGATAAGGCCTTTTCCTGTAGCCATATTGTAGGACCTCGGGCTTTTGTCTGCAGCCATATTAGGAGAGCAGCAGCCATGAGCTAAGAATCAGAAAGTCACAGCCTCACATTCCATCTAAATTCCATTAAAACAATGTAATATCGGGCGGTTAAGAAGGTGATCAGGCCCTAATAGTACCCACCATCACCAGATAGCCACATGGGCAGTGAGTTCTATGAGCCCGTGGTGCCCAGGCACTAGGAATATTCCTGGCTTGGGGGCCCGGCTCCAGTAAAGGTTCCAGCCTGCCTTCTCTCCCTGTGCACTCCCCCCATGCATCCCCCGGTCCTGCCTGCTGCCCCCGGTGATTTAAAACAGCCAAGGGGCTCCCGCTGCCATCCGGAAGTGCAGCAGCACTGAGCAGTTTCCTGCGCACCCGTTCCACATGGCTGCTGGCATGTCCTTCCAGGCCGGGAGGTGCTGTGCTGCTGTTCGCTGCCTCTACCCAAACGTCCCTGCGGCCAATGGGAAGCTGCAGGGGCAGTGCCTGGGGACAGCAGTGTACGGAGACCCCCTCAGCCTGCCCTGCCTAGGGGCCGCTGCTGGAGGGATGACCCAGGTAAGCACCAAACCCTACAGCCTGAACCCACATCCCTCCCGCCCACACACTCTCTGGCCCCAAAATTTCCTCCTGCACCCCCCCCAGCACCTCATCTCACCTCCAAACTCCCTCCCAGAGCTTGCACCCCTCACCACTTCTTCCACTCCAACCCCCTGCCCTATCCCAGAGCCTGCACCCCCTGTCCCCAAACCCCTTCTTGCACCCCCATCTCTCCCTTCACACCCACTTTTGCTCCCAAACTCCCTCCCAGAGTCCGCACCCCATATCCCCTGCCCCAGCCCAGAGCCTGCCCCCAGCACACAAACTCCTTCCCAGGGCCTGCACCCCCTCCCTCTGCATCTCCAAACTCCATCCCAGAGCCTGCACCCACACCCCACCACCTGCACCCAAACTCCCCCCCAGAGCTTGCACCCCCGACTCCCACCTGCTGCCTCAGCCAAGAGTCTGCACCTAGCACACAAACTCCCTTCCAGAGCCTGCACCCCCTCCCTCCACACCTCCTCCCATCCCCAAACTCTCTCCCAGAGCCTGCACTCCCACCCCAGCACCTACACCTAAACTCCCCCCAGAGCCTGCACCATAGACCCCCTCCCCCACCCAAACTCCCTCCTAGAGCCTGACCTCTCACCCCTTCTGCACCCAAACTCCCTCTCAGAGCTGCAGCCCAATCCACTGCCCCAGCCCAGAGCCTGAACCCCCTCCCTCCACATCTCCTCCCAGAGCCTGCACCTCCAGAGCCAAACTCCCTCCCAGAGCCTGCACCTCCAGCCCCTCCTGCACCCCCACCTGCTGCCCCAGCCCAGAGCCTGCACCCAAACTCCCTCCCAGAGCCTGCACCCCCAGACCCCCCCCCACCCAAACTCCCTCCCAGAGCCCAACCTCTTACCCCTTCTGCACCCAAACTCCCTCCCAGAGCCTGCATCCCTCCTGCAGCCCAAATCCCACCCTGCCCCAGCCCCGAGTCTCCACCCAAATTACATTCCAGAGCCTGCACCCCAGACCCCCTCCCCCACCCAAACTCCATTCCAGAGCCTTAGGCAAGTGGGTGTGAAGGGAGAGATGGGGGTGCAAGAAGGGGTTTCGGGACAGGGGGTGCAGGCTCTGGGATGGGGCAGGGGGTGGGAGTGGAAGAAGTGGTGAGGGGTGCAAGCTCTGGGAGGGAGTTTGGAGGTAAGAGGCGGTGCTGGGGGGGGGGTGCATGAGGAAAGAGTCTGCACCTGCCTGAGGTGTGGGGGAGAGGGGTCTGGACACCACCAAAATT
Organism: Chelonoidis abingdonii; assembly: GCF_003597395.2. Classification (NCBI taxonomy): domain Eukaryota; kingdom Metazoa; phylum Chordata; order Testudines; family Testudinidae; genus Chelonoidis; species Chelonoidis abingdonii. The sequence continues at coordinate 176,360,822 of NC_133771.1, forward strand.
TCTACAAACCTGCCATCCCTGGATAGAGAAACCAATTTTACGGTGGTTAAAGGAAATGTAGTTTGATAGCATTCTGTCTGACAGGCAATCACTTACTTATCAATAGCTGTGGCTGTAAAATCCCCTTTTCTTTATTGTTTTTGTCTTTATGGGCCCCACTCTTCTATTGTTTATCTGTATGGTCTTGGTCTGGTTGGTTGATTGTTTCTGTCTGTTACATAATTAATTGTGCTAGGTGTAAATTAATTAAGGTGGTGGGGTAGGATTGGTTAGAGGATTTTGTTACAATATGTTGGAATTGGTTAGTAAAATTTTAGTAAAATGATTGGTTACAGCAGTGGTCCCCAATGCGGTGCCTGCAGGCGCAACGGCGCCTGCTGGGGCATCGATGTGCGCCCGCATACTGGCCGGCGGACAAGCATCCACCAAAATGCTGCCAAAAAGCAGTGTCATCAAGAGGCGTTGCTCCCAAAATGCCACCAAAAAGTGGTGTCACCTCCGAAATGCCACTGATTTTCGGCAGCGACGCCTCTCGATGACGCTACTTTGGCAGCATTTTGGCAGCGATGCCTCGTGACATTGCCGCTTCTTGGTGACATTTCGGTGGATACTTGGCCACCAGCCACAGTCCTTGGTGACTTGTCATCCGGCACCCACCGCCTGGAAAAGGTTGGGGACCACTGGCTTACAGTATAGCTAAGCAGGACTCAAGGTCTTGGGAACCAACTCCAGAACACAGCCTCAAAAGCAAAGGTGCCAGACCTCAACATTCTGCCAATGACACTGTGTAGAAACTGGAGTCCCCCAGATAACCTGATCCTGACGGGCCATCAAGAAAAGTTCATCTCTCTCGTTGGGAATGGTGAGCATTGTGTGTTTAGTGTATACATTTTTGGGGGGTAATTGTTAGTAAATAGAAGTTAAGTAGGATATTACTATGTAAGGCTCTTTCACTGGAAAAAACCCTGTGAACCGCAGAGTGTAAAGTTATGCCCTGAGCCCACAGAAGAGTGAAGGTGGATGCCTAAATTAACAGGGTTTTGCCTGAGCCATAGGAACTTGGTAAAGGTGGGTGCCCTTAGGGTGTGCAAATAACAGAGAATTTTGTGCAGGTAACAGAATAAGGGAGCCCCATTCTTCGGTGGTTCTGATGCAATCCTATAATAAACATGATTATTCATCATCATCATCATCATGCAGAAGAAAAAACATAGTGATGCATAGGTTGGATCTTAAATCATTAAGGCTCTTTACACCACCAGAGTGGTGTAAAGGGCCCTAAGAATAACTGAGAATCAGTCCCTTGTGTGTGTATATTTTTTTATTTTACTGGCTCATTGTTGGGTTAAAAATCGGGAATCGATCAATCAATCAATTCCTGACCCCTGTTATTCTACTAAATTAGATTAATAAAACTCATTGAAAAAAATTTCATTTGAATTTATTTACTTTTTGCACTTCACTCATTTTAGACAATGAAAACAATCAAGTCAGTTTCACTCTGTAGTCTTTCTGGATCTCAGGAACTAGGACAGTGCTTCAGTTGCAAGTTCTGCAAAGGAAGGTTTAAACACAAATGAAAAGTTGTCATCATTAAATTATTAAAACCTCTTTTTAAAATACAAGATCATACACATTTTGAAGTCTGATACTTTTAGGAAGGCTTTTGTTTCCATTAGTATGGTTATCTTGTACTGTAGGTGGTGTTTAAATAAAAATAAAATAAAATGTAATTTACATTCTGGGTTCAGATAGCTTGCCAGAATCCTTTAAACCACAAGAAAGACAATTCCAGTACCAGTGGGACACAAAAAGATCAGCTCTGTTCCATTTTATGCTGGCAAGATCTCTTTCTTCAGTCACATGCTCTCCAAACTTGGAAGTAATAATCTAAAATATACAGACAGTCTTTGGAGAGAGAAACTTTATGGACATGGAAACAACATCATTCCTCCCAGAAGGGAAATAATAAGGGTAGAGAGATCCTCCCTGAGATATACTTTGTCTGGGCAACAGCCTGATATGAAATCATTCTGGGAACAAACAGGGTTTCCAGGCTACAAAGGAAGAAAATTAACCATTCATATGTGTCTGACCTATTAAATTGCTAAGTAGCTATTCCTCAATATTGGTAAGAGGGTTATTATTAAAGTACAGGCCCCAGCTACTCTTCCTAGAGGCCAATCCACGTCTACGTTGGTGCTGCAGAAAGTGATACCGGGGACTCAGTAGGTGGCACTTGTCTTTCAGCCAGCCTGGAATCAATGCTCCAGCACGATGATGATAAGGAACACTGGCCTTTTGAATAAGATGTAATCCTAAAATCTTGGTGGCTTGTGTTCATTAAAGATCACCTGGCATGTTTTAAAAGAATAGATGTGTTAACACCAATGCTCTGGCCAAATTCCAACTCCATTTACCAACCTATATTCCCCCTGAAATTTCAGTTGATGTGATATGTGTCATCACTTCTTCCCTCAAACTGTTATGCAGAACTGCTGTATAATATTAGGAAGCTTCTATGGTCCAAAGTAGAACTGGCTGCATTTTCGGGGTGGGTGAAATTATCTTTGTATATTCATTACCTACTTCCCGGGGTGTTTTGAGGGTTAATTAGTATTTGGAAAATGCTTAGCGATCCTCAATGATGATGAAAGGCAATATAAAAATGAAAGCATTTTGTTTATTATTAAAGGGTGCATTGTACCTAGCAGAGTAGCCAGCAGAGACTCTACCCATGGTCTTGCTCAGAAATCCATAACAAACAGTAGCATAGGCAGGTGTAAGTGAAGGAGATGCAAATACAGACCTTCATGACATTTTAAACTGAGGTTTTAAAAAATCTGTAGAATATTTATGTACTGTATCACTTCTACTCTTCATGCCCTCTGTGTTCCTGGATATATGCTTTGTAAATTTCATTGCATCATTTTACAGCTTTTGTTCTTTTGATTGCTGCATTTGCAAATTACATTTAATTTGGATTACCTAGAATGACAATGAGCAGTTTAAGCGTATACATTTTTGTTGTAATAGATCTTATGCAGCATGTCTACCCTCAGAGAAAACTTACAGTGAAATATTATGCATAATTAGACAGGATAGGATATAGACCAAGAGAAAAATCATTCCTTAAAATATTTCTGGCAGCAAAAGGCTTTGCCTCAGGCCAGATCACCCCATCCTGCAGAAAACACGTGGAAGGAGGCAGGAGAGAAAATCTCTATGAGAGATGAGAGGGTTTGGGCTCTAGCATCTTTGGATCTCAGGGGATCATCGGGAAGCTTCTCCCCTCAAATTAGCGTCAAAGTTTCCCTATCGCCTCCTGCTTCCTGGTAGTGCAGCTCCACTGGAGCTTCCACTCCATGCTGTATTACCCCCACAACAGCCAAAGTACCCTCCCTGTGATCCAAGAACAGAAAAGGGGGGAGCTCTGTGCAGAGAGCCCTTCTGTGAAACAATTCTCACAGAACACTCTAGCCCGGGGTAGTCCATAGGCAGACCCTGGGCCAATCCAGACTGCCAAGTGCTTTTGAATAGACTCCAAAATCTTTTTATTTATTTATTATCACTGGCACTTTTTTTTTATTAGTTTCTCGGGAGTCTGGACCTTGACCAAGCAATTTGGACCTTTACAAAAAAATAATTGATCCTGCCTGATCTAGCCCCATGGAAATAATCAGCAATTTTTATTTTTAATGTTTAAGGGTTGGAAGACCCATTCATAGGGAAGTCACATAGAATTTAATAAAAATATTAATCATTGTATACACTCTTTGCAGCAGTGCATAAAACTGAGTAGAGACTTCTGTCCCAGCTGTAGACATCTGAGACAAAAGCCTATAGAAAGAATGACAAGGTAGGTGAGAATAACTTCTGCTGGTAAAAGAATCAAGTTTTCTAGCTTACATAGAGCTCTTCTTCAGGTCTGGGAAATGTACCAGGCCTTTCCATAACAACAGATGCAAAATCTGCAGAAACAACTCCACTCCTTCGATATTCAATACCCTCCCCCAACATGCCTTTCAAGGTCCATGGGTCCTATACACACCTATCACAACATGTAGTGTACCTCATCCAGAGACCCAATAAATGCCTCAGTAACAACTAGGTGGGTGAAATCAGACAATCACCACATTCTCAATGAATTCAGACAGAAAATGATAAAAGACAAAAACACCAGATCACCTGTGGGTGAACACTTGTCACACAACAATCATTTAATATCTGACCTCTCAGTCCTCATCCTCAAAGAAAACCTGAATAGCACCTTCAAAAGATGAGCCTGGGAGCTTAAATGGTTGACTTTGTTAGACACTAAAAATCATGGACTGAATAGAGACATTGGATTCATGCACAGACACTGACTGTGTTTTTTCCTGGGGAGTGTGCGACCCTCACTCTACCCCTTCCCCCAAGCTCCCACCCTGCCCCACCTCTTCCTGCCCCTTATCTCAAGTGTGCCCTGCCCTTGCTCCTCCCCCTCTGCCTGCTGTGCCTCCTGCACGCTGGAAAACAGCTGATCCGCAGTGGGCAGGAGGCGCTGGGAGGTTGGGAAGAAGCTGATCGGCAGGAGATACTAGGGGGAGAGGGAGGAGTTGATAGAGGGGCTGTCCATGAGTGCTGAGCACCCACCATTTTTTTTCCCTGTGGGTGCTGCAGCCCCGGAGACCCATGGAGTCAGCACCTATGCTTTCATGGCTCATTGCAACAATTTATAACCCACTAACCCTCCTTTGTCCTGTGACTGCAGAGGAGAACTGCTCACTTCACCTGCAGTGGTCTCTTACAACATGTTAATTCCTTATGCCAAACAATCTATTCCAGCTGGTGTTTAGCTGTGAGACTTTGAATACCTTCCCAGATCTGAAGAGCAGCTTTGTATAAGATCAAAAGCTTGTCTCTCTCTCACCAACAGAAATTGGTCCCATAAAACATATTACCTCACCCATTTGTTGATCTAATACAGGGATCGGCAACCTTTGGCACACAGCCCACCAGGGTAAGCCCCCTGGCGGGCCAGGATAGTTTGTTTACCTGCCACATCCGTAGGCTCGGCCAATTGCAGCTCCCACTGGCCGTGGTTTGCAATTCCAGGCCCATGGGGTCTGCGAGAAGCTGCAGCCAGCACATTCCTCGGCCCGCACCATTTCTCACAGCTCCCATTGGCCTGGAGCGGAGAACCGCAGCCAGTGGGAGCCGCGATCAGCTGAACCTGTGGATGTGGCAGGTAAACAAACAGGCCTGACCCACTAGAGGGCTTACCCTGGCAGACTGCATGCAGAAGGTTGCCGATCTCTGGTCTAATATCCCGGGACTGACATGGCTACAACAACACTACAAACAACTATAGAAAGAATATCTTTCTATAGGTAATTAAGAGCAATTTCTGCCAAATCTAATTACATTTGTGTTGTTTGTATCCCTATTTTTATGGGACCTTTCCATAAAGGGCTAGATGGATTCCTTACAGGCAGAAGGTTTCAAGGTAAAAACTTGTCCAAATTAATATGGTAGAAATCATACAGTAATTTTATTTGATTCTTGATTATACTGAGGATTACTGAGAGATCCTATACTGATCTATTTAACATGGTGGAAATTAACCTTACTTATATTGTGCCTTCTTGTGTATAAGTAAATGCAGGATATACGCTACTTTTTTATATAATAGCACTTACACATTAGCTTTCATGTGTAAACACTTCACAGACTCTCTTGTTATTAACCTTTGAGACAGGAAAGCAAGTGTAATTATTTCTGTTTTACAAAAAAATACACCGAGGCAGGGAATTTAGGGCGGCCATTCTGTTCTCATTGCCAAAATTCCCATTTTCGTCAATGGGAGGAGAACCAGGGCCAAAGTAAACTATCTACCTGAGAGCCAGTCAGTGTCAGAGCTGGCATTCGAATTGAGGGGCTCCTAATCCCATTTCCATGCTCAAACTGATAGTCCACACCACACTCACATCATATTGTATTACAAGTTAAGTCAGTATTCCTGCAGGAACTAGATTAGCATCTTCAAACCATTTGAAAGGATAGACGCAGTGTTTACAAATTCCAGTCCATATTACCTAGCAAGCCATCATGCTGCTTGTTCCAGTTTTCATAGTAAACTTTGGCTTTACTTCTGTGAAGTGCAGTTGAGTTCCTGCATGCTTGAAATAAGATGCTACATAAACCTGTCTAGCCCCCAAATTCTTAACATGGTTATATTCACTGCAAAGGATGAGGACTGAATGGGCCATAGAGAGTGAACTATTACAGCTCTAGAAGTTGTCACTCCCGAATAGGCGGAAGGCATATTGGCCCTAGGCTGTGTTAGGAACTACTCTGGATTTACACTGTCAAAACTGAGAGCAGAATATGGCCCTTTCCATATTGTAATGAAATGATTTAAAAGGCAAGATTCACTCCTGGCTTAAAAATGTACATATTAGTGTCACTATGATCTTACCCACTTTGACAAGAGGATTTTCATTATTAATAAGATGCAATGTAAAGCTTCTAATTAAGTGGAAAACAAACCATTGTAAACTATACTCACAACACATAACCCTATTAAGGTCTTGTTTTAATAAATAATTTATCTAATAGTCAGTTTATTTATTAGATATTAGATATTAGATTTCATCCACACGTCTTTTTTAATCTCATTTATATCCTTCCAGCACTAATATTTTTTATGCTGATCCAAAAATAAATTTGTTTTTAGGGTTACCATGTTGAAAACTATCTATACAAAATAATTAGGCAAGAAAATGTAGCAGCTCCTTTATTATTTTTTGGGAAGGAGGGGTATACATTTACAAGTAAAATTAAATCTATCATATACATCAAGTGACATGCATTAAAGTAGAACTGCAATGGTGGAGTGTAAAAACCTAAACACTAGAGGGAAAAGAGTATGCTACAAATTTGGACAGCAAGAAAATACTAAATAGCCCTTATTCGCCAGAGTATCTGGAGCCAAGTAATTCATTATTTTAAAAAGATTTTTAAAAATTAACTTGGAATCCATCACATGAATAAAACTGTGTGACAGTTTAATGTTTTGCCAAATAGAAGATATATCTGTAAGTACTGTATATCAGAAGTTGTGTCTGATAAGATCTGTGTATAGCTATCGCTAGTACTTTACATGGAGGTATTCAATGATCACGAGCCGTACCATGCAATTCTGCTCTGTTACATCCATGTAATCCCACTGACCATAGGAGAATGCACAGATGTCCCTGAGGACAGAACTTGGTCCATGGAGGACAATACACACCCTATTCATGATCATCAATCATGGCAGTGATGTAGATATTTAAAGTGAATGCATGTAAACAAAGAGATATCATACTACGTTTTTTATTCACTGCATCATGAAACTTTTCCAATTCTCCACCTTACATATTTTCAGAGTGTCTTAATTTTTCTTTTCTCTTAATACTTAACTTACAGGAATATAGTGGGTCAAACGATCACATTGTCATAGATATTTTATCACAGGTTATGTTCAATTATGAATACAAGGCCAAACTTTTATTAATAAATACAATAACAATAACAATAGTTTGTTCTTATAGTAGATGTCTGGAGGTGTGAGAGAGCTATGCTGCAATTTGAACCATCTGTCCTCTTTTCTTTCCATATGCCAAAAAGCAAGGGAGCCAATAACCAATGCACAATCCCATCCCATGCGCATGTCCTACTGAGCACATTATCCCTCTGCCAGGTGTGAAAATTGGTTGATACACCAGCTGTGTGATCTAATAAAAACCACGTTACTTACTGTATGTTTAGTATTTGTAATTGTTCATACACTACTCACCTGCAACGTTGCCGGCTATCATCCTCTATGATGGCCCAGGGCTACGTGCCCCCACTGGCTGCCGGTCTACTTTCCAAGGTCCACCACCACCACTTGGTTCTATAATCCCTTCTTGCTCCTGAGCCCTCCTCATCCTCATTTGCCGGGGGGAAGCATTTCCATTTGCCTTTTCAGGCAAAGGCATTGCATTTCTGATGGCTATGTTGTGCAGAGGACTTGGGCATGACGCATATTTGTTCTGAAAAGCTCCTTGTCCCAAAACTTGCACCAAACTCCATGTGGAGTAACAGGCCACTTGCACTCAGACTAGATTTGGAAAATTTCAGCATTAACACTGGCAAGATCAACATTAACATACTTGCGGAAGTCCTGTGGGCTGAGGAGATGATTATGGGGGTTTGGGAAATGAGGAATGATACAGCAAAGATGCACTCCCCCTTCTGCACTCTCTCCTGGCCCAAGCTGCCAGGATTGTGGCACTTCCACTGGCAGCACTGGAGAGAATGATAGGACTCTCTATAATAAGTTTTCCAATCTTTTGGGTAGAGAAAATTATGGTTTTGTTTCATTTTAAGCATTTTAACTAGTCAATTGTTTTGTTTTATTGTTTGCATGTATGTAGTTTTGGTAAAACCCCATGATTAAAAAGTATGTACTCCCACACTTTTTAAAGCAGAGATACCATGATGGTTCCAGAAGTTTTGTTCTAATTTGCATAATAAAATCACTAGAGAGTGCTGTGTTATTGAAAGTGTAACCTTCAGTAAAATATTTAAGTCGAACCCCAACTATCTGAGGTTATTGAACTCTCTTTTAAAAACTTCATGTAACTTAAGCGTACAGCTGTTCTGCAAAATCTGTAGGTAGCATAAATTCATGGAAGCCTAGATGAGGTCTACAAAATGCTATAGGAGCCTTTTTCAGAGGCCAATCAAAATGGTCACCTGAATGTCCCTTTATTTGCATTTGGAGGGTATATGGTACCAAAGTGCTTTAAAAATTCTCTAGTTAGAAGATTCAAGACATAGGCAGTGCCTATGAAAGTTGCAAAAGTAACTGAGGAAACTCTTTAAAAAGCTCAGAAATAGCACAAAAGGGAGTGTGTTGTCTCCAGATTTAGCTTCAGGAAATTAACATCTCATCCTTTCCCTGAAACTCAAACTCCATAGAACTGTCAACCTGCTATTACTATTTGCTAAATAGTGGAGTTCATTATATTTGAACAAGACCCAGAGAATTCCAAAGTAAAAGAAACAATTAGCTACTGCAATTGATTTTTCTTTCTTTCAAATATTTTCCAACTATTAAGGTTCAAATGTAAAAGCTTGGACTCCTTGAATGGAAAATTGCTTTTTAATTAACAAAGGATACCCATGCAAATCCAGAACTTAGGAAAAATGGTTTACTTAGTCATCAACAGAAACACAAAGAGAGAGAGAAGGTAGACAAAATTTATAAATCCTTAGTTACACAGTCTCAAGCATGTAAATAACAGTCTTAAAGCTGTCGTATATACATTAGCTGTGAACGGTTCCATAATACAGTTCATTGATGAGTTTTAGTTGTATGTGTGTGTGGGTACGGGTATACCTACAAATATATGATGAAAATTTTCCATAAACCCTTTTTCTGAAACCAGGAAATGTCTATTTTAACAGCAACAGACATGCTGGAACCGCTACTGCTTTTTATAAAAAAACAACTTGACAACAGTAACTTTTTATGTACATTGGAGACATTTAGGGTTAATGTAAGCTAGTATCAAATTTTAAAGTAGTTTTTAGCTAGCTAATGATCGGGAAAGGAAAACAAAACAACAAATTTCTGACAACACTCAATCTGAGATACTGTGATACAGTGTGACATTTAATTATAAATCCTTTTCTAACATAAAATATTGCTAGCACCCCACAATTTGATACATAATATGCAGAGCTGCACATTCACTGCTAGAACTCCATTTTTGTCTACATCCAGCTGAAATGCCATGAGAAAATGATCAACTAGACAATATCTCTTTCAGACAAAGTCTTAAATATCTAATAAATCATGTGAGTAGTTGAAAAAGGAGTCACTCATTTTTTAATCCTGTTACTGTCAGAATATAGAATGTTAATTACAGAGAATGTTAATTTCTGTTTATTTGACCTAAAATATAACAAAGGAAAAGATGGGCAAGAAAGTTTGATAATAAAGAGCAAATTCTGTTTCAGGCATCAGTTAAGGGTCCTTGTTTCTAGCTGGAGATCAAAGCACAAGGATGAGGAGTTCTCTATGTTTCCATTTCCAGTGTCAACAAAAAAGATAGCCCTTTTTAGGAAGGGGAAAAACACCCAAACCACTAATTGGGCATTGATGTTTCACTTCAAAAAAGTTAATCAGGAAGGCTTCTGGTTAATTCATGGAATTATGGGTTGAAAGGCTGTCAGTGACTTGATCAGAATGTACTGATTTTAATTTCTGGCATTTTTATAGTCTGATATTTAAAATTCTTTTTCATGTGCTGAATAAGACTTGGAAAGTATGGTATGTTCTCTTAAACTGCTTTTGTTGTCATAAGTCTTTGTTAAGGGTGTGCAAACAATTTGCAATTATAGAAGTAACTGGAATAGGAAAACCCTGTACCTTTATAGACTAATCGTCTAATGAAAATAATTTAAAATGGAAACATAATGGTTGGAGGTTTTGTTATATTATGAATATTAACCACATGTACTTTTAGTATGATATATATTTGTCTTGGTAAGGGCAGTGTAGATATACAGATACATTATGCTGCTATCAGGGCTTCAGACAGGAATAGGCTTGAAATTACCAGGCTTCTGCAAGTTGTACATTCTTGACACAGGCATTAAATGGGTAAAATAAGGTTAAATATGTCTGCACTGTTTATTTGTATTTTTGTTTGCTTTGTGGGCACATTTGATTAACACACACATACAGATACAAATCAACTGTTTTGCTACTGATACAATAATGTACAACCAGTCAGAAAAAAGATATCTTCTATTCCCAGCAGTGAATCATATTTACATACGTCAATTTTATATTAGTTCAATGAGATCCATACTGTCACTTCAGTAACTCTATGGTAGCAAGCCCCAAAGTTATTTGTCCAATGAAGTAGAAACAGGGCTGGTTCTTTGGTCAACACCACCTGACTAACATCAGACACAAGAGTCTGTTAAGTACAGTCATGTGAAGAAGTTTCTTCGGATGCAGCTGAGAAGGTAACTTCCAACTTTTAACCTCCCAAAAAAATGTACTATGTTAAACTGACCTGCCATTTAAAACCTTCTGTACTAGAAATAATCTGGCGAAGACATTGCTCAAATTACAGTGACATTATTTATACAAGATAACATCAGTTTCTCTACAGATAAATTTTATACAAAAGAAGCAAGGCATCGAGTGTGTCAGTGGCATACGGGCAGTATAAAAGTATGTGAATAAAATGCTACATACTATATATTTAATACACTCATATAAAATTTGGTGGACGTGCGCTCTCTCCATACAAATACTGCTTCACAAGCCCATATTTTTATATATTTTAATGAAAGAATGAATTACAATGTGAAATAAACACATTTTAATAACCTGGCTAACAGCATAATTCAGTACAGTATTTGAATTCACTAAGATTAGTTATTAGTTTATAGCCACCAGCAAACAAGTTTGATATCATTTAAGATGAAGGGAACTATAATCTATAACCATAACTACGAGGCCACTGAAGTCAATAGGACTGCTCATTGAAGGCTCAGTTCTGCCATTTTTACTCATGTACCATGCCCTGTGAGTGGTCTCGCTGAAACCTGTGGAACTACTTGTGCAGTAAGGTTCTACTCAATATGAAGGAGCGTGGCAGAATCAGACCCTGAGTAGGGGCAGTAGGTCCAGGCCCTTAATCATTAGTACAGCACTTTAGATCATTTAACAGAGATGTAGCTTTGCTCATAAAGCATTTAACTTGACATTGTTAGATCAATTTTTATAAAAATAGATAAGAAAGCTCTGTAAGAAAGTATATATACTGTATAGGGAAAAGCTTCTCCTTCAAACAAGCAAAGAGAGGGAAAAAGTAAATAAAAGATTTCCCTAATTACACTTTTTCAGGAAAATTACATTAAAAACAGTTGTAATAAATGAAACAGTTCCAAGCATTAATGAACCTTGTGGTTTACTGGAAAGGACAGCAAACTAGCTGTATTGTAATAAAAGAGTGTTGCTTTTTATTTATTTTTTTTACCATTTCTTAAAACATTCAAACTGCTTTAGAAATTTTCTTAAAATATCATAATGAACCATATCAAAACTGACTATCAAAACTTGTTCAAAGTTCAGCTCCTGACTGTACCGTGCAAGTCTTAGAAACTTCCCTGTATCTCAATGCCACACTAATGTTTCTAGCTCATTTGGCAGATTCTTACAAGTTTATATTCTGGAAATCAATCAAAAGTTATAAATTAATCCACTCTAGGTATATAATGGATGGATGTAGGATTTTCGAAAGCACACTACTACAATTAACTGGATACAGTGGGCCAGATTCATCTCCATGGACACAAGAGGAAAGGGGAGGTATAAATTACATCTGCACTGCACCCAGGAGCTACTCACCCTTGTTGGAGGGCAGGTGATAGTACTGCTGCCATTCTCCCTCCAACAGGTTTCTGTCATGGGTGGGCAGCTTTAGTTGATGGCTGGAGCTCCCTTGGAATTCATGGTCTGGGTTGCACTTACAGAAGCTAGCACTGTCCATGGAGAGATTCAGACACAATATTTATATAGGGCCAAATTCTGTGCTCAGTCACACCATTTTAAATAAGAAGTAACTTCACTGAAGTCCATATTTACAAGGCTGTAACCTAGATCTAAATCAAGTAGCTGAGCCTGAAGAGGCTCTACAGGGCCTATGGGAGGGAAGAATTCCAGCTCCTAGGATACAGAGGGGTAGCAGTAAGGCTGTAAGGTTGCAGAAATCCCCACCATTCAAGAGGAGGCAACAGCCAGCGGTAAACACCGCAGCAAGTCCATGACCTCTGGCCCTCCCACATCCCTTAAATAGCGTGTGTTGGAACCCATAAAGCAAAGTGTGCCTTTTATGTGGTGTGGGCCCCACAAATCCTGCCCCCACTGCACATCAACACAGCAATGGTTTGGGGTCCAGGGACTAGACTTACCTCTGAGAGAAGAATTTGACCAATACAACAAAAGGCTGTTTAACGCTATCAAACTTATTTTTAATTCTCACATTCTTTGCTGACATCATTTTTTCAGGCATTCATTCAATGAGAAGCAAATGCTTCACTGGATCTTCCCCACAAAAAATACCAACAAAACAAAACATCAACCTATAGTATGTTACAAAATCTGATAACAGATTTAAGAGATGACAAGTTCTTCTTCGAGTGCTTGCTCATATCCATTCCAGTTAGGTGTGCGCACGCCGCGTGCACGTTCGTCGGAGAAACTTTTACCCTAGCAACACTCGGTGGGCCGGCAGGTCGCCCCCTGGAGTGGCGCCGGTATGGCGCCTTGTGTTCTTTGACAGACTGATAGGCTGCATTGCCCCAGTTGCATTCTTTGCAACCAGGTGTTGCTGGTAGAGGAAACCCTCCACTGCGTCGACAGTACTCCGCGAAATGGAAGCGCTTCTGCTACTGGTGTGCTCAGCATGGTCACTCCCATGCTCTGTATCAATCTCCACCCATCTGGATATTGTTGTCCCTCAGAAGCGGGTGACTATCTCTCCGCTCGAGTCCACTCGCCGCCTATCTACCTTCCATCCGGGGAAGCTGGCAATACCATTTTTTCCACCGATGTCTTCCAGTTCTTCAAGGCTTGGAACGGTTATACCCTCAGGTCAACCCCCTACCCCTACCTGGGACTTAACCTCGTTCTAAGTAGGCTCATGGGGCCCCCTTCGATGCCTTTGGCACATGTTCACTGCTGTACCGTCCTGGAAGACGGCTTTCCTAGTCACCATACCTCGGCTCGGCGTGTCTTGAACTCCGCGCACGACTGTGATCCTCCCTATACCGTCTTCCATAGGACAAGTACAGCTGTGCTCACCCGGCGTTCCTCCCAAATGTGTCTCCGCCTTCCACTGAACCGGACACCTTTCTGCCAGTTGTTCTCCCAAAACCACACGCGTCAAGATGTGAGCCACAGCTCCATACTTGGACGTCCGGAGGGCTCTCGCGTTCTACATCGAGCGGACCAAGCCCTTCCGTCTTTCACCGCAATCTTGTAGCGGTGGCGGAGCGTATGAGAGCAAGGCACCTCTCAGCGCATCGCATCTTGGGTCACGTCATAGTATCCGAGCTTGCTATGACTTGGCTCAGGTCCAGCCAGGCCATCTCAACGCCCACTCTACGCGAGCTCAGCCTCGTCTGCTGCTTTCTTGGCGCATGTTCCTGTGCAGGAAATCTGCCGTGCAGCCACCTGGTCTTTCTGTCCAAACCTTCGCGAACCATTACGCATTGGTCCAACAATCTGAGACGACGACGCCTCGCTCAGCGGTCTTGCATTCCGCTATGTCTCTCTCCGACCCCACCGCCTAGGTAAGCTTGGGAATCACCTAACTGGAATGGATATGAGCAAGCACTCGAGAAGAAAAGACGGTTACTCACCTTGTAACTGTGTTCTTCGAGATGTGTTGTCTCATATCCATTCCACACCCGCCCTCCTTTCCCGCTGTCGGAATAGCCGCAAGAAGAACTGAGAGCGGGTGGGCCGGAGGGGTTATATTAGGCGCCATACCGCGCCACTCCAGGGCGCTTGCCGCC
>NC_133771.1:176379864-176445660 GCF_003597395.2 Chelonoidis abingdonii
CTTTATGCGCCTATATATACCCTGCCGGCCGCCACTCCTCAGTTCCTTCTACCGCCGTGTCGGTCGTTGGAACAGTGGAGCGCAGCATAGCTGACCTCACCTACCCTAGCAATGCTCTCTTTAGTTTTAGTGTACTAGTTTTTTTTCTCTAGTTCGTTGTGATTATTACTGTTATTATAGTTGTAGTAGTGTATTATAAGAGGATCGGGGTTCGCCCTTCTCTCCCACGGCACCGGGGCCGATGCCCGGTGACCGGGCTTCAAACCTGTGCGACTTGCCGTCGCCCTGCAGCACAGGAGATCCGCATGATTCCGTTGTAAGTGCGTCGGCGAGAGCCATCTATCAGACGGTGCCTTATCTGTAAGCGTTCAAGCCGCGCGACCAGAAAGAGAAGGACTCCCGCCTAAAAACAACTTTGATGGAGCCAGCTCATACTCTCTCCATTCGGCACGTCTACGGCACCGGAACAAGTGCTTATCTGTTTCGGCACCGTGAAGACACCTCGGCACCCTCCATCCCGGCCCAGTCCTCCAGCCGTGCACCACTCCCTTCCCCAAGGAGCAAGGACTCAGGCTCTGCGACCCTTGGTCACGCCGCAGTCAGAGCGCAACTCCAGGTCGGATCGCCTGGCTCCGCCAGCAGCCGCGGCACGCCTGCGCTCGCACGTTGATTCCGGCCCCTCCCAGGAGCCGTCGAGTCCGGTGCGCTTAGCTCCCCGACGTGCCGTGGTAGAGCTCATCGTTCCGACTACGCTGAGACCTACTCAAGGCACGGGACTTGATCGCTCTTACGAGCCTGAGCTGCCCCAACCTCCGCACGCCGGTGCGGTTATTCCGTCGCTGGGCAAGCCTGCCACTTGGTCGACCACCGTCTCGGCACAAGGAGCCGCCGATCTCGTTCGGATCCTGTGAACGTTCCGGCTCGGCCACGATTCACGTTCCGGCCGATCACGATCCGATGCGCTCGCCAGTCCGGCCCGTCCTCATTCCGGCGTGCGTACTCGCGGCACCGACCATATCCGGTCTCCGTTTACCATCGGCACCGCCCAGATCCTCAGCTCCGCCGAGCCTCTCGCAGCCGATCCAGCGCTGTCGATGTCCGGCCGTCGACCTCCCGGCACCGCATGGTCGTAGGTCCCGGTCCCGCTCTTCTCACTCGCCACAGCTCCCGGTGTACCGTTCGCCAGCACCGCGAAGGGTACGCTTATTATGACGCACTGACACGGTCCATCTGCCTCAGCTCCCCCGTGGCCATCCCGTATATGTCCGCCTCCCCTATTGCACTCTTGTCTTTATGGAGGATCGGACACGTCAGCACCGACCAGGGCACCTCAGTGGTCCTTTTGACACCTGGGCCTACCACCAAGCCAGGTGAACCATTGGCCAATCACGCTCCGGACATTCTGAACGCGGGCCCGGGGCCACAATCAGTAGACCACCCGCCTAATGATACAGATGGGTGCCATACAAGCTCACGGAGCAGCCTGATGATTCCGGGCGGAGGCCCCACCAGAGACGCCTTGTCCAGGAGCCGCTCGTTCGGGGTTGTCTCATTCGTCTTCCCGGATGAGCGGTCGGCGGGCACATTCCTCGTCGGGGCCTCCCTATCGATTGCGGGCGCACCGGACCTTTTGCGGCGCATAGCCCAAAATATAGCCTCCCGCTGGAGGAGAAGTCCCCGATGTGAGGACCCTGTGCTTAGCATTCTCTCAGCGAAACGCCTACCAGGTGGCCTCCCATTCATCAGATCATCCAGGCCAGAGCGTCCACTGGCCAACTCCAGCGTCATTCCACCGAGCCAGGGAGTGGTAAGAGTATATGTGCCGGTCCGGGTACGAATACTGTATGTGCACCAGCCCCTGCTCGTTGTGGTGCTGTCAGGTCAATGAGCGGGAGCGGCACGCCACAAGCCCCCTCAACGTCTAGGAACAACGTATGGATTTGCAGCGCCGAAATTTACTCTGCTGGAGGACTTCAGCTCCGTGTGCAAACCAGCAGGCCCTCTTAAGCCGTACTCCTTCAACACCTGGGAGGCGGTCGCAAATTCACGGAGTTGATCCGCAAGCTCCGCAGAGTTTACAGCCCTCCTCGACGAGGGAAGGGATTGCAAGACCCTCCTGCAGCCTCGCTGGACTCGGCGATTCACAGCTAGAACGGTCGAGCTCTGGCATAGCATGCGGCGCTATCTGGTTTGCAGGTGTCCGGCTACCGCCCGAGTTGCAGCACACCATACAGGACTTGCCATTTGATACACAGCGCCTTCTCGCAGAACAGAATCCTAACTCAAAGTCAAAGACAATAGGGTTATCATCGTCACTTGGCATGCAACCCCTCAAACTCAAAGACGTCATTCCGCCTCAACCCAGCGCCCCTACCCCCCGCCGCCAGCGACGGACTTTTAGCTGCAGCGTGGCCGTTCAACCGCAGGCGGCAATCGGCCCTCCGTCGGGCAAATACGCCGTCTCGCCAAATCATCGGACCCAGTCCATTTTTGAAGTGCGCCCGAGAGCAGCGTACCATTCTTCTCCGGATCCGCTCCAGTTTCCAACCGCTTTCTGCCTCCGCGGCTGGTCCAGCTAACTAGATCGTTGATCCTGCGTACGGTGGAAGGATACCGTCTCCAATCTCTTTCTCCGCTCCCTCCTGCCCTCCTCCTCCCTGTCCTCTTCTGGACCCTCTCACGAGCAACCTCCTGCAGAGGTCCACAGCTTTCTCAATCGGAGCCATACAGGAGGACGGAGGAGCTCAAGGGCAAGGGGTTCATTCCCGTTATTTCCTGATCCCCAAGGCAAAAGGAGGTCTTCGGCCATCCTAGACCTACGCGAGCTGAAAACAATACATCAAGAAATTCAATTCCGCATGGTGTGCCTGGGGCCATCATTCTCCTCCTGATCCGGCGATTGGTACGCGCTCTCGACTGAGGACGCATATTTTCATATTGCAATTTACCTCCCACAGGATACCTGCGTTCATGGTGATCGAGTTCATTACCAATTCACTGTCCTTCCCCTTTGGTCTTTCGTCGGCCCTCGGGTCTCACGAATGTATGCGGTTGTCGCGCTTCCTCGTGCGTCGTCGCATTCACTGTTCTCTCTCGATGACTGCTTATCAGGGAACCTCAAAGGCTCAAGTCACAGCCATGTCGACACCATAAGAAACTATTCGCAGTGCGGATGATCGTCAATCTCGGACACAGCCACACTGGTCCCACGCACGGATAGAATTCATCGGCAGTGCTGGACTCCGTCCTTGCGGACAGCCAGCTTCCCCGCCACGATTTCAGCCATAGTCTCCTGGTTCGGAGCCTGCAGAGTTCCCACTACCTCCGCCGTACTTGCCTGGCCTCTAGACATGTGCCGCATGTGTCCTCATTACAAAGTACGCCAGACTACGGATGCGCCGCTGCAAGCCTGGCGCTTCGGTCTACCGCCGAACAGACCTTAATATGATTGTAACGATCCCACGGGAGTCCTCAGCTCCCCGACTGTGGAAAGAGTCGCGCTGGTGTTGCAGGCTGCCCTTCCCACACTCCTCAGCCCTCTGTGCCCTAATGACACACATCGCGCTGGCTGGGGCGCACACCTGGGCACCGGCGCACCCAAGGCCTTTTACCCCAAGAGCTGCATCTACATATCAATGTTCCGAGAGCTCAGGGCAGTACGCCTGGCGTGCAAGCGCTTCCTCAGCCTCTCAGGCCTGTGTTGTTGCCGGTATTCATTGACAACACGACACCGAGTGTTGCTAGGGTAAAAGTTTCTCCGACGAACGTGCACGCGGCGCGCGCACACCTAACTGGAATGGATATGAGCAACACATCTCGAAGAACAACAGTTACAAAGGTGAGTAACCGTCTTATATAGTACATTCCTGGGGCAGTTTAGTTTAGCACTGTACTTTTCTGAATGCTACAGTTAAAACAATCAAAATATGTGTGGACCATTTTTATTAAATGTTAAATTAATGCTAAAGTAAAAGAAAGAATCCACAAGTTGGAACAAACAGAATCAAAGAGGAGAGAGAAAAATTATTTAAATACTTAAATTTGAGACTCAAACTGTCTCCTGATAATTGACTTTTGCCTCCATTCATAATTGAAATCACATTTGGTTGTGTTACAGGTACCATGCTATATCAGTGCACTAATCTGCTGATCCTATTACCCTTTTGGGGTTGGGTCTATTCTCCCGTTAATGTCTGCGAGTTCCTCTCATTAACATTAATAAAAGTTAGGCATGCATTGCAATAGAATAGACCCCTTAAAGTATATAAATATCTAGCTGTTACTGAAAATTCAACATAAGGAGAGAGGATAGTCTGCTTTACTTACTCCTGGAGGAATTCTGCGCCAAACATTTAAAAATTCTGCACACAATTTTATTCTGCAAATTTTATTTGTCAAAATAACACTATATAATCATACCAGTTTCAATTATTTTGGTAATTTATTTCAAAATACCTGTCAGGAAATATGTCTGTCACAATACAGACACACAAAGTTTCCCCCTAGGAATACTGAGTTAAAGAAACCCCTATGACAATTCCCAGTTCCTGCTTCTCTGCCCCCTTTCCCTCCCCAAGAGCCCAGTCAGGGGGCCAGACACTCACACCTCCTTTCCCCCAGAGCCCAACCATGGCCTACCCAGCCCAGATACTCATATCCCCTTCCTCCCAGCCACAGCCACCCCCTGACGACTCACACACCCTCGCCCCCAGAGACCAGCTGCAGGCCCCCAGCCCAGACACTCACAGATCCTACCCTCTTAGAGCCCAGGGATCTAGAGGGAGAAACAGCCTGATGCAGGGTCCTGGGCTTGCATGGAGTTTCCTGTGCGCTGCCATCTCCTTCCTTCAGACTGTGCTGGGAACTGCAGCTGCTGGAAACCCTCCAGTTCCCTCCCACTTCTCCGAGGCCTTGTCTTCTATTTGTGAGCTGGGCTCTGCCCGGTCTTGTGGCCCCTAGTGGCAGCTAATATTTCTGCAGCCCATTTCTGCAGGGGCAAAGAAAATTCTACATGCACAACATTAATTTCTGCAAAATTCTGCATTGCACAGTGATGCAGAATTCCCCCAGGACTATTTACTGACAAGCCATAATATTAGAGGCCTGCTTTATACAAGACAGCATTCCTCCAGACAAGTGTGATGGATACCTATGGAGTCTGATCCTGCTCCCAATTAAGTCAATGGGAGTTTTTATTGTATTAAAAGATAGAGTTTTCCCAAATTCCATCCTTTCATGTCTTTGTTGAAGCTCTGGTGGCTTTGTATTGCACCAGCAGTAATCTACAAGGGTAGATCAAGGAAAGAGAAATTTACAACACTAATCTAAAAGCTAGTCATAATGTAAGGGAATGACTGAATCATGGTAACAGGAATTATTTGGTTTTAGTTTGGGAGACAATTTTAAAAAAAAGATAGTATTTGTTGAGTAAAGGTTGTCTACTGATGCTAATGGTGCAAAACACCCAAAACTGAGTTAATTGCCTTATTCTGCACTCCACTTCAGTGCCTTGTGATAAGAGGTGCTGAGTGTTCTCACTCTCAAAGTCAAGTGACTGAGGACAACAGAAGTTGAGGGTGCCTACCATCTCACAGGACCAGGCCCCTTAGTGAGGACAGAGAATGAACTGACTAATACAGAAACACAAAGTAGGGGAAAAAAGAAACCACCCAAAAAGCATTGGGTGGGAAAATAATAAAAACAGGCACTATTGTAGCCAATAGGAATGATTGCAATCGTTTATGGATGAAAGTCTCCAGAGTGCTAAAAAACTGTCTTCTACAGTACCTGCAATAAAACTAGTCAGTGGTTTGGGTACTCTCGCCTACTCCACTATAACCTGTGAACTTGTTCAGTTGCTAAATAGAGCCTGTGACACCAGTAAAAGGGCATGCCTTCATTTCAAGTAATCTCTGTATTTTGAAACTTCATTTTATTAATATGCTCTGAGGATTTTAATTATGTTTAGAAACGATGCTGTACTTGTCAAGTAGCTGAATCCATAGCTCTTGCATACCAGCAAATCCTCAGCTGCTGCTGTCAGCCAAGGAGCTAGACCCTACTTTAAGGCTGAATTGTGGCTTTGCCACAAGCCCAGCAAAAGGGGCAGCATACGGATGTGCTGCTGCAGGAGCAGACTGTGACTATGACTGCGAATGCCATGTCCCCTCTTGCTCAGGACGAAGTTATCTGTACCAGTCCTATACCTGGCACAGATTCACTCTCCCCAGAGCAGAGATTCCAGATGTTCTGGCTGGCAAACGAGGGAATGGAGCCAAGGCTCTGTCCATTCCCCACCCACCTGCACAGGAAGCTGTCCTCTCTCTTGCACTTCTATATTACTGGCCAGTGCAGGGGAGTAACATTGCACCTGGGAACTTCATACTCTCTTGTATTGGCCTGTTAGGTCACAATCTGGCCCTTAATCTTTTGTGCAATTCAAGTATGAAGCCAATCAATCATTCTCTTTCACTTTTGTAATCCTTTTTGCAAAGAGCCATGTATAGTATGGAAGATTTTAATCCTTTCTTCAAATCTATAGGTATATATATTGCAGAAAAGACAGAAACCCCTTTTAAGTGTAGTTTCTCAAAGAATCTTTGCATATTTTATGTCAATCCAAGGGGTAAAAAAATATCATTGCTGTGTTGTATCAGAAACCAGTATCAATTCAAGGATTGTAATTTCTGTATAATCCTGATATACAGGAGAAAAATAATTTAACCATTTGATAAATTCTTGTAAGTGCTGACTATACCTTTAAAACAGAGGTCTGAAGGGTGAACAACAGAAAAAGTCAAGAGAAAATAGAATCATGCACAATTTTGAGGCAAGCACAAAGGCCCTGTTCTGATTTCTTTTTACTATATACCAGTGTTTTTGTTCTTTGGATTGTCTGTTACTTGATTGAGGTTTGTTCTATCTGAATGCATACAAAAGACTCTGTGCATCAGCTACTGTGGTAAGGTTTGCACAAAGCTTTATCTAAAGGTAGATTTAGAATATGGGAGTGTATATTCACATTAAGCAAATAACAAAACAAAAAAACCTGCAAAACCACAAGTCATAACATTGACCTAGGAATAAAGAACAACATAGCAGTTACCCGTTCTACTGCCAATTTATAAAAATCCCCACGTGAATTTCAGTAGATGATGATGTGATTAGTTTTGAAAGACAAAAACATTTGACCACATTCTATTACCTGTATATGATGTCCATGTAAAATTAGAAATTCCTTTAAGCTCTTCATATACATTTATACTGCAGGAGCCTAAATAAGTAAGACCTTTAACTTTGTGATACACTTGTTGGATCTGAAGTCTATGAAAATTATGTATGAAAATGTTGGAAAAGCATCATGATCTAACAAAAACAGTCTCGTTAGATGTACTCAACATGCGTCTAAATTAATATGTTAATATCTTATATGTCAGAATTGTTAATACATGAAAACGTCATTCCTAAACAATCTCACTTTTCAAAAGGAATTTGATTGCTCACATCATTTAGTGTAGTTTGGGTTCCTTTTCCAAGTTACAGACTCACCAAGTTTAATTTGTAATATAGTCTGTGGTGACCTGAGATATCCCCCATGCTCTGTAATGGAATTACCTTGTTCAGTAGTCACTGTGAAATACTGTACATCACTTTATACATGAAACCTGTACAAGAGACAACCCTTGACAGACAATATTTGATCTTAGGAGACTGCCTCAAAATATTCACAAATATACGTGGTTTATGACCCTTGGTTACTTATGACTTTTTTCCTGGTAGTAACTCAGTAAATAACAAGTGTGTCTATTATAAGTGAAACCAAAATGAGCTGGAGAAATGGAAGTGGTTTTTCTTATGCACATAAAATTAACATATTTTTATTTAAGAATTTATGAGTTTGATGTTGCACCTCACAAACTGAGCAACAAACAGAACTTGAAAGAACACTTTATACTCTACCGCTACTTACAATGTTTCTGGTTAATCAAAGTTCTTGGATGTTTGAATTACCAAAATGAAGTTTATTGTGCCTTACATAAAAACAACATGCAAGACAGGAAAGAAAATTTCTGTGGCAATGTTCTGAGAAATCCTTAAGTCAATAAAAATTGAAGGCCCTGTTCTGCAAATACAACTATCCGTTTGTATTAGCAGCTTCAACTAGTGTGATATGAAAGGCACAAAATAATGTCAGTTGAAAACTGTAACTGGAGATTTCTTAGGAAAGGGGTTATGAAATCATTTAAATATTGTGAGTATTTGAGAATCACATGATGTATCTAACATTATACACTTGCTGTATGCAATCACACAGTACCTGACTGTCTTTGTATCCCAAAGTTTGAACTGTTCAGAGGTAACAAGAGTTTCTTTCTTTATCCAAATTCACTACAACATCAGTAATTCTCACCAAAAATAATACAGCAATCATACTCTCCTTCTCAGTGAATGCTGCACTGGTGACTTCATTAAGAAATAAGAAATAAACTGCGGTATGTAGAGTAGCAATTAAGATGAAATGAAAATTATTGTAATATATAAAAAAATCCATTTTTAGAATCCTGACTTTTTTTAAAAAACAGTGTCATTACTTATTCAGTCATCCACAATATTTAGTAATCTGAACTGGATCTGGTGGCCAGCGTCAATTAGTGAGACTGTACTGTACTTACGGTATTTAGGCCCAAACCTCAGCTACACATACACACATATTTCCCTGATGTCGGTGGAAGTTGTGGGTATATATCCAAAGGGAAAATTTGTCCATTACGCTACAGCTTTTTTTTTTTTTAACCATGACATTGCTATGAAGCCAACCATGCCAGCCTTAAATACATGCAGAGCAAACGGACTCATACATTTGGGAGTTCAATGTTCCATGCAAGCCCTGACAACTCATGGGTTAGCCCTATTTCTCTGTGCCACCCGGAAAATAGAGAGGAAATAACTCTCTTCTAGATCCCCTGTATTCCTCCTCCAGCAACAAGACGAGAAATTATGGCTCTTGAAACTGTAATTCTTATGACCAGCCATGGAAACAAAAACATCTTTCTTTTCCCCAAAGTCATAGAATTGGTCCTTTGCCTTAGCAGTTTAACTGCTACTGTTTCTTTTGTGATCTTTCAACATAATCTTCACAATATTGACATTTTAAAGAAATGCATATCAATTGGTTTAATGAAAAGATATTTTTAGTAAACTCGTGCTCTATGAGCTTCCTATATTGGAATACATGAATACAGGAAGTGCTTTCAACAGAAAGTTACATAGTTTTACAGTACAACCTGTCTAAACAGACTTGCAAGGGACCAGAACAGTGATCTGGTCTCTTTGGGTTAGGCAGAAGCACAGGCAAATGGGGAAAAACCCAATTTATGCCACAATGTGGAGCTTGTTCCTGTCACAGATTGAAGAAACATTTATGTCAAAGTTCACCTGATTTTACTGAGTCCTAGAGTTTTTCAGACTAATTTCACATCAGAAATGAAGTTAATGCAACTAAGTGCCTAAAAAACAAAATCAATCTAAAATAACAATATATTCAATATTAAGCTTTCTTCCCAAGTGGTAGTGATTTTTTGTTGTTGTTTGGTTTTCTTGTTTCACAGTTTAATAATTTGTTTCTTGTATTAAAGGCCAGTGTCCCTTAATCAGGATGTTGGCAGGTCAGAAACTAAAAATATAAGAGCACTAAAAAACCCCAACATGATAGGAGGATTTTATAATAATTTGGGGATTTTTACATAAAATATATTTGAATTGCTAAATAGAAAATAAGCCCAAACCAAACAGTATTGAATGCATCAAGGGGATGGAGTGATTGCTATCTCATCTGTGTACAGAAAGGTTTAATCTGACACTAGTGAGGTGTCTGACAAATGAATTGAAGAAAATGTGTCAAATGTTCTGCTCCATCGCACACTGTGCATTTTTAAGGTGGAATGTTGAATTTGTTACTTCCATAACAAATCTCTTGGTGGTGACTAAGGGACAGTCCTGTTAAACATGGAACTCCTTGGAACCACAACTGACCCTTGGTACCACCTGTTAAGACTCTAGTAATGAGTGCCATCTGCAGATTTGTTGTCCTTTTGATTCCTTCATTTCAGTCCAGTGATTTAGCTCCTCTTCTCCCGAGCTGTTAAGACCTAGAGAAATCCAGCCTATCATCTCTTTTCGTTTCATGCTGCGTTTATTATACACAGACAGTATGAGCGTCACATCTGAAAGCTGAAATAGTGCCACTTGAAAAATGAAGGTTTCTTTGTATACTGGATTGGGCTGCCCTCGGCGGATGGATGTCTTGCACTTGGACATCTCCTGACCCATGGAATTCAGCAGTGTTAATTTAACATATGTATCTACAAAATAAATGACATTTTGGAATGTTAGCTGTGTGTTAGACTAGGACTTTTTGCTAATGAGATATATAACAACATACTACATAAGGATATGATGTATACCATGTTGATTGAACATAGCTCAGTTTGGAAATAAATAGTTATAATGTGAAGAAGATGATAAGTAAGCAAAAATATTTGTATTGCGCTAATGACATAGCTGGTATTTTCACTGAGTTAATGAGTTTAGTTAAAGGTATTCCTCATAATCCTTCTCTTCCCCACCACCCCCGACATCTGTACACAAAGCAGACTTGAATAGCATTAACACTTAGCAAGCTTCAACTAGCCACAACACTGTAAAGCATATCACTGAGTTTTCAGAAAATAAGAACACACGAAGTGGAATGAAGACAACTAATGAAGAGGAAAAATGAATGTTGGTGTGCAGCAATGACATCAAAACAGCTAAGAATGAAATGCTTAAAAAAAAATCTCTGCATGGATGTGGTTTCTTACTTAAGGCTTTTTGATTCTGTTTACATTTAAAGACCAAAATGTAGCCAAATGAATATTTACAAAACAGATTAAGTCTCTTTTATAGTTCCTAGTTTCATGCAAGATTACATTTAATGCATTTTTGAGAGAAAATAAATTATCTTTGCACAATTTAACATGGTTCTCTAAGATGTGGCTTGCCTAGTGCTTTAGGAAGTACTTTCAAAATGCTGATGCAATGTTTAAAATATATACTGTAAAATGCATTTTAACACACCATGATTTTTAGTATTTGAGTGATAAGCCTTTTATTTTTAAAACTGTATTTTTTCTTGTTTGTCATAACACCTGCATACCGTATATAGCATTTGTATTTCATAAAGTTGTTACTCATTTTAAGAAATATACAATTGTCTGAAAAAAATCTACTTTTATATTCCTATTGTATATATGACAAGATTATTAAAAGATAAGAGCTTGTGCAAAAAAGAGGCTCATTGCATGTTTTCACTTTTTAGATACTCTGAAATACCATCATCCATAATCAGAGATAAGTGCTACCACTGCTTTTAAGAGTGCCACAGATAATAAATGTACATTTTGGAAACTAACATGGTGGACAGCCGTGGACAGCTTTACTGCTGGCAAGTTTTCTTTTGCATGAAAAAGACAACATCCAATTAGTCTCTACAGGAACTCACCTCGGATTATATAAACCTGTCCACCTATCAAGTGTTTTAGACAACAGAACAGTCCGTCTGACAACAGGGGGTGGAAAGCAGTAAAAGA
Source organism: Chelonoidis abingdonii (assembly GCF_003597395.2). Lineage (NCBI taxonomy): Eukaryota > Metazoa > Chordata > Testudines > Testudinidae > Chelonoidis > Chelonoidis abingdonii. Next base: position 176,391,492 of record NC_133771.1, read on the forward strand.
AATAATGACCAGATGTCAATAGTTTGGTGAGAGAGGGTCAATGGTTAAAGTTTAAGAGGAAACACTGTTCACTGGAGCGGAAGAACACAAAACCTTAGCAGTTCTGTTCAAATAGAGGATTGAACAAAAAGATTGTTGGGTAAAATTTAATGAAATGAGAATTTTGTACATTCATTGTGTAATCATTACGAAAAAATTACACTGCTTAAATAGCGGGAGATCTTAATATTAATAGTTATTGGATTTAAAGCACATTGAACATAGAACGAATCATGCAAGTGATCAGGTTACAAAAGACTAGGCTGATATCACTCTATTTTCTTTATCAAACCTTACGCTTTTTCATGCAAACTCCAGCATATTAAGTAAGACTACACACAGTAATTATGCTCAGTATATTACAAATTATAGGATGAAAGATTATTGACCTGAAAAGTTAATCCTATAAATGTATAATTATTTTGGTCAGTTATTATATTTAATGTTACTTTGTGACTGTTTGAAGCAGAGATGAAGTTGAATCACAAAGTGAAACTGATCTAAACTTCTGGAAAGTTCACAGATGCTCAGACCTGGGATTCAAATATGGGTCCATCTCTAGTTTAAAATTTAAAAAATTCATTAATTAAAACTAATGCACACAATTATTACATGAAAGTTTATGCATTACTTTAACATTTTAAATTATAATGGAATTTTAAAAATACATAAAAGTTCATCAGGATTAGTACACTCATCTTCATCACACTATAGTGATAATTATACTATAGATATTATATCAGGTCAAATTCCAAACTCTGATCGTTAGATAGGTCAGTCTGTAGCTTGATGAGTTCACTACAACTCTAATAACAGTAATAGAGATGCAGGAACCTTTCCAGATTTGGTTTGAAAGGACTTCCCCCAATTTACATGGGTTCACAATCCCTTATCTACAAAAAGGGTCATGTCTGAACAAAATCTTACTTTTCACAGGTGAATCTCATTGTGATCCATGGGTGAAACTGGGATTCTATGGGATCATGAGTGTTTTAGCACTCATATCAGAACTAGAAATTAGATTACATCTCAGCTTTATGGAAACAACAGAACTCTGATCTCATGTTTGCACATATAGAATTAGGCCCTCATTACTAATCAAAATATAAAATAATAAGGTAATTCCCAATAACTGGGAAATGAATGAAAGTAGAATATTAGGACACTGCCAGACTTGCTAGAAATAATAAAATAAAATAAAAAAACCCCACAAGATCTAATTTGCATAAAATTTGTACACTAATGTATTACAGGAAACTGTAGCTTATTCCCTCTCTTCGGCACCTTCAGGGGCAGCTACCTCTTCTTTCTTCTCTACGGGAACCCAGAGTCATCTCTCCCCTACCTTGATTCTCACATCTCCACCTCCATCCCATCACTCAAACTTCCATTGTCCCTCTCCACACTCATCTCTCTTGCCTGTGAGAGCCCCATCTCTCCATGCATTTTCTGCTCTTCTCCCTCTTCTGGGGTCTTTGGGTCCTTCATGTTTCTCCATCTCTCTTTCTTGCTCTCTCTTCCTTCAGCTTTTCCCATCTCTCTAATCCCCAATCTCTATTAGTTTTTTTACTCCAAAGAGATGTGTCTGGAGCTGCTGCTTGGCAACACAAGGGGAGCTAAGATTATGCCATACCCTTCTCCAGCCATGACCACCAAGTTCAGCTCCATCCCTGCAGAAAGATATTCAGAGAGGGAGATGGAGGAGAAGGCTGAGACAAAGGTAATGAATGGGATAAGTAAAGAGCCAGGGAACGGAAAGGAGAGAGTCTCAAGCCTTGGTGTCCCATTCCTGACTTAGCTGCTAAAGAAGAGAATCCCAGAGATGGGCAGGATATGAAAACAGCTTTTTTAATGTAGACAGCCTGCCAAGTAAGCCTGCAAAACGGTAGGAAAATTGCAGATTGGGGACACTGTTCCCTCCAATTTTCCCCAGCCATGTGTGGAATGAATTTTGTTATGTGCACCAATATGGAGGTGATATCTGACACATCACCTCCATATTGGTGCACATAACAAAATTCATGTGGTGGGGTGGGGCTGAGTGGTTCGGAGTGTGGGAGGGGGCTCAGGGCTGGGACAGAGGGTTGGGGTGTTGGGGGGATGAGAGTTCTGGCTGTGGGTGCGGGCCCTGGAGTGGGGATGAGGTGAGTTTGGGGTGCAGTGGGGCTTCCCAGGGCAATGATGGGGAGAGAGAACTCCCCCAACAGCTCTTTCTCCCTGCAGCAACACCTGGGCTGGAGAGGAGAAGCGCCTCTTCCTTGGCCGCTGCAGGTCTGGGGCAGGTCTGGGCTGGGTTGGAGGGGAGGGGGCGCCTGTCCCCCAGCCACAGCAGGTTTGGGGCTGGGCTGGATCAGAGCTGGGGCAGGTCTGTGGCTTGGACACAGGCATCTCTACCTGCTGCAGCCCTGAGCGCCTGCACAGCGCTTAATAGGCAGCTGTGTAGCCGCGCAGTTTAGAGGGAACTTAGATTGGGGAATAATGTGGCCAAGGTCAGAGCCTCCAGACATATTTGGCTATAACCTGCTTGAGTGAGGCAGATACCTACTGAATTTTGCCAAGTTGGATCAAAGAATTAGAATGGAATCACAAAGGAACCAAATAAAAAATGGATTCTGATTAGCTGGGCTTATTCTCCACATCACATGAGAAGGAGCAACCAGTCAGGGACGGAGGTAGGATTGTCCTGGAGTCTCCAGGAATTTAAGATTAATCTGTAATTAAAGATTATGTCATGTAAGGAAACGTCCAGGAATACATCCAACCAAAATTGGGAACACTAGACAGAGGAAAAATACCATCGTCTTATTCCATGTGTCTTATTTCAGCAAATTATGCTCAAACTCAAAATACAAACTTAGAAAATTTGGAGCTATTTTAAGACACAGGTTCATTTCAAACCAAGGTTGAGTTTGAGTACATTTTGCAGACTACGTTAGAATGAAAAAGTTTTCCTAGCTCCATCCAATGATGAATTTTCCAATTTAAGTGGTGAGCTGTACTGCATCACTTGGCAAAGGCTAGAATTTGTCTTCGATTGTCTTCTCTGAGATTTCCAAAGTTAAATATATTTTCCAAGTATATCACATACATACACAAGCTCATACACAATTAAAAACACTGTAGCATCAGTCCCCTAGTAACAGCAATAGCTTCACTATATTTACACTAATGTTAGTTGGCACATACTTTTTCTTTTAAAACTGTAACTTTTTATTTCTGGTCTGTGATGAGAGGCATTAATAGTTTAGCGATTAATCATTATAATAAAGGTAATTTATTAGTCAGTCATCATGAAAAATTAAAACAGTCTTGTCAACTTATAACTAATATTTTGAAATTTAGATTTTTGCTATTTCCCAGCTGACTAGAAATATAAAACATGAAACAGATTAGTTGATGATTGCTCTATTTCAGTTTGACTGGGTAAGACTAAATGATACGATTGAAGTTCCCACCACTGAGAGCCCCACAAGTGCAGAAGTATTAGGATTAAAAAAAAAAAAAAAAAGATTATCACTCACTGGGTGGTCTGTTTGCTGCCAAATTTTTGAAGTGGCTGCCTTTTATCACTTCTGCTGATAGTCTTCCAGTTGTGGCATTATAAAGTAGGCCGATGAGGATTTCTGGAGCTGAGCCATGTACCAGGGAGTGACAAGAGGAGGTACTTTCACTGCAGGACATTTCTGACATGCTTATTTGAGAGTCACAGCCCTGTAAGCAGAAAAAAAATATTTTGATGTGTTTTACAGAGTGAAGCTACTGGAGATCAATTTTTAGTGTAGCACTTAGGGAATTAGGCAAGCAACTTTAACAATAACAGGAGCTGCATGCCTAAACTCCTTATGCACCAGATGAGAACTGTAGTCCTTTAGTATATTTGTGTTTAGATATACACTTGAGGTAACAAAGAATAAAGCAATCTGGAGACAAAGTTATTATTAATATTGTGTTTTCATTATCAACGAGTCAGGAAGAATAAAAGGACCAACACAAACACAGTATTTAGGGTCTTTACTTACTTGAATTTATAAGATGAGACATACAGTGTACTTTGTTGGCATCTAAGAGCCTACTAAACCTAGGATATCTGCTGTTTTTTCCATAGAAAGAAATCACCATTTGAACTTAGAACACAATTTTTATTTCTCCTTTGTAAAGGTTATTTGCCAGATTGAAAACTCATGAGCATACAGTTAAAGACACGCGGAGAAACAAACACAAGCACACACTGCCAAGAACCAGTTTGTTTGGTAGGGCAGATTAATTGAGGCAGGCATATGGAATGTAACAGGCCTCTGTGCCCTGAGTGGCAGGGAGGGAAAGTAATGTCAAGGGTGGGCAAGCAGTGATCTAATGTCCTCCACCTGGGTTCCTGCAGGGAGGAAGCTTTAATTTCCACCATGGGAGCCTCTAAGAGGATGCACATCTCCCAGCCATTATGACTGTATTGCATCTTGATCCAGGCTGCTCACACCCACCTTGGCCCCTTTCAGCCCCTTCCCCCAGCAAAAGAAAGCTACTTTACACTATCACAGTTATTGCCCCGGTGGACTTCCTACTCTGGGGACTATGTGCGTATAGTAACTCTAATGTAAACAAGGCTCTGGGTTGTATTTGGCCCAAATGCTATTTGCTTGGAAGCTGTGGAGAGAATTTAAAATGCCCAATTTACTTCTTTAAAATCCTCCCTCAAAGATCCTAAGGGTCTGTCTACCCTGCAGCTGGAAGTGAGCCTTCCAGCCTGGGTAGACTGACTTGCACTAGCAGGACTCAAGCTAGCACACTAAAAATAGCGGTATGGACACTGCCATTCAGGTAGAGATTTGGGCTAGTCACCTAAGATCATGCCCACTGACACAGACCTTTGGGTCTGAGCTCAGGCAGCTAGCCCAAATCTCCATCAGAACCATAATATCTACACTGCTATTTACAGGGCGCTGGCACAAATCTGTCTACCCAGAGGCCTGTAAGTTGTACACGCCTTTTCCTCAGTCAAAGAGAATTTGAGCTGGCTTCTTTCAGACTCAATATTATTTAAAGGAGTTGCTGGGGGAGGGATTGAAGGAAGAGAAATGGATCCATTGTTCTTCGAGGTGGTTACTTCTCCAGTGTTCAACACATCCATACCCTTTCTAGAAATTGGTGGTAAGGGACAATGAGATCAAGTCTGGGACCATCCCTGGCCTAGGTCAATCTTAAAAACAAATGAAAATTTTACTTTAATCATGAAGCATGAATGAAATACAGAAGACCAAATTATAGCACAGGTATTAGTTTAGTCTAGGAGATTGCATTTGAAATGGAACCCTTGTCCTAATTCTCGTCAACAAAAACAATACGTTCAAATAAATGTAAGGATGATACAAGCTTTCCAAAGCTTATTCCAAGAATTCCAGATCTTATATGTGAATGCATAATGGTGTTACCAAATACATTCCTGCTGGAGAAGGTTCTAACCCAAATCTTCAGATCCCAGTCCCCTGAACCATCCAAATTTGTATTTTCAGCCTTTGATAATTTCTCCCAATGCTCATTATTTAGGGCTGAAAATGAGCTATGCAGTATTTTTTAAATTGCATTTACTCTCTGCTTCTTTGGTATAAGCAAATAAAAAACCCACATTCCTCAACCTAAACTACGAAGTACAAAGTGGAAAGCTGAAAAGGAACATGACTCAGCTCCAGCAAGCACGGTGTACACTGTACATTCCAAAAGTGCTGGCTGTCAAGAAATGGATAAAATCAAGGTTCGGCCAGTCGGTTTTTATAATGTGTTTTCATAACTGCAGGCATGGCACACAAGAACAATTTTTCACAGCTGTTAAAACTACATATATTTTCTCTCTGTTGAGCTTATTCAGTTTGTCTACTTAAGCTGGAATTACACCCCATGATTGCATGACAGATATACCCATATAACGGTCAGTATAATAGGCAGTGGTGTGAGCCTATCAGCAGCCTAACCGTTGTCAAGTTTTTGTAGGCATCAAGGCAATGGAGAGTTTTAAGGAGGGATCCGAAGGAGGAGGATGAGGTATGTTTTCTGGAGTCCCTTTCAAATGGAGGGATGCCCGTGGTAAAAATGATGGGGTAGGAAAATGTTTTTGCAGCAGCATTCTTAAAGGATATGAGTGGGGCAAGGCTGCATTTGTCAGAGCCAGAGACAAGGATGTTGCAGTAATTCAGATGGCAGATGATGAGAGCCTGGATGAGAGTTTAGCTGTGTGGATGGATTGGTAAGACCATATCTTAGAGATATTACTCAGAAAAAATCTGCAAGATTTAGACATTACCTGGATATGAGTACCTAGAGAGAGGTCCAAGACGAAGATCACTGAGTGACAGGCAGAATGGTGATGTTGTTGACAGTAATTGAGAAAGAGTGGGGAGAGGACTTGGGGAGCGGGAGTGTCACAAACAGAGAGCTAAGGGTTAATGTCTCTTTCACCTGTAAAGGGTTAACAAACAGTGACCTGCAACACCTGACCAGAGGACCAATCAGGAGACAAGATACTTTCAAACCTCGGTGGAGGGAAGCCTTTGTGTGTTCTCTTCTTTGTCTGTTGTTCTCTCTGGGATCTGAGAGTGACTGGATGTACTACAGGCTCTAATTTTCTGTTCAAGTAGTAAGTGCAAGTAGAAAGGTGGTTTAGTCTTTTTAATTGGTTTTCTTTATTTGCAAATGTGTATCTGGCTGGTAGAGTTTTAACGTGTATTTGGCTGGAAGTATTTCAAATGGTATTTCTGGCTGAGGAGGCTTTTTCTCCAGGTTCTATAAGCTGAAAAGACCCGTAAAATTCCATCCTGATTTACAGTGATTGTTTTATTCGTCCCTGGCTCTTTCTATTAAAACGTTTTTCTCTTTAAGACCTGATTAATTTTTTCCCTCTTGTTAAGCAAGAACTGAGTCTGTACTCACCAGGGAATTTGGGGGAGAAGGAGGAGTGCGGGGGAGGAACGGTGAATTTCCTCTGTGTTTTAGATCATGGCAGCTTGAATCTGTCATCTCTCCAGGATAACCAGGGGACAAGCCTGGGAGGCGGGAGAAGGGGGAAGGAAAAAACCTGATTTCTGTGTTGTGATTCAAGAAGTTTGAATTCACGGTGACTCTGTGGTACCTCAGGGTGGGAAAGATCTGGAGGAAGAAAGAGGGGGAAGGGAAATAGTTTTATCCCCTTTGTTGTGAGACTCAAGGAATTTGGGTCTTGGGGTCCCCAGGGAAGGTTTTGGGGAGACTAGAGTTCATCAGGCACTCTAAGTCCTGATTGGTGGCAGCTTATCAGATCTAAGCTGGTAATTAAGCTTAGAGGAATTCATGCTGGTACCCCATTTTTTTGAGCTCTAAGGTTCAGATTGGGGCTAGATACCATGACAGGGAGATAAAGAGCTCAGTTTAGCCATGTTGAGCTTGGGCACACAGTTAGACATCCATGAGGAGATGTCAGAGAGACAGGTCAAGATTTTAGTTTGGACAGAAGGAGACAGGTCTGGGAGTAGAGAGAGAGATCTGTGAGTCATCAGAATAGAGATGGTAGGTGAATTTGTGTTTGCAGATGAGATTATGAGAGATAAGATATAGACGGAGAAGAGAAGGTAACCAAGGACAGAGCCCTACAGAACACGCACAGGAGGTGCGAGGGTGATGAAGAGGATTCTCCTAAGAATACATTGAAGGAGCAATTAGAGAGATAGAAGGAGAATCAGGAGAGGACAGAATCATGGAAACCAAGGGAGAACAAAATGTCAAGAAGGCAGCCATGGTCATTAGTATGAAAGATAACCAACAGGTCAAGGAGAACAAGAATGGAGTACTGGTTCTGAGCTTTGGCCAGGAAGAGGTAATTATAGACTTTAGCGAGAGCCATTTCAGTGGAGTGCAAGAAGCGGAAATGAATGGTGGGAATCTAGGACAGAACTTGAGGAGAGGGACTGCAGACAATGATTGTAGACAGTGCATTCAAAGAGATTAGAGATGAAAGGGAGAGGGGGCAGTAGTTGGAGGTAAGTGAGGTCAAGGATGGCTTTGTTTTAAAAAGGAAAAGATTAAAGAATGTTTATATTGTGAGGGGAAGAGCCAAGGAGAGTGAGAGATTAAAGAGAAGAGTAATATAGCGTATGAGAGTGGGAGCAAGGGAGATCAGGAGATGAGATGAGATGGGATGGGATGGGCTCACTGAGGCAAGTGGAAGTGTTAGAAGAGGAGGAGAGCAGATGAAAAAACACTGTGTCTGTTACTGTGGAGGAGGAAGAGAGTTGTAGGAGGGAAAAGGAAGGGAAACCAAAGGGAGGGAGAATCATGTCATATTTTGTCAGTTTTCTCTTTGAAGAAATTAATGAGATTCTGTGCAGAGAGAGACACGGAGACAGGAGGAGGGGAATGTTTGAGGACTGAATCAAAGATAGCAAAAAATGACTGGGATTGTGGGCATGGGATTAAATTATGTTGGAGAAGTAGAGCTGCTTATCTAGCAAGATGGCAGAACTGATGAAGAGAACAAATCTGTAGTGGACGAAGTCAGCCTGGTCACAGGATTTGCATAGAAACTCTACAGTGTGATAGCAGAAGTGGAGGCAGCGGATGCTGGGGGTGAGCCAAGGCAGGATGGACCTTGTGATGGGAGACAGAGGCCAAAGAGACAAAGGAGAAGAAGGGTGGAGCGTGGAGACAATCAACAACCACATCAATAGAAGAAAGGGAACAGAGGACAGGGAGGAGAAGGCTGAGAGCAGATGAAAATGCATCAATGCTGATGGACTCGAAGTCATGGAAAAATCAGTTGCTCTTCTTTGTAACTGTTGTTCTTCAAGATGTGTTGCTCATATCCATTCCAATTAGGTGTGTGCGTGCCACATGCACGGTCATTGGAGAATTTTTATACTAGCAACACCTGGTGGGTCAGCTGTGGAGCCCCCTGGAATGGTACCTTTATGGTGCTTGATATATACCCCAGCCGATCCAGCGCCCCCTCAGTTCTCTCTTGCTGGCCACGCCGACAGAGGGGAAGGAGGCAGGTTTAGAACGGATATGAGCAACACATCTCGAAGAACAACAGTTACAAAGGTGAGCAACCGTTTTTTTTTCTTCGAGTGCTTTCTCATATCAGTTCCAATTAGGTGACTCACAACCCTTACCTAGGTGGTGGGGTCAGAGTGAAGTGACATGGATAGTAGGACCGCTCCACCAAACGCCGCATCGTCTCTGGCCTGCTGGACGATGGCATAGCATGAAGCAAAAGTGTTTACTGATGACCAAGTTGCGTCTCTGCAGATCTCCTGGATTGGCACGTGGGCCAGAAAAGCCGCTGATGAGGCCTGAGCCCTTGTGGAGTGAGCAGTGAGGGGTGGGGTCGGAACACCAGCCAGATCATAGCAAGCACGGATACAGGACGTGATCCATGAAGAGATCTACTGAGAGGAGACCGGGAGGCCCTTCATCCAGTCCGCCACTGCAACAAAGAGCTGGGTTGTTTTCCTGAATGGCGTACGCTCAGTCTAGAAGGTAAGGGCCCTACGGACATCGAAGGAGTGTCGCTGCTGATCTTGGCGACTGGCATGTGGTTTTGGATTAAAAAAATGGAAGAAATATGTCCTGGTTGATATGGAAGGTTGATACCACCTTGGGAAGAAAGGTAGCGTGAGGCCATAGCTGCACCTTATCTTTATGGAAGATTGTGTAGGGTGGTTCTGAGGTAACAGCCCTGATCTCGGAGACATGCCTTGCCGATGTGATAGCGATGAGGAAAGATGTTTTCCAAGAGAGGTATAAAAGAGAGCAGGTGGCCAGTGGCTCAAACAGGGCCCCCATGAGTCTGGAGAGGACCAGGTTAAGGTCCCATATGGGGACTGGCTGCCACACCTGTGGGTAGAGACGGTCCAGGACCTTGAGGAACCTACCGACCATGAGATTGGTGAAGACAGATAATCTATTCGCACCTGGGTGAAAAGCCGAGATGGCTGCCAGGTGAATTCTGATAGATGATGTTGCCAAGCCCTGCTGTTTCAGGCTCAGAAGACAGTCCAAAATGAGAGCCATGGACACTTGGCGGGGGAGGGGCATGCTGCGGTGGAGTGCACCAGCACAAGAATTGCTTCCACTAAGCCATATACGTGGCCCGAGTGGGGGGCTTCCTACTGCCCATCAGAACTTGCTGCACCAAATGCGAACAGAGGAGTATTGAATGGCTCAGCCATGCAGCATCCATGCCATGAGGTGGAGAGATTGTAGGTCAGAGTGACAGAGGTGGCCGTGCATCTGAGTGATCAGGTCTGGAAGAAGAGGCAGCAGGACTAGAGCGTCCACAGAGGGCTCCAACAGCGTGGTGTACCAATGTAGTCTGGGCCATGCCGGGGCGACCAGAATCAGTCATTTCCTGTCCCTGTGCATCTTGAGCAAGACTTTGTGCACAAGAGGAAACGGGAAAGGTGTAGAATAGACTTCCTGTCCACGGGAGCAGGAATGTATCTGTTAGAGAGCCTGGAGAGCGACCTTGGAGGAAGCAAAAAGCCGGGCATTTCTGATTGTTGTGGGAGGCAAACAGGTCGACCTGGGGAACCCTCCACTTTTGTAAGATGGAGTGGATGACATCCGGTTGAAGTGATCACTCATGGGAGTGGAAGGACCCGCTCAGGTGGTCCGCCAGTGTGTTATGGACCCCGGTAGAAAACATGCCACCAGGTGAATGGAGTGGGCTATGCAGAACTCCCACAGTTGAATGGCCTCCTGACAGAGGGGAGTTGATGTAGAACATGGCTGTGGTATTGTCCGTGAGGACCACCACATAACGACTGTGCAACCGCTCCTGAGAGGCTTGACAAGCAAGATGTACCGCCATCAGCTCCCGTACATTGATATGGAGAGAGAGCGTGGACAGGGCCCATAGGCCCTGCATCTGGATGTCTCTGAGGTGGGCGCCTCATCCCAGGGTTGACGCATCTGTGAGGAGGGACAAGGAGGGCTGAGAGGTGTGGAAAGGGACTCCTTTGCATACCACCCGGGGATCTAGCCACCAGCGGAGAGAGGCCAGGACCCGCTGTGGGATGGTGATCACCAGGTTCAGGCTGTCTCGACCTGGGTGACAGACTGATGCCAGCAAGGCTTGTAGCAGATGGAGCTGAAGTCTGGCATGTCTTGTCACGTATGTGCAGGAAGCCATGTGTCCTAGAAGACTCAAGCAAGTTCTTGTTGACACGAGGTTGGGAAGCTCTGAAGACTCCGGATAAGACCCACTATAGCTTCGAAACAAGCATCCGGCAGGAGGGCTCGAGCCCACACAGAGTCCAGGACTGCTCCTAGTCTCTGTCAGTTCTAGCGTCAACTTTGCCACATTGAGAAGGAGGCCTAATGTTCTTTGGTGCACCCCCAGATAAGCCAGTTGTCGAGGTAAAGGTATACCTGCACCTGCCATTGACGAAGGAAAGCTGCCACGACTGCCATACATTTGGTGAACACTCAGGGGGGGCCGTAGAGAGGCCGAAGGGAAGGGCCATGAACTGACAGTGTTCGTGGTTGACCACAAAGAGGAGGAAGCGTCTATGCGCCAGATGGATCGCTATGTGGAAATATGCATCGAGGGCGGCGTACCAATCTCCAGGATCCAGCAAAGGTATAATGATGCCCAAGAGACCATGTGGAACTTCAACTTTACCATGAACTTGTTGAGTCTGTGCAGGTCCAGAATGGGCTGAAGCCTGACCTTTCCCTTGGGGATTAGGAAGTAATGAGAGTAAAAAACCCTGCCCCTTAGCTCCCTTGGAACCTCCTTGATCGCCCCCAGGGCGAGGAGCATCTGAACCTCTTGAATAAGGAGTTGTTTGTGAGAGGGGTCCCTGAAGAGGGATGGGGAGGGAGGGTGGGAAGGAAGAAAGTTGGAGAGAGTATCCCCTTTCCACCATGTGAAGGACTCAACGGTCCGTGGTTATGAGAGACCAAGCATGGTGGAAATGGAACAAATGGTTCAAGAAAGGTGGGGTAGGATCCTGAATTACATCCAGTACATCGTCCTCAGACGTCCCTTCAAAAGGTCTGTTTAGAACCTGTCGAGGGCTTGGATGGGCCCGGGCCCTGGCCCTGCCCGGACTGGTGCCTGGAGAGCTTCCTCCTACAATTACACCCCCATCTCCTATAAAAATCCTGCCTCAGCTGAGGACAGGAATAGAAGCATAGTGGAGGCTGCTGAGGTTTAAAGGGCTTCTGCTGGGCAGCTGGTTTGTGCACACCCAGTGACCTCATTATAACCCTTGACTTTTTAAGGCTTTGCAGCCTTGAATTGGTCTTGTCCAAAAACAGACCCTGTCCATCAAAGGGGAGGCCCTGCAATGTTTGCTGAAGTTCCAGTGGCAAGCCAGAAGCTTGCAGCCAAGAGATTCGTCTCATTGCAATCCAAGAAGATAAAGTCCACGAAGCAATGTCTGCGGCATCCAACGAGGCCTGCAATGAGGTCCATGCCACCATTTTGCCCTATTCTGCCAAAGCCCCAAGCTCCTCTCTGGACTCTGGAGGTACTAACTCCTTGAAATTCAGCATGGAGTTCCAAGAGTTAAAATTGTATCGGCTCAGGAGTGCCTGCTGGTTAGCAATCCTGAGCTGAAGATACCCCAAGGAATAAACCTTGCACCCAAATAGATCACGGTGCCTGGCCTCTTTTGACTTGGGTGCTGGGGCTTGCTGGCCATGACATTCCTTTTCGTTTACTATGGCCACCACCAGTGAACAGGGTTGTAGGTGTGTATAAAGTTAGTCATATCCCTTAGAGGAGACAAAGTATTTCCGCTCCACTCCCTTAGCAGTCAGGGGAATGGATGTGGGCATTTGCCAGATTGTTCTGGTGGTGGTCTGAATGGTCCGAATATGGAGTAGAGCCACCCTTGATGGAGCTTTGGCAGACAAAATATCGACCACAGGGTCCTCCACCCCTAGCACTTCCTCCACTTGAAGGCTCATATTCCGCGCCACCCTACATGGGAGGTCCTGGTGGGCGTGGAGGTCTATTGGAGAGGGACCCGATATTGCAGTGCCCGCTTCCACCTCGTTGGGTGAGGCTGAGGAGGACGACACAGGAGGAAGAGGGTCATCTGGGGCCTCTTGCAGAGCTGGGCCTAGTTGCCCTGTGCCAGCGACGTTGATGCCTGGACCAGGAACTGGAGTTGGAGGAGGGCCTGAAGCTGGGAGAGAAGTCACCACAGTCTCCATGCCGCCAGGGGCAGGTCGGCTGGCGGTAGCCTTTGGTACATGCGGCTCAGACGGGGCTGATTGAGAGGCCCCAGATGGAGCACCTTGGGCCTGGTGGTACACCCAGGGAGTCCAGAATGGCCATTGAGTGGACCCTTGAGCTGGACCTTGATCCTGTGCCTGCCAATGTCCAGCTGCTGAGTCCAGGTGGCTGTGTTCCAAATGGTGGCAATCTAAGAAACGCGACCCTGCCTCTGACCCTGACGAATGAGATGCAGAATGTGATGGCCATGGTGGTGCCGAGTGAGTCTGCGCTGAGTCATGCCGACAAGACGGTGGAGAGCAGCGCTGCAATGTACGGGACCGGTGCCAGGATCTGGACCAGTACTGGGACCTGGAACGGTGCCTGGATCTGGACCTAGGCTGTGACAATGACCAGCATCGAGAGCAGCGTTGGGTCCGGGATCTGCTCCTCAATGGCAACCGGTGGATGGAGCGGTGTCGAGACCGGTGCCGGGAGTCAGAGCAGTGCCACGAGCACGACCAGCGCCGCAAATATGACCGGTGTAGTGATGGAGAGTGGTGGCGGAACTGTGAACGGTGCTGGGACTGCAAGCAGTATCAGGAGCGGGAATGGTGCTGAGAACAGGATCGGTGCTGCAGCTCGACTGATGGTGCCGGCGGGTGGATAAGTGCTGGCTTGCCCCGGGACGGTGCCACACATACAGGTACCAGAGCCTTGGTCTGAGGCTAAGGGGATGCTGAAACTGTCATGGCAATCAGATCCCTTTGCTGCTGCAAAGGATCTGAGGTAGACGGCAACAGGACCTCAACGACACTGTGAGTCGGGGAGTCCAGTCGCACCAGACTCAACAGCTCCACCCCCGAGGCCGGAGTCAATGGTGCCGAAGATGCATGTTGCACCCCTGGATGCTCCGCTGCAGGATGTGACTCTGCGGACAGTTCCAGGGAGGCTGGTCTTTGCTGAGGTGGGCCAGCCTTTTCCGGTTTCCGGTGCCGCTTCTGGCCAGGAGAGTGGGAGCGGTGCCAGACCAATGATGTCGGCGCCATGGGTCTCTATCAGAGTCCAACCGCGGTGCCATTCCTACTGCTTCCACCAGGGCGCTGCACATCTAAGTGCTTGGTGCCAGATCTTGGCTTGCCACTGGAGGCTGAGGGCTAAGAGCCGCCTCCATGAGGAGCTGTCTGAAACGAAAGTCTCGCTCCTTCTTAGTCCGGAAATGAAACCCTTTACAGATCCTGCACTTCCCAGCTTGATAAGATCCCCCCAGACACTGCAGGCAAGAGTCATGGGGGTCGCCCGTTAACATGGGCTTAGAGCAGGAACCGCAGGGTTTAAAGCCCAGAGCCTCGGGCATGAGCCCAAGAGAAAGACGGGAAGGAGGGAAACCCCTTCAAACCCACCAACACGAACAACTATAACTATTAAAGACTATAACTACAACTATTAACTATGAACAAAACTATGAGGAATATGCTAGGGAGAGTGGAGGGTAGCACAGTTCCAACAACTATCACGGGTGGTAAGAAGGAACTGAGGGGGCACTGGGTCAGCTGGGGTATATATCAAGCATCATAAAGGTGCCATTCCAGGGGGCTCCACAGCTGATCCATCAGGTGTTACTAGGGTAAAAATTCTCCGACGGCCATGCACGCAGCAAGTGCACACCTAATTGGAATCGATATGAGCAAGCACTCGAAGAAGAAGGTTGAGTGACAGGACAAGGGGAGGGGCTGACGGGCAATGTTGAAAGGGACCAGGTGATGCTCAGAGAGGGAAAACTCAGCAACAGAGATGAGCAAGAGAGAGAAGTGCTTGGTGAATATTTTCTACACATAGATGGCAGCATGGAAAATGTCACAAACTAAGGACTAGAAGCATTTTCATACATGACAACAGCAATTGTCCACCACAGTGACCATTACGGGGCGGTCCCACTAAACACTATAGCGAAAGCTATATGAACTAAAGGAGAGTCTATATTAGCAGGATTTCTTCTCTACAGTATTTTTCCCAGTGTATGCTGCACTACTTGAGTGTTGATGTGGAGATCTACATTGAAACAGATCCATTTATTGCCTTTCAAGTGACCCTCTTCTTGGTAGCAATGGCTACTGGTATTTACCCTCACTTAGTCCTTAGTCTGTACATTGCATGAAGATTTAAAAATATAACAGTATCACTGGGCTCCTTTCCAAGTCCTATCTTGCTTTTACTCTGTGCACATGGAGAAAATCCAGAAAGAGGTCACCAGTCTCTTCAAGAAAGTGCGGAAAGAAATGGTATTGTATTACCCGCCTTTGGATGGTACCGATATTTTGATAAATAAAAGCACAATAATTAAGTGCCAACTTTTAAAATATTAATTATGAAATTGTTAACCAATACAACATGAATATAAAGATAGACACAATAAAGCTTTAATCTTATGACAATAATGGAGTTCCATTTCTGCCTTTCATTGCCATCTAAATCTGCCTTGAACCTACCTATAAATCAGCATGGAGGCCACTTCATCACAGCAGTTTCATTGTGAGTAAGGTAAAATAAATTATTAATAATATCTTCTGCTTTTTATCCACAGATCTCAAAGCACTTTATAAAAAGAGGGCAGTATCCGTATTCCCATTCTGGGGATAACTGAGGCACTGGGAAATAAAGTGGTATATCCAAGGTCATCCAACAGAGCTGAGACTAGAACCCAGGTCACCTAAGTCTCAGCCCAATGCTCTATCCTTAAAACCTGTCAAAACAAGTTTTATCTACACTGACCTATTCATAAAGGTGTTTGTTTGCATTAAGATAATTATATTTTTCCTAGATTATCTGTGACAAAAATATATTTTTAGTATACTAAGTACAAAATAAAAATACTAAGTGGTAAAACCATTTCCAAGCATTTGGTCAGAAGGGCAATAGCTTTACATTAAAATGCCCTGATTTCTAGCTTTCTGGCTTTATACATCAGAGCTATCATCCCCAGCTGATCTTTAAATCTTTTCTGCATACACCACAGCGCTGGTACTTTACCTGAAGGGCTTTCAGAATTGATTTGATCAACATCATTCGAATGGGTGAATTTACATCCGATTACAAGATTAAAATTTACTGTGTATGTACACATCTGAGATTAAGAGACTATCTCTGTTAACTTCTTTGTATGTACCAAATAGAAAACAAAACTGAACCATTTAAAAAGAATCCCTGAAGGAGTATATCAGGTACAGGAATGTTTCTATCAAACACATTATAACTGGTTCCTACTGCACAACCATCAATAAACCAAAAGAAATACAAGACCTTTTTTCCTCATAGAGGAAAATACATATAGTGCACAGTGTTGGCATGTTGAACTCCTGAGGAAAGTTTTCTTACTATCTGAACCTTAGCCCTGTGGCACATGACAAGTGACTCCCTATTCCTAGGAGTTCAGTTCTGTTTTCTTCCTTATTAGCAAACAGAGTTAACTGGGTCAAATTAAACAGCAGACACTGTTCTCTAGAAAGTATCGAAAAAATCTGGTATTTGTAATGGTATCTCTTATGTAGAGCTTGTGACGTTCTGGGTCTCAGACTCAGGCCTAGGAGTCCCCAGGCAGGCACCACATCCTAGCCTCCACACAGTAAGTTCTGAAATGTGGTGGGCCAAGAAGCTGGTAGGACTATAGCCTCAGCCAAGGCATCACCCACAGAAGCCCCGATTGGAGGATTGCTCTGCTCCACTAACTGGTACAACCACACTATTTAAGCCAGAAGTCAGCACAGGAAGTTTGTCGGAGTAACAAGCTGAGTTCCTATTGTGGCTGCATTGGCCCCTGCTTGTGCCTGCCTCTTGCATCCAACCCTCTTCCTGATTCCTGCTCCACTTCTGGCTCCTGCCTCGTCCCTACCCTCACTCCTGTTCCCAGTATGCTCCTGCCTTTCCTCCAATTCCTGAGCTAAAACCTCATCTCCAGTCATCAGTTACTAGTCCTGGCTCTGACCCTGGCCACCAATTTCTGACCCTGACTCTGGGTTGACCCTGGGCTCTGGCATTTGGCATCTGACCTCGACTCTGACCCTCAGCTTTGATTCCTGGTTCTGATTCGGGCTTGCCCCCGGCTCTGGTAATTGGTAGTTGACTCTGGTGCTGACCCTGGGCTTCATTCCCATCCTGGACACCTGCTCTGCTCACTAGACCTGATTCCTGCTCTGACTAGTAGGCAAGACTGCCTACATCCCAGTCTATAGCACAACTTCTTCGTTTGTCTTTCTTTGTTTTTTATTATTAATCACAATTTCATTGAAATAGGATGTTTGTTTCTTACATGTTCATCTCCTCCTGTGACTTATTCTGGACTTGTAGTAAGAGAGAAATTCTGCTCTCAATTCAGTGGTGCTCACACTGTAAGTGCAAGTTCTGGGGAAGGGATATTTTCCTTCCCAATGTTTTAGGTAGGTCATTTGTCCAAACTCTTACCAAGGCCCATTTGTCATAGAAAATGCTAATCCTGTTCTGCATGAGTGAAAGAGGTTCTGAAGTCTCCTGGCTGTCCAATATTCTAATGAAAGAAATCTCTTTTGCTTTGCTAAACCTGAAGTGGGCTGTGTGGGGAAGAAGCTTTGAAGAAGGCCATGTTTGAGGGGAAATCTTACATGGGTTCTACTTCTCTATATTGTTGGTTTGTTTGTTTCCTTGGCTTTGTTAATACTGAGTATTTCATAGAATCATAGAAATGTGGGGCTGGAAGGGACCTCAATAGCTCAGCTAGTCTAGCCCCCTGCCTGAGGAAGGACCAAGTAAACCTAGACCATTCCTGACAGGCATTTGTCTAACCTGTTCTTAAAAAACGCCAATGATGGGGATTCCACAACCTCTCTTGGAAGCCTACTCCAGAGCTTAATTGGTTAGAAAGTTTTTCCTAATACCTAACCTAAATCTCCTTTGCTGCAGCGTTAGCCCATTACTTTTTGTCCTACTTTCAGTGGACATGGAGAACAATTGGTCACAGTCTTCTTTATAACTCCCCTTAGCATATCTAAAGACTTATTAGGTGCCCCCACAGTCTTCTTTTCTCAGAATAAATATGCCTGATTTTGTCAACCTTCCTCATATGTCAAGTTTTCTAAACCTTTTATCTTGTTTTGCTCTCCTTGGGACTCTCTCCATTTTATCCAGTCTTCCTTAATGTGGCTCCCAGAACTCGACACAGTACTCCAGCTAAGGCCTCACCAATGCCTAGTAGAGCAAGACAATTACTTCCCATGTCTGACATACGACATTTCCGTTAATACTCCTGGGAATAATATTAGCTTTTTTTGCAATTGCATCACATTGTTGACTCATATTCACTATAACCCCAGACCCTTTTCTGCAGTACTACTGCCTGGCCTGTTATTCCCCACTTTGTAGTAGTACATTTGATTTTTTTTCTTCCTAACTGTAGTACTTTGTACTTGTCTTTATTGAATTTCATCTTGTTGATTTCAGATCAATTTTCCATTGTATCAAGGTCATTTTGAATTCTAATCCTGTCCTCCAAACAGCTAGCAACCCCTCTCAGCATGGTATCATCTGCAGATTTTATACGCATCCTCTGCACCCCATTATCCAAACAATTAATGAAACTATTGAAAAGTACTGGACCTAGGACAGATCCCTCTGGAATCCTGTTAGATACATCCTCCCAGTTTGATAGCGAACCATTGATAATTACTCTTTTTCAACTAGTTGTGCACCCCCTGATAGTAATTTCATTTGGACCACATTTCCCTAGTTTGCTTATGAGAATGTCATGTGAGACTGTGTCAAAATCCTTACTAAAATCAAAATATATCAAGTCTACAGCTTCCCCCTATCCACTAGGCCAATAACCCTGTCAAAAAAGGAAATTAGGTTGGTTTGGCATGACTTATTCCTGACAATTCCATGTTGGCTCTTACTTATAGCCCCATTATCCTCTAGGTGGTTACAAATTGATTGTTTAATAATTTATTCCAGTATCTTTCCAGATATGAAGTTAGGCAGATTGGTCAATAATTCCCCTGATCCTCTTTGTTCCCCTTTTTAAAAACAGATACTATGTTTGCTCTTTTCTCATCCTCCAAGATAAATACTAACGGTTCAGAGATTGCTTCAGCTAGTTCTTTAAGTACCTCTAGGATGAATTTCATGAGGTCCTGCTGACAACCATATGTAACTTATTGAAATATTTTTGAACCTGTTCTTTCCCTATTCTGACTTGCATTCCTTCCCCCTCATCGTTAATATTATCTGTGAGTATCTGATCACAGTCAACATTTTTTAATAAACACTGAAATGAAATAGGCACTAAAGGCCTCACCTTCTTGATGTCTTTTGTTATTAGCTCTCTTTACTGGCTAAGTAGTGGACCTATATTTTCCTGTGTCTTTCTCTTGGATCTAATGTGTTTACAGAACCTTTCTTCATTCATTTTTATTTATTCTTTGGCAAATTATGACATTAGCTTTTGATGAACACATTTAAATTTCAATAGTTTAGTACTACTATTGAACAAGCACTGGCTGATGTGGTGTGTCCTGTGTTTTTTTGCCCAAACTTGTCATTGAAAATTCTGAGAGCTCAAATCTACAATGGAGCCAGCACTCTGTTGGGCAAGTATAATAGAGTACCAATTATTAATATTAAGTAGTAGTATTTACGCACTGTTGATCGGAATGTGGGAACCCTACAGATGATGAAACCATAGAAGTCTGTTATAATTTGTGAACCAATTGGACTGGTGAATGATGTGGGCACATTTTGTGTCCGGTTAAAGTTATACATTTTCCTACCTGCACAGGTTAAAAATGTGCCTTCATATTTTATGAAACAAAGGCATCTGAGTCTTCTAGATTTTAAAAATATATGTAAGAAAGATTAGACCTTGTTGATAATCTGTCAGTAGCAAAAATGTGATTCACAGCATGTTAGTTGTGGAAATGTCTAATATTAAACCATTTAACATATATTCAATTTTTTTGGCCAGCTTTTGATTTTGATTTGTACTGTATCAATATAATGTATTGAAATCCCAGCCTCAGTGACTAGATGAACTGAATTTGATATTGTAACTTTCATTTGTTTCAAGCATTCAGCCCTATATGTACCATTATTGTAGGCTTTTATAGAGTTAAGTTGGACAATGCTACTCCAAACAGTCAAGGATACCCTCTCAAGACCTATGATATACACATTTTTTATGAGCTTTGTTTGGGCAGGGAAGAGAAAAGTGGAAAACAAAGTGGGTTTTTTGTTTGTTTGTTTTTAAGGCAAAGCTGTTCAAGTAAATACAATGTTTTTCAAATTTTTCCGCAGTGTACCAACAACTCACAATGAGCACAATAACATGGTCTCTATTTTTCTCAGTGGCAAAGAGGAAAATTTTAGAGCACATGACAGTTCAGGAAATCTGCTAGATGGTACAGTATGCATCACTTCATCATCATATGTTTTATAGGGCTAGCTCCCAGGAAGCCAATTTAACCTAATGATAATGAATGGCACTGACGGCTACTTAACTGGGACAGTATTAGCATAAATTCTGCTTAGTGGGAACATATTCAGCAGATCCAAAGAGTTAAGTGATGCTTATATCCTCATGTTAAATATGCATGAAATAATAAGCTTCACTCTGTTAGTAAAGATGTTGCCAAATCTTTGAAGAAGAAGAAATAAAGATTAAATGTACTGAATACTCTTTTTAATCTAGTTTTTTCCCCCCTAGTACAGCATTGTCATTTTACAACTTTCAAAACTTTTAAAAAAATGATCTCTCTTAACTGGCTATTCTTTTGCTTATCTACATATGGACACTCATGAAAGTTAATCCAGATTAACTAAAGGTGTGAATTTAAACTGAATTAGTAAAACCACATTAAACCCTTGTTTGGACACACTTATTCAGAATTAAAATGATCTTAATTTGGTTTAGTTTAATTCTCTTTAGAAGTAAATTAAGCTAAATCACATAAAGGCCAGTTTAATTCTGAATGGGAGTGTCTACAAAGGGGTTTAATGTGGTTTAATCCACTTAAAAAAATTTGGATTAATTTTCCTGAGTATCCCTGATTAGACAAGCCCTAATACTTTGGAAACCATAGGACGGTAACCTCCCAACACATTATGGAGGAAATCTTGACCCTACTGAAGTCAATGGGCATTTTGCCATTGACTTCAATAGGACCAGTATTCCATCCTACGTGTAAGCAAAAAGCTCAGGAGTAAAATTACCAAAGCCTATGTCCCTTGAGTTTCACTCTGGTGGCAAGCTGCTACTCCCCAGAAATTAGTAGACCAGCTCATCTGAACGCCAGCCTATACAGGCTGCAAACCATGAGCACACTAGGAAAAACCAAGGTTGGATGCCAAACACAGAAATTTATCAATCTTCAAGGACTAAAGTTGGACCAAATGCTGGAAGTTGTCAAGTACAGGCAAATTCCCAGTACAAGACTCACATCTGGACAAAGTGACACAGGAACTGGGGACAAGACAGGCTGGGGATTTAAGCACATAACCGTAGACAGGTCTGTATGCAAATAAACCAGTATATCTGACAGAAGAGGACTGTATTCCTTGCTGTCCAACATTATTCATTTTGGAACTATTCATTTTATAAGAAACTTTTTTAACAGGATACTCTGTTTGTAAAGTACATATAAAGTTAAGATTAAGGTTAATAATATTCAAAAATTACAGAAGGAATTAATCTCTAATATTCTGTCATGTTTGTTTATATGAATAATGTTTTTCAGTGGCAAAAGATCTTAATGAAGACCCCAATCCGAGAACACTTAACCACATACTTAATTTAAGCACCAGAATTGCCCCATTGATTTCAATACATATAAGTAAGAAAATTTACTAAATTGGAGTTACAATATGGTAAATTAGTAGAACATATGGTATCACTCTTGTGAGTCAAGTTGTTTTAGACTCTGAGCCTGCTAGCATATATAAAAACTTTAACCACCTGACAGGGCTCCAATTCAAGACAGCATACCTGATCAGGAAGCGTGCTTACGTGCTTTAACTGCTTTCCCAAATCAGGGCCTAACTAAGCATACTGCATAGTCCTATTCATGTGCTTAAAGCTAAGCTTGGAGAGTTAAGTACTGAATCAACTTAAATCACAGGAGCAATATCAAATGTTTTACAAATATTACCATCGTGTAACTTCAGTTTATGAAACAACATTCTCATTTGTGTAAAATTTAATACTTTAAATGCTGGCATGTGTTCTATATGCAAATCCCAAAATAAGACTTTATATCAACTATGATTCAACATTAATAATATTCAAATTAAATGTACAATTGTTTTGATGGTTATTAAATTATTATCTATGTGGTTATAATCAGATTGCCTCAAAAACTGCTAAAATGATAACTTTTCATCAAAACCTTTTCCCTTTGTTTTTTTGCTCTCAGGAGAACAAGCTACTGAATGTACTATTCAAAAAAGCTCATTATATTATGGGCAAAACATCTGGAAAGGGAGATCAAATGAAAAAACTCTTACATACAGCCTTAATTTATCACTATGGAGGCTATAAAGTTATATAAAATGTCCTTACTCGTACTTTAAAAGTTAGAAAAATATGCACAGCCAAATTAAAGTAACAAGAAAAATGCCATATTAGTCAAAGTTCAGTTTTGTTTCCGAACTCAAGATATTATGAATAAATTAGCCATAAAATGAAATGACAAAATAGAATTTATGTTCTCAAAACTGGCAAAACAGCATTCTGTCTTCCTGAAAGACTTTAAACAAGCCAAGTAAGAGCCCTGTGTAGCTTGTCATATTTTGAGAACACTATTACTGCTCAGCGTACAGTAATTTTATAAGTCTCATAAAAGATCTTTTTCATACTAAATCCAAAAGAACAAAATGTTAATATGTGCAGAAACAGTTAAACATTTTATTTCATTTGGTCATAATGTGCATCTGTTTAACTAAATATTTAAATGATAACTTTACTTTCTACCAGAATACAGAACAGTATCTAGTTGCTCCACAGTTAAAGATCTAGCTAAGTTTCTATTTAAAGCTGAATTTCAAAGCTCATCTAAGATCCAGAAGAAAACTCAGATAAGCCTGTAAATTTGTAGGGCATGTCTGGAAAAGGAAATTTAGAGTCATTTGCACTAGAGTTTTCAGAGAGAGAGAACACTCCAAAAAATATCTGTTTTTAAAGTTGCAGAAGTCTTAATGCATTTTCCACATACCTAGAAATAAAACAGAGCAAAAGAGACATAAAACTTATATAGAATCATAGAATATCAGGGTTGAAAGGGACCTCAGGAGGTCATCTAGTCCAACTCCCTGCTCAGAACAGGACCAATCCCCAACTAAATGATCCCAGCCAGGGCTATGTCATTCCTGACCTTAAAAACCTCTAAGGAAGGAGATTCCACCACCTCCCTAGGTAACACATTCCAGTGCTTCACCACCCTCCTAGTGAAAACATTTTTCCTAACAGCCAACCTAAACCTCCCCCACTTCAACTTGAGACCATTACTCCTTGTTCTGTCATCTGCTATCAGGAAGAACAGTCTAGATCCATCCTCTTTGGAACCCCCTTTCAGGTAGTTGAAAGCTGCTATCAAATCCCCCCTCATTTTTCTCTTCTGCAGACTAAACAATCCCAGTTCCCTCAGCCTCTCATCATAAGTCATGTGCTCCAGCTCCCTAATCATTTTTGTTGCCCTCTGCTGGACTGTTTCCAATTTTTCCACATCCTTTTTGTAGTATGGGGCTCAAAACTGGACACAGTACACCACATGAGGCCTCACCAATGTCGAATAGAGGGGAATGATCACGTTCCTCGATCTGCTGGCAGTGCCCCTATTTATACAGCCCAAAATGCCATTAGCCTTCTTGGCAACAAGGGCACACTGTCAACTCATATTCAGCTTCCCGTCCGCTGTAACCCCTAGGTCCTTTTCTGCAGAACTGCTGCCTAGCCATTCGGTCCCTAGTCTGTAGCAGTGCATGGGATTCTTCTGTCCTAAGTGCAGGACTCTGCACTTGTCCTTGTTGAATCTCATCAGATTTCTTTTGGTGTAATCCTCTAATTTGTCTAGCTCCCTCTGTATCCTATCCCCACCCTCCAGCATATCTACCATTCCTCTCAGTTTAGTGTCATCTGCAAACTCGCTGAGGGTGCAGTCCACGCCATCCTCCAGATCATTAATGAAGATATTAAACAAAAATGGCCCCAGGATCGACCCTTGGGGCACTCTGCTTGATACCAGCTGCCAACTAGACATGGAGCCATTGATCACTACCTGTTGAGCCTGACGATCTAGCCAGCTTTCTATCCACCAACTCTCTTTGCTGAGTTTAGTGTATAGTGCCCAAAAGATGTGTAATTTAAATTACTAAATGCTATTAGACCTTCTTTTGAGAATTACTTAGTGGAACTATGAAGTATTGGTGATCCACTTATGGACTGCCAGCATAATGCATAGACTTCTCAGCTACATTCCTGACAAAGCTAGAGCTACCAACTCCCCCACTCTTCTTTACTCCTCTGAAGCTAACATGGAATGTGGAGAGGATGTTAGGGAGAGGCCTGGGAGCTAAAACTCTGTTGAGAGTGCAGCTAACAAGCTCATCTCTCTCAGCAGAATTCCCAAATGGCAAACTTCCTATAGATGACCAGCTCAAAACCTGAGTTTGATGAAACAAAGCTGGTTCCTCAGACCAGGACTAGAGCTCTACAATCTGTTCCAGCTGCTGCTCTCCCTATCTCCTAGTCCCTAAGTAAGACGAGACAGGGAGAAGGCAAAGAGGGGACAAGGAGATGGAATATTTGTGGAGCAGACATACAAATTCCACTCCTGAGCTCTGACCTGATGGTCCTATTTGTGCCCCCATCCCTGTTCTCAGTAGACAGAAGATGGATTATTTAAGGTTGCTTGTAACTTTGTCAACCAACATGACAGCTGAGACAGGCAGAATGGGTCCAGCAGTGGAGTTCCTGTTTCAGCTGCACAATTTGGTCCAATTGCTTTCCTCCCCATTTCCCGGTCCCATACTTGCTCCGCCTGGATCCTTGGGATAGTAAGGATGGGAGAGGAAAGTGGGAAGGGAAGTACCTGCAGTAGGTTGTAAGGCACAATTCCACTGCTGGGCCTGTTCCCGGAAAAGGCAGGGAAAGGAGTACAGTCGCTTTTTAAATTGGCTCAGGAGCAGTGACAGCAGCTCAATCACTAATGCAATTTTTCCCCTTAACAAAGATCCAGGTCTTCGTCAGTGGGGGCACTGTGTCAGGGGAAGACCTATTTTGTTAAAAAAAATGGAATTCAGAAACAATTGAACATTTCTAGTTTTGACAAACCAAGGAAAGTTGAGCCCAGAGGTGCCACTGGCTGCCCTTCTGAGGCTGGGAAAGTCAGGATGAACTAGAGAGGGAGTGCATCACCTGGAATGCCCTTGATCCATGCTACATAGACTTTGTCTAGGTCTAGGACTCGGGTTTCAGCCTGGCTAGAAGTGGTCTCTCTGAGCCAGGAGATGACCCATGTGAGGGATGACACTGGCAGAAACAGGCCCAGGAGTGGACTTCAACTAGAAATGTTCAATTTTTTCTGAATTCCAACTTTTAAACAAAATATGACATCCCCTGGCACAGTGACCCCACTGGCCAAAACCTGCACCTATGTTAAGGGAAAAAGTTGCATCAGTGATGGAGCTGCTGTCACTGCTCCTGAGCCAATTTAAGAACCATTGTCCTCCCTTCCCTGCCTTTTCCCACCATCTGCCCCCTCACGGTTGCCTGTTATGGGTAGAGGAGGATAAAATGTCCACAAAGCTCCTTAATCCTGCTGGCCAAACCCGTCTTAACTCCACAAATTGCTCCCATCCTCAACTGAGAGAATTCAGTGATTTTATCATATCCTCACTCCCTTTCTAACAGATACATTCATTCACTCCTAGAACAGAAACAATACTGTGTGACTAGGTTACAGTTGAACCCAGTTTGTGAGTAATCAATCTGCTAAAATCTGTTTGCATAAAATATTCATTGAATCATTTTGGATAATGAACACACTTGCAATATTAAAGATCTGTTCACAATACAGAAAAAAAGAGGCAATGGCTGTCAATTAGACGGTTTTCTCTGGATAGTTCACCCAACACTAAAAGAGGCTGGCAGTGGCATCCCACATGATTTGTTCAGGTCATGTTAAATCTCCTGGACAGAGGATCCCGGATGTTTTGCAGTTTGGAAATTATCTGCTTTAGTCTCACAGCTATCAAGTAAACTATAGAGAAGGGTAAGAAGTGAAGATAAGATGGATTCTCTTCGGATTCAGCTGCCAGTTGATTAAGCACATCAGAAATATAGGACGTGCAATGCAAAATACACAGCTCAAGGTCAGAATTAGCTGAGAGCCAAGCACTGACAAAGCTACGACTATAAGGGTCCTTCTTAAAGGGACTGTATAAATGGAAATGTTTGTCTGAAACAGGATGAAGACTGCATGAATAGAAAAAAGGAATGAAAATCATGAGGTCTTAAATGAAGAAAATAACCCATAGTTTTTATGTTAAAATGTACGATTCAAGGAAAGGAGAAGAACCCAGAAAGAAGCCACAGAGGACAGAGTATGTAAACTGAACATTGAAATGACAGCACAAAAAAGACATAAATCAAATAGTTCAAAGGCAAAAAGAGGATGCATATAGACAATTTCCTTGGTTTGATTAGTGTCATTGTTAATTCCTCAATCCAGAGCTACCCCTCTAGGCACAAAGACTTGTGGCAGGGAGTTCAGGTGCTTTGGCTGGAAAATCCAAGCCTAAATTCCACCCACTTGGCTTCCTGCTAGAAGAATATTCCCAAAGCTGCAAAAGATAATAACTTGTTCCAAGTTAAACAAGCCTTAGCTGTGAAACTTTTGGGGGGTGGCCAGCAAAGGGGAGGAAACATACATACACCAAGTTTTGGAAGAGGGCAGAAATGAAAAAAGATGTCACTAACTGCTGAGTTTATGGATGGTTTCAGATTAGTGGAAGCAATAACCGAAGAAAGAAAATAATCAGTTAGTGTTCCAATTCTTCATGTCTCCATTGCTGTGGGCAGTAGCAAGCAGGGAGAGAAAATAAAATAGAAGTTGGGGAATTCAGACTATCAGCATCTCTAAGGGAAATGGAAATTTATCTTGGAACCCATGGATTGGAGAATATGCCTCCTTTGGAAGATATGCTTGAAGAAGTCTTAAGGGTCAGTTTGTTGTCTTTGAAAGTAGAAATTTTATGTCAGGTGTTGACCTTGCAAATCTTCAGCTAAAGCTCTATCAGGATGTTTGTAATTTTAGGCAGGGCCAACAAGAGTGGTGGGAAGCCGGTACAAATTACCAGGGCCTGGCAGTCCGGAAAGGGGCCCAGGGCCTGGCTTCTCTGTCTTCGTCTGCCCTGTTTAACCAGTTCACCCTTTCTGGGGGGGCCTGAAAAAAATTTTTCACCAGTGCCCGGACCAGCTCTCGGTGGCCCTGATTTTAGGTATGGCTTACCAGCTGCTCTGTATGGTTCTTTGATGCAGCATTTAATCCATCCAGCCCTGATTTTGTGGATTTAACCCATATGCAATCTCAGTAGAAGAAAATGAAGAAAGCTGAAGATTTTCTGACATCCTTGGTGCATTTGAAATACATCTTGACTGCCCTTAGCCTGATTCTTCATTCCGATATACTGGTTTTACGGGGTTTAACTCCACTTACTTCTCCACTGATTTAGATCAATAAACAAACATCTGCTGGACACAGAGCTTCTATAATTGAAGTAAAAATTTACATTCTGAAGTGTGATTTTTTTTGTACATATCCTCACATGGAGGTGCAACAGAATCATTGGTGAATTTTACTAACAGATGGATTCGATTTGCTCCAAACAAGGTATATAACGGGTGGGCCTTTCTCAAGACCAGAGGGAGCTGGTGACTGGCATACAAGAGGTCTTGCAGGGAAAATCCTAGTTTAAGGTTTGATAGCTTTTAATTGATTCAGCAATAAAACCTAACTCACAGTAAAGGGGTAAATTTGCACTTTGTACAGTACATATGTGCTCTGTTCATAGTGTGGAAACTCCATCTCCTTCCATCCCCTCTTTCAAGTGTCTCACCAAACACTTTGGCTTTTGAAGAAATTCTTTGTCTTTTGAGTATCTATGGTTTTTAAGGATGCTTGGAAGACAGTTGAAAGAATGTCTGAAATCTCATTTCTAAGTTCCTTCAATGTTTCCAGCTACAAATTCTTTTGGGGGAAAATAAACCTCCCAATAAAATACCCATATCTATGGTTAATGAACCCACAATAATATCACTTTTAGGAAGAGAGATTAAACTAGATTTTGGCCCTGATTCTATATTTTCATGCAATGGTGGCTCATTTTTTTAAACATTGTCTAGCTTTTCCGAGTCATAGGTTAGCCTTTCCTTACTTAGAAGTAGAAGATAGGCAGCCACACATCAAGTAATGTCCCTTAATACTGAAGCACTTATCCATGGTCAATGGTATCAAAAGATCCTAAGAAGGTCAGAATGATCAAAATGGCCAACTGATTCTAATCTAAAACAGGCAGATCATCATTCATAATCACGACAGCCAAGGTCTAAATTAAAAAGGAAGGCTGGAAACCCAGATTTAAATCCCTCCCAGGATACCAGTGCTGTCTTAGAATGCTGAGCCTGTTTGAATCCTGGGCTGGGGAGCGATGGACCTAGACCTTCACAAAAAAAGATGAAGTTTAAGACTGAGTAGTAATGATAAGTAATCTGATATTAGGAGTTGACTTCTTGTAAAGGGAGTATACTTCAGCTAGTAGCTCAAAAATTGTAAAGAGAATGTTTCATTTCTGGAACACTCAAACCCATACACAGACTATGTTTTATAATTCTTCAAAACAACCCTGTGTTTCAGAAGTTTCAAATAATCTCTTCTATAGTATGATGTGGACTCGAGTAGAAAGCTTCCTTTGTTAATCTTTATAGAGAGAATTTATAGACCATGGGACAAATTCACCACTGGCAAACAGTTGGCAACTCCACTGAATAAGATTGCCAACATTCTAACTGCACAAAATGGAACTCTCTTGCCCCTCCCATGCCCCTTCTCTGAGGGGATGATTTAATGAAAATACACCTTCTTTCTGACCTTCAACATCTTTGCCATTTGAGTCAAGAGCCAAAAACGCCACATGTCCTACATTGTGTAATCGTTTTGTGACATGGAGAAACAACTACTGGATATTGTTGCTGTCTGAGACCATTAAACCCAATTAGAGTGAAATTCAGTTCAACATATAGCCTAAGTAATCAAGCTTTATGCAAGAAAAAGGCACCCCAAGATGGAGTCAGGATACAGAGCTGAAGCACAACCGTACACATCCACTGTCCATAGAGTGGGATGGTGGCTGCCTGCTCCCACATGATTCCACTGGATCTGAATAATCATTGCTCCCATTGATCTATTGCCTGTCTTCAAAGCTGACCTACATGTTGCAGAACACGGGGTTAGTACAGAGGTTCCCTGATGCTCTGCCGCATGTTGTCTTAACACGGAATTTAAGTGGTGTTGAGAACTGTGCACTAACCCTGCGCACCAGGAAGAATTTCACCCTTAATTTTTTACTAAAATCAAATACGAACCAAGGCTTTCAGACCTGAAAGATCAGTGTGTTAAGTCCACGCACCACATGCATATATCTCCTGACACCTACATCATCAGAACCTTACCCAGTACATAGAGATTGTTCTTATACTTTATAATAGCCTAAATGCATAGCATCGTCTTTCCTTTGCAGATCAACACATTTTAAATTTTCCAAATATTCAGTTTTTCTGGTTACAGCCAATACCATTTTGAACAACCTAGAGCTGAGCTGCCTTTTCATATAGTACATGACAAAGTTCTGTCAAATTCACACAGCCTTAATTAAAGATCACATAACATCTTTGGTTAAAATTTGGAATCTGAAAGTCTGCTTTTCTTGAGGTATGATGCAAAATTGAAATTTCTTTTGTTTCCTTTTCTTTGATTTATCTTCACTATACCTCATTGTAAGGCTCACTGTAGACCCAGATTTAGCTATATATCAACAAACTCTGCTTACAAAATACCAGTAAGCACCAGTAATATGAAATTTTGAAACGTATATTAAAGATGACATTATGAAAGGCTTCTGATATTTCTTGTTGCATCACTGTTTTAGGCTTTTGTCTTGCACATTAAAAAGATCAGTGTCTCACAGTAAGCTCAAAAAGAGCTCACAGCCCTATATGTTTGATTTAGCTCAGTCCTGTTAATGTTTGGTCTGTTTTAATCCTCTATTAAACCTTGTCAAAGAAACCACAAGTGTTTCATCATCTGTACTATGAACTTCCATGCCTGATTCTACTCCTTCATATTTTATACCAAGGTAACTCAATTAATTGACTTCAGTAGAGTTATTCCCATTTATTCCAGTTTAAAAGAGATGAGAATCAAGCCATAACAATCATAACATCTTACATTGGAGTCTGATTTTCTATTTTCAGGATTTCCTTCAGCAACTGGATAATTAACAACTGGAATCTTACACTCTTTTCAT
The DNA here is from genome assembly GCF_003597395.2 of Chelonoidis abingdonii. Taxonomy (NCBI): domain Eukaryota; kingdom Metazoa; phylum Chordata; order Testudines; family Testudinidae; genus Chelonoidis; species Chelonoidis abingdonii. Next base: position 176,422,318 of record NC_133771.1, read on the forward strand.
ACAGATCTCTCAGTCTCATTGAAACCAGTTCTCCCAATGACATGTTATGTATTTGGAGTTGCCTATAATAATACACCTCTACCTCAATATAACACTGTCCCTGGGAGCCAAAAAAATCTTACTGTGTTACAGGTAAACTGTATTATATTGAACTTGCTTTGATCCACCGGAGTGCACAGCCCCGTCCCCTCCCCAGAGCACTGCTTTACCGCATTATATCCAAATTTGTGTTATATCGGGTGGCATTATATCGAGGCAGCAGTGTAATTATGTGTTGGCCTCATTAGTGTAAAGTTTACTATATGCATATATTGAGATAATTCAGTAGAAGGACTGTCAGAAAGTGCATCCAGGAGGTGGAGAGTGGATCCAGAGATACACTTGAGGGATAAAGCAAGAGACATTTGCTTTGAGGCTGTCATGCAACCCCCTTGATGGACTTGCCGGACAGATTTCTCCAGGTCCAAATCAATCTCTGTGAAGGGCGAGATGTACCAATGGAACTGGGGTGGGGAGAGAGGGTGTGGAGTTTAGAGAGATACATAATCCTTCAAAGACAGAGACAGGTTTTTGAGACTGAGAACCCAAAGTTTTCTGTGTGCTGGTCTGTGAGAAGTCAGACCTACCAGGATCCCTATCAGGAGGCTGTTAGAGAGTTTAGGTAAGATAGACATGTGTTTAGGTCTTTTGTTTTAAGATCCTTTTCTCTGGAATGCTTTGTTTGTATGGCTAAATAAACAATACTTTTGTTTTGAGAAGTATGATTTGGGTAATGATACTCTGTTGGTCACAGGCCCCCATAGGGAAGAACCACAGATCCAAACCTAGCCAGATGTGATGGGTAAGCACTGTTGATCTACAGGGCACTGGGATCTGTATGAGTACAGAGTTGAATTACATGTTTACAGCACACAGCTTTATGTGCAACTTTGAATTATTATCCATTCTCAATAAGAGATTATTAGAGAAAAATCTGTTGGATAAAGTAGACTTTGTGGTCCTAAATCAAATATACAAAAATATATTTCTAAATCTTTCAGTGTTTAGTGATAACTAGATCTTACTTTGGTAGAGATGATTTTATAAAATACATTAATGTATTTATGCAATGTAAAGTCTTTGATACTTAGATTAATTTAATTTTAGACAGAACTTTAATTATATAAAATATTATGAACAAGATCTTTCATTTGAAGTTGGTTCATTTACTGTAAATTGAAATGGCTTAGTTGTTTTTCCCCTTTTAATCTATTAAACTGGAAGGCCACCTGCTAATAATTAAGATAAATCTGTATGTTCAAATTTTAATATTCAATTCCAGATTTCGAAAATAGGACAATGAATGCAATGTATTAGGGGAAGACTTAGTATGGGAATACAATCATCCATAGGTCTAAGACACAACCATTTTTATTAGGGCTGTCGATTAATCACTGTTAACTCAGCAGTTAACTAAAAAAATGAATCATGATTAAAAAAATTAATCGCGATTAATCGCAGTTTTAATTGCACTGTTAAACCATAGAATACCAATTGAAATTTATTAAATATTTTTGGATGTTTTCTACAGTTTCAGATATATTGATTTCAACTACAACACAGAATACAAAGTGTACAGTGCACACTTTATACTACTTTTGATTACAAATATTTACACTGTAAAATGACAAAAGAAATAGTATTTTTCAATTCACTTCATACAAGTACTGTAGTGCAATCTCTTTATCATGAAAATGCAACTTACAAATGTTGATTTGTTACATAAGTGCACTCAATAACAAAACAATGTAAAACTTTAGAGCCTACAAGTCCACTCAGTCCTACCTCTTGTTCAGCCAATTGTTAAGAGAAACAAGTTCGTTTACATTTACAGGAGACAATGCTGCCCGCTTCTTATTTACAATGTCACCTAAAGGTGAGAAAAGGCATTCACATGGTACTTTTGTAGCCAGCATTGCAAAGTATTTACATGCCAGATATGCTAAACATTCACATGCCTCTTCATGCTTGGACCACCATTCCAGAGGACATGTTTCCATGCTGATGATGCTTGTTTTAAAAAAATGTGTTAATTAAATTTATGACTGAACTCCTTGGAGGAGAAGTGTATGTCTCCTACTCCATGGTTTTACCCACATTCTGTCATATATTTTGTGTTATGATAGTCTAAGACGAAAACCCAGCATATGTTGTTTGATTTAAGAACACTTTCACTGCACATTTGACAAAACACAAAGAAGGTTCCAATATCAGATTTCTAAAGATAGCTACAGCACTCAACCCAAGGTTTAAGAATCTGAAATACCTTCCAAAACCTGAGAGGGATGAGGTGTGGAGCATACTTTCAGAAGTGTTAAAATAGCAACACTCTGATGCAGAAACTACAGAAACAAAACCACCAAAAAATAAAAGCAACCTTCTGTTGGTGGCATCTGACTCAGATGATGAAAATGAACATGCATTGGTCTGCACTGTTTTGGATCATTATTGAGCAGAATCCGGCATCAGCATGGACGAATGTCCTCTGGAATGGTGGCTGAAGCATGAAGGGACATAAGAATCTTTATCACATCTGACATGTAAATATCTTGTGACGCTGGCTACAATAATGCCATGCAAATGCCTGTTCTCACTTTCAGGTGACATTGTAAGGAAGAAGAGGGCAGCATTATCTCCTGCAAATGTGAAAAAACCTCATTTGTCTGAGTGATTGGCTGAAGAAGAAGTAGGACTGAATGGACTAGTAGGATCTAAAGTTTTACATTGTTTTATTTTTGAATGCAGTTTTTTTGTACGTAATTCCGAATTTGTAAGTTCAAATTTCATGGTAAACAGATTGCACTAAAGTATTTGTATTAGATGAATTTAAAAATACTATTTCTTTTTGTTTTTTACAGTGCAAATATTTGTAATAAAAATAAATATAAAGTGAGCACCGTACACTTTGTATTTTGTGTTGTAATTTAAATCAATATATTTGAAAATGTAGAAAACATCCAAAAATATTTTAATAAATAGTATTCTATTATTGTTTACCAGTGAGATTAATCGTGATAAATTTTTTTAATTGCTTGATAGCCCTAATTTATATAAAACTTGTCAGCCTCAGTCCCCAATGGCCATGAATCCTCATGACTGTGATGAAATTTAAAAGTTTTAGTTTTAAAATGCTTTTCTGAGAAGGTAATGAGTTGACAAATGTAGCGCTACTATATCCTGTAGGACTGCTACATAATGTGTGCCACAGGTAAAGAGCAACATGAAACAAATGCACAATGCATGAAGAAATGTACAGACCCCCTCCCCCCCCGACTTACGCAATCATTCCATTCTGGAAAGCCTTGTGTAACTTGAATTTTGCATAAATCGGAAACGTATACCCGTACATTACGCAAAAATTTTCGCAACTCAAAAATCCTATTTCTGGCTTATGGAACTTTTTCCAGAAGTGCGAATTTGCGTATGTTGGGTCTTGCGTAACCCGGGGAGTGTCTGTATAACAAATGAATAAACATCAGCTTCTAAACTGATAAATATGAATGCCTTACTTCACTAAAATAACTCAAACTAAAATGTTTCTTGCACAATTCCAGAGGCCAAATTAAGCATCTTTCTACAAATGTTTGATGCACACACACCTGCCCAGTGTCTAGTCACTACCATTGGTATCACATCTAGTATATCCAAGGATGGAGAGTGAGAAATTTAAATTGAATTATTCACAGCAAAATGACTAACACAGGGATGTAAGGTGAAAGATCATTATGCCTACTCATTAAAAGGCATAACAGATATACGCACAAGGAAAATTATTTGTAAAGTACTGCAAGTGCTGTCGCCTCTTCTGCAAGAAATATTTCTGTATAGAGAGTCTTAAAAAGTGATCATTTAGATTGCAAAGTTGGATTAGGTAGCTCAGTAGTCAAGAAGGTGCTCAAGTGTACTAATACAGGTTTGCAGCAAGTCGAATCCGAACACCAAGCCTTCCTCCCCTCCAAGCCCTCAATTAGGAATGGACAAAATATTTTATTAAAATAAATTAAAATGTACTATTCAGATGTGTTGGGATTTTCCACACTGTACCCCCAAAATTAACTTCTGAATTCAGATCCAGAGGATATTTAATGTATTTTTTTTTTTGTTCTATCCCAAACAGCAACTTTCTGGTGGACGGTGTTAAGGGGGAGGGGTAGTGTTTTGATTTTATCCAAATAATTTTTGCTCATCTGCCAATAAACTGTTAAAATTGTTTTTCTACTCATACAATACTGGAGACTCTGATTCAATTTCTTGCACAAGACAACAATTTTTCTTATTTATTTGGATGAAAAGAATGATGAACAGTTTTCCAATTCCTTTAGAGGAAAGTGCAGAACCACTTCGGTGATCCTATTTACTTCAGATAGATCAACAAAATCTTTTGTTCAGAGGTATCAGGCTGCTAACTGATCTAAAAGAATCACATGGACACACAAACTTAGATAATCAGCCAAAAAGACCAGAACAGCTGAAATCTGATAGTGACCATATTTGAGTATTTTCCTTGTGTGTGGAAGAAGGAAAGTAAGAGAGAGAAAATATATATTCTTTACATACATACACCCTTTTTATTGTAGAAAAAGAGCAGAGAGGAGAGCAGGGGGAGAAGAGAGATGATAAGGCTCTAGATGCAGCGGAGAGAGAATATGAACAGATGTTTCAGTGAAGTTAGAAAGGTTCAGTGACACATATGTTTAATGTTTAACATATAAATACATTTTAATTTTAAAATATATTTAATATATAAATTATCTAATATGTACAATTAAAATAATGAGAACCAGAGGGGAGAAGAGAGCTACAATATCTATATATACAAAGGATCAATCAAATACAGCTAGTGTTTAGCAACAAAACAGACTAACACTAGCATAAGACAAATTTGGTTCTGGATTTAGAACCTATGTAAGTACGAGATTTATAATTTCCAAGTTTCCCTACTCAGTTGTAGCTGCCCAAATTAAAATAATCCTCTCCTTTTCCCCTTTAAGTAATCCTAGCTCTGCTTTTAGGACTACAAGGACAATAACATTACAAAATGCAAACCTTAACTTTACTGTGGAATCATGTACACTTCAGAGCATGCAGTCATCAGTCAGCCTGCCCACTGAAAAACTACATCTAAAACCATAGTACACAACAACGCTTAGAATGTATGGAATTGAAAAGATTTGGGAACTGGTTCACATAAGTCCAGAAATATGAATTCCTATTCAAACTATCCAAACATATGAAGACTTCTTTCAGGCCATTTGACCTTCCATTCCTATGCAATTCCTATACCAGCAACAGGCTATGTAGAAGACCCTTTGACCCACCAATAATCTACATTTCCCCCATTCCTGGTATTCTTTTAGTGAAGGAGCGGGAGGGGAAGACTGAAAGCCTGGTACCTATATCTACCTTCTTTAGTGGATAACAATCTCAGTATCATCTTTGATGTTTTTCAGAGACATAGCTCCACTCTCCCTCCCAAGGGCTAGTCTACACTATTATGGTAAATTGACCTAAGTTATGCTACTTCAGTTATGTGAATAACGTGATTGAAGTGAACATACCTTACGTAAATTTACTGCAGTGTCTACACTGTGCTGTGTCAACGGGAGATGCTCTCCTGTCGACTTACCTTACTCTTCTCAGGGAGCTGGAATACCAGAGTCAATGGGAGAGCGCTCTACCATTGACTTAGTGGGTCTTCACCACACCCACTAAATCAACACTGCTACATCAATCACAGCAGTGTTAATCTACAGTAATTCCTCACTTAAAGTCTTCCAGGTTAACATTGTTCTGTTGTTACGTTGCTGATCAATTAGGGAACATGCTCGTTTAAAGTTGTGCAATGCTTCCTTATAACGTTGTTTGACAGCTGCCTGCTTTGTCCACTGCTTGCAGAAAGAGCAGCCCGCTGCAGCTAACTGGTGGGGGCTTGGAACCAGGGTGGACTGGCAGTCCCCCATCAGCTCTCCACTCCTCTAAGTTCCCTGTGCATCAGCCGCCCAGCAGGCTATCAATTGCCCGCAGTTCAGCTGTCCCTCCCCGCACTGCCATGTGCTGTTCCTGCCCTCTGCCTTGGAGCTGCTCCGGGGAGTCTCCTGCTTGCTGTGCGGGGAGACTGGGGAGAGGAACGGGGGGGCTAACGTCAGGGTGTCCCCCTCTCTCCACTCCTGCCCTCCAGATGGAGAGAGCTTGCTGGCGGCAACTGCTGTCTCAATTTCCTGATCTTTTTAAAGGCAATGTACTTAGAGTGGAGTTAGCTTACTTAAAGGGGCAATGCACATCTTGTTCTCTCTCCCATACACAGAGTGTGTGTCTCTATCTCTGTCTGCCATGCTGTCTTCCTTCCCTCCACTCGTGCTGCCTTGTGGAGTGTGAGGCTACATTAACAATGTGTTAACCCTTAAGGGCTCAGCCGAATGCTAGTTCATCATTTAGCAAGGCATTCCCCGGGAAATATCCCACCCTCTTCCATCCTCTAACTTCACCACCTCAACCAAACTTCACAATTATCATTGCTGTGTACAGTATTAAACTGTTTGTTTAAAGCTTATACTGTGTGTGTGTGTGTGTGTGTGTGTGTGTGTGTGTGTGTGTGTGTGTGTGCGTGTATATAGTTTTATGTATATATAAATAAAAAACTATATATAGTTTTTTGTCTGGTGAAAAAAATTTCCCTGGAACATAATGTAAATAGGGGGGTTAATTCTTACGGGGAAATTGGATTTACTTAACATCGTTTTGCTTAAAGTCGCATTTTTCAGGAACATAACTACAAAGTTAAGCGAGGCATTACTGTACTGGTAAGTGTAGACTGGCCTTAGAAAATAAGTCAAAATTACTTCTGATGAGCACATGAGGTATATGCTCATCTAGGCCCTGATCCATTGGCTTCAATGAGCTTTAAATCAGACCCCTAATCAGAATTTCAGCCATGTGACAAAACCCAACCAAGCTTAAAACTCAAAACTTCATCACAAGAAAGCTCTTGTTAACATCTAAAGGGATGGGGGAGCAGAAGGAACTCAACTTCAGCACAATTTTCACTGACACAAAAATGCTACAAAACATATTTCATTATTGCAGGACCCTCAGACACTTAAAAATAGAAAATTTAGCGTATTTTCAATTTTGTTTCAAATATTTTTCATTGCTCTTGTATTAAGCACTTCAATAGTAGAAAAGTTTACTTAAGGTGAGTGAACAGTATTTGTCCTCAGAAAGCACTACCCAGGATTCCCTTGTGTTCCTTACAGAATCATAAAAAATGGGAGATGATAAAGTCCTCTTATATCACCTGCTCCATTACCAGGATTCCATATTATATTTTTTATCTGATTCTCATTTCAAATCCCAACAAATTATTGTCCTTTATAGATTAATGTGACTACAAATAAATTAAATATTTTATTTTCCTTGTCCTCTGAAGTCATTAAAATAAGGGTTTCCACATCTTCAGGTTTCCTGTTTCCATTGTTTCTGGGAAAGCAAAGCATGTGTATTATATTACAAACTGGATTTTATTACAGAAGACGAAAATCACCTACTAATATAGATTTTTAAAAATGAAAGCACAATGGTTAACATGTTGATAAAGCAAACCTGTAAAACTCATCTCAATATAATAATTTTATCCTCCTATTACTATTATAATATTTTATAGTGAAAATACCAAAATAATCAAAATGAAAAAGTATAGGCAGGTTCTACGCATGAGAAATAAATTTACCTAACAGTAGCTAATTGGACCCCCTCCCCCAAACTATTATTTTGCATAAAGTGTGCATGACAATGGGGAGGGGAGGAGTCAGTGGAAGTGTTGTCTCTGTAAATATATAAACTATTCCTAATCAATTCAGGACAATTTACATAATTATATACTTATTCTGCTTTGTACAATACTCACAGAAAGACTGTAAGAAGGCTCCATTATCACTGGTACTGACATCTTCCCTTGAAGATTCAATTTGGTTAAGTAAAAAATCTTTTCCCCCACAATCCTCTCTTTTTTCATGCGACGTACACCATACAGTCTAAACCGAACTGCATAATTCCCAATCATCTCAGATTCAACGTGATTAAATTTGAATGTCTCTGCGAAGACAGGGCATGGTCCCCGCTGGATGCTGGTTTTTGCTCTCTGTTTCTTTATAGGTAGGAGAACTAGATGTACTTGCCATGAGTTTCCGCCTGTCCTGTTATATGTTGGGATGTCTGTGACAGCTGTCACTGTTACTAGAAGCTTCTGTTCCTGTGAGTCATAGTCAAAAGTCACATCCAGCGTGCCATATTTAGCTACTGGCTCAGGATCAAAAGATTTAGGAAGCTGTGAAGATGATCCTCGAGCTGACATATCCTAAGGAAAGAAATATAAATGCTTTTATTTATTTATTTTTGGTATTCTATTATTAAAGCTAGCATAGAAATGCATGGTTTTCTCTAAGCAGCATGATGTGACTATGATCTTTTTGTTCACTTCATAAACAAGGTAATTAAACACTGAAGAATGAAGAGGTGGCTGACTGGCAACCAAGGAAAATCAAAAGCTACTTCCAGCTGGTCAAAATAGACAAACCCAGGCACCAACTGGCAAAGAAAAAGCTAGAACTAATAAAGTTATATTAACGACTTAATTTTTTCAGTTCCACATAAGCTTAGATAAATAACCTATCATTCATTGTGAGGTGCAATCCAAATGTCTGATTCAAGTGAGGGATTCTGCAGAATTTTTTTAAAAAAACCCAATACTCAAGTTTAACATATTTAACACATTAATACCTGATTTGATGGTAAGAGAACATAGTGAAATATATAGGACTAGAGCAAGTAATGGGTCAAATGCTGCAGTTGGTTGCACATACAACTCCCACTGCAGTCAGATGTACATGCAACAGATGGCTAACATAGGTTGTTAAATGTAACTTCTTAGAAGTATACAAGAACCATACCTATGTCAGAAATGTCTTCTGTACTTGCCACATATTGTATATCAGTTCTTAAAGCAATTATTGCTAATGCTTAATTTTTAAAATCTTCAGTGTTCTCATTAGGTGTGCACTTAAAAATTTAATAGCTAATAAAATAGTGAAGACATGCTGTTACTTTCTGTTTCATATAAAATCACTTTGTTTGCACAATGAACCCTTCTTTAATATGGGATTATTTTTCTCCCTTACAGCATAAGCAGTTTACTACGAATGTACTCCATTTACATGGTACTGGTAGGTTAGTGAAAGTTAACGTAGCTGTACCTACAAATATATTCTTACCATAGGGCATGATTAAGGCTGTATTTTTTAAGAAAATAAGTGCTATTTTGTGTGAAGCAATATGTCAGATTTCATAGAGCAACTTTAATTTCATGAGTGCTTAATACAGTGCTAGAAATGTTTCAGTATATGGATCTATCTAAAAAAAATAAATAATTTCTACTCACTATTTGACAAACATTTTATTTTTAAAAAGTCAAGTATAAAGAAATAATTTGTGTGCCTCCCATTCAAAAACACAACAATATTTCAATAAAACCAACAATCTGGAACTCCTCCTATAGAAAGTGTTTTTTCAGTGGTGTTCATTCTGACATAGCATGATGTATAGATGAAAATTCTCTGGCATTTATCATTCAGCAGAATATGAAAAGAATCTTTTAACACATGGACTAAGGACTGACACGAAAGATGACTGACTACTGACTGACTACTAGGATGACATCCCGATATTTGGGGCTTTTTCTTATATAGGCACCTATTATTCTCCACCCCGTACCGATTTTTCACATTTGCTGTCTGGTCCCCCTGCTGACTACAATATTTATCAATCTATATATTTTTCCATTTGGGAAAGCCAGGTTGCCTATGTATGCACCTATGTTTTCTTTTCCCATGATTGTCCTGTGATCGCTGGTCTGTGTCAGCAGGCTTAACGCAAGTAAGCCCAAAGAACAGACCAGCTATTTTCAACAAAGCCCTCCTCAGCTACCTTCGTCAGCAATATTGTTTGTTCAGTAACAATCCACATCTGAGGGTTTTCCCCTCTGCATTAGCAGTTTATTTTTAAAAAAGGGGGCATAAAGTTTCAATGCATGTTTTACGCAGCAAATTGTCAACTCCACATTTTCCATTAGATCTGTGATTACCATAAAAATAATACAGTCATAGTCATGATCAGTGACCAATTTCTATGAGGACATCAGGAGGGAGCAACAGGTCCTCAAACCTCCTGGATGTCATTAAAATTATATTCATCCCCATTTATTTATTTATTAGGGAATGTGAAAATTCTAGATCACTGAGGGAGCCATTTGACCAGAGGCTGGGCCTGAACTGAATTTATAATACAAAATAGTTCTGATCAAGATAAAGCAATGGTTCTGTAAGCTTGCATACTGTACCTCAATAACCTCAGTCCAAGGACTGATACAATTAGAAGCTAAAAAAATGCAATGGGTAGTGTGACAAAAGATACTGTATAAATAAGATTTTTTGAAGTATAATATAGATCATTGTATTATTCATATAAGAAGTATTTATTCCAAACATGTAAAACCTTAATGTAAATCCTGAGGTCCTTTCATATGGCTGAAGATATGACTTGTTCATATCAATGAATAGGAGATGCTATAATGTAGCTTTTTTTATCTAAAAATTGTTTGCTTCTGGTTTAAGAATTGATACTATTGATTGTCTTTACACATTTTAGACATCTACATATTAAAAATATTAAAAATTCAGTTTAGGAAGAATAATAATTACAAATTACAAAGAGAAAAATGAGAAAGTAAGTGTACCATAAATCAATTACATTATCCATAATAAAAATATTTCTTTAATCTCAAAACCATAAGGATACTTAATTAAGATTTTTCTCCAGTTCTTTAGGGAGTTTAATATGAAAGGCACTAAGAGAAATATAATTTTGATTGATTTATTGCTAAATTATTAATTGAAAATTGTTATAAGAAGCAAATTGTTAATATAGTTCCCCATGAGAATGTATATCACAGCTTTTACTGGTTTAAAAAATAAACTGTTCCTGCTGGGGGGTTGTTTTAAAATGAAGTGTCATTGAGGTCATTATACAGAGCAAGTTAAAATCTTATTGCTATATTATTTGGCAATATACATTTTTCTTCTTTATAATAGACCTTTGAAGTTAATGTACACAGTCTCTGTAAGATGTCAATTAGAATCAAGATATTTATAAGATCTACAAGAGAAGTTAATATACTATTGTGTTACATCCAAGATGCCTACAAGTGTAGCGCTAGACTGTATTTCATTTACCTCTGGGCTAAGGACAGCAGTACTATCACTGGGTACATCCTCTTCATATCCTTTGTTATGGAAGCTTTCTATTTCATGTCCAGTGCTTCCTTCACTTTGGCACTTGTATGAACATCTTGGACTGTTGCTACAGTGGGAAAATTCACATTTACTGTCGTCAGCTTCAGAGGGTGTACAAGAGAGGTGAGGAGAACCACTATCATCCTGATATGGTGGAGGCTGCAGTTCATCCAGTGGAGGTGTTCTTCTCATTCTTTGAATACAGTTTGCTGTGAATAAGTGATAGCTCTTTACTTATACACTTTCTGAACTGAAAACAGATGTAGTATTTGGTTATTAACAACTGCTTTTGGAGAAAGACTGAATTTGAACATCTGGACGCAACATTTAAACACAACAATTATCTTCAATTTCTTGATGTTTCAAATTAAATAGGATACTCCTGAAAACACACCATATTAACAAACAAATAACTCATCTATCTCTTTTAGAGACAACGTATAGGAAAAAAAGCAAATTACTTGAATACATGAATTGTATATGCATGACATAAATATTTTACACAATATAAAAACTCTGGCCCTGATTGTGAGATGTGCTAGGCCCCTCCAACTCTATTGGATGCAATTCACTAAGTCAGAGTTTTGGGAGTGTGAAGCAGCTGGGCAAATGAAATCCACTCCCAGCCCACAGTGGAAGATTGCTGAGTAGCTCCTATGTGGCTGCTATTCCAACAGGCTGAAATATTGACTACAACTCCTCCATGTCAGTTGTATGAAGTATCAGAGATAATGGATCCATGTAAATGAAGATCTGCAGCCTCCTTGCCTACCGGCAGTGTGGCTTAGTACATCATCTTATGTAGGGCTGGCACAAAGGCCTTTTTTCCATGGCTTGTAGGGACCGCATTGGCACCTCTGAGCAGATGCTCAGTCAGTGGACTACCTGTTCAGCCTTTACACAGAGTTTAAGTAATGCAAAAGACTAGCAACATGCCCCTTTTCGTAGGTGAATTTCACCCACTGAACTTAAACTTAATGGCTTCTCAGCATCATATCCTCTGTTAGTTATTAAAATCAAAGGGCTCAAAATTTGGGTACCTGGACATTAGACACTGGTCCCTACTCACTGAAGCCATTGGAAAGATTACTACTGACTTTAGTGAGCTTTAGATCAATCCCCAAAGTGACTTCATTTTCCAAGGGGCTGAACATCTTCAGCTTCCACTGACACCAGCTGGACAAATAAATCTGTGTCTACTCAGCATCATGGAAAATCAAGGTGCCAGAATATAGATGTAGAAGCCTGATTTTATGCACTCATTTCAAATTTTAGCTTATTGCCTTACTACTTGGCACTACAAAGTAAACTGCAGATGGGAAAATAAAATATGGTCTGTGTTAGCAGAAGAAACAGAAATTCCAAAGACATAGGTAAAATATGTACCATAGAATCATAGAACTACAGGGTTAAAAAGGGACAGCAAGTGTCATCTGGTCTAACTCCCTGCCAAGATGCAGGGCTTCCAGGCTTATTGATGGGTCTTGGTAAGGTTGTTGAAGAGCTGGCTGGTACATAACATCAGTTTTTGTTCAGCTGATGGTAAGGGCAAAATTGTGAACAAGGTCACACTGCTGCGAAAAGGGTAGGTGGTGGTCAGATTTGCAGCACTGACTCACTCCCTAGGAATGTAAGAGCGAAAGGCTTTAAAGGTACAAGCCCTGGTGTTTGAAACCCCTTTCTCCGTGCAGCAGGCAAGGTAGCACCTACTGTCTCTCCCCTTGAGGTGTGATTATCAGGTGGGGTTTGAACCTGCTGTAGGCATTGCACTAGTCACTCCTTTTTAGGGGGCTGGGAAGGAATTTTTCCCGCACTACCTTATTGGCTTCAGTGGAGTGTTTTATTTTTTTTTTTGCTTTCCCCCCAGAGAGTGGCAGGGAAGACTTATTACGGTGGGCACAAAAGGTGACAGGCTATGTCGCAATTTATTTTGTAAGTGTGGGGTAGATGTCCAGTGCAGGTACTCCAGAGGGAAGGTATCCAGTGACCAGAAAAATGGCCTATGACCAGATAAATGGCCTGGTAAATGGCCTGGTAAATGGCCAGTGACCAGATAAATGGCCTGGTATGGCCTGCTATGGTTGGAATGGCAGGGAGCCAATCCCCCCCTTTCTGAAAGCCCACTTTACGTCTCCTATGAGGGAGGGTGGATGGCAATGGATTTGCTAGAGGGACCTGGATGGAAAAGGATGGGTAGCTGGTGGAAGCCCTCTGGATAATTACAGAATAAACATTGGGTTACCTGCATTGTACACTTTTATCTGCTGGGTAGTCACAGACACCTAATAATAAGTTACATCCTGATTAAATCCATATCAAGTGTCTCCTTCTTTTGGTATAGTCGGACAAAGTCACTAATGTTATTTCAAATCTAAAGCAACAGTTTCTGCTCAAAGTGGCAAAATGCCCACAAACAACATTTAATGAGACAACTACCACCATACAGCTATGCCTCAATTTTTTATTTTTTTTAAAAGTTGCAATCTACAATGACAATTTTTTTTCAGTAATTTGTGCACAACTTAGAGAAACTAAAATGTGCCCGGATAGCTATAAGCACCATAATTGTCTTAAATGAGTAAATAAAATGACTATGTGATTCATTTTTGTTTCCACTTTGATGAACTCTCTCATGTGCCCCTATGGGAAAACTGCATAAGACTGTGTGACAGAAAAGGTGCTCTTAATGTAGGTGGAGTAAAAGTGAAGAGAAGAAAATTCCTTTTAAGCAGCTAGAGTGATTCATAAATGTCAGAAAAGCAGAAACATAAATGCAAGTTATTAACTATTTATTTTTGAAAGCTTACTTACCAAAGAGAACTACAATGTAAACTATTAAAAACAGGTTTTGAATGCTGATATTAAGGCTCTAAGTACACATTTGTATAATCAGTGTAAACAGGCACAAACCATTTCAGAATAAAAAAAGCCCTTAACTCAACATAAAGAGGAAACTAAGTTTTTAAAGGAATTAGACTGAAAATGGTTTTCGAGGTAAAATATTTTTTTAAAAAATAGTAACACAGTGGACCTTTTTGTATTAAGAATCATCTAATATTAGATAGACCTTTCTTCAGGTTAAATTTTATTTCCCCTATGTGCACACACAGATGTAAATTATCAGTGCTGCAGAATACATATCCATACCCCTTGTCCAACTCGTAATCAGAGAGGGCAGAATTTCCTGATATACTGAGCAACTGCTACTCCCCTGACTTGAGTTGGAGCAGCAAGTAATCCAGCACTTCTGAAAATCAGGCCCATTATCTCACGGCTGCCTAAACTCTTTCTGATCAATTATGCCTGTTCTGAATTTGTTTAAACTCTTGCCTCAAGGTTCAGAGTCAAGCAAACAGAATTATGGATTAGTAACTGCCCAGCATTGTAGGCCTAACACATTCTGGATGGAATTCCACTGAATTCAATTGAGTTACACCAGAGATTAATTTGGCCCTGCATTTTTCTGTTTTAAGAAGCCCCTCCTTTACAAACCAGTAGCATAGAAGCATTGCCAGTATATGCCTTTCCAATCTTACGTATATTTGTATTCCAAATAACACTTCAGCAGTCACTGAAATGAAGTAATATGGGCACTTTCCTCAGACAATGCAGGTCACACAGATATAGGGGTGTTAGGGATGTTAGACGACCATTTTCGGAGAAGGAGTTCAAATATAGCAGAAGCCATTAAAAATTAACACTTGCCAACTGCTACCATACAGTTGTCATGGATCTCCCCCACCCTAACCATAAGGGATACTGTGGTAGCACAGATACCATTATGTGCTAATTTGGCAAATGATGGTTTATAAATAGCTATCATTGTTTATGGATTATTGTATGCATTAAAGTACTATCAGCAGGAACTCTGTGAAGAAACAATCTAATCAGAGACCAGTGAAATCACATAGACTCAATCAAAGCTCAAAATAAGAAATTGGGCATTTTCCCTAAAAATGTAACTAGTAAGAAGCAAAATTATATAACCAGCAAATAATATTTATTTGATCAACTTGTGTATAGATCAAAGTTTAAAATTAAAAAACTATGTTTGTGTATGTCAGCCCTTTCTGAGAGATTTTATTGATTGGGCATGTTAAGAACTATGGGTAAGAATCTATGAACACAAGCAGATGATGGACTGCTGGTACAATCAGCAGTCACACTGAGTAAATGGCCATTAGTGGACTGAAGTCAGAGGTAAAAAGATTTTCTTTAAACTCTGTCCGTCAAAAGATGGATGTTAGTCTATTTTCAAGAATGCCCTGCTCTGGGCTTGATTCAAAGACCACTGAAGTCAACAGAAGTCTTTCCCTGCTTCAATGGGATTTCCGTTAAGTCCCCATAGAAACAACCTATGCCAGGCTGAATATTATTATAAACATACCATTTATAATTATGTGAATTATGTGAAAATTTTCACAGACATTTTTCAGAGCAGAATCGTGCTTTAAGGTTTCAACAGCTTGCTGAATAGAATGCTTTTCTTCTCACATTTTTTGTTGTTTATAAAATGCTTCATCCCCAGTTTTGTTAATTTTTTCAACTTTATTCTGGTCCATTACCTTCCATTTTAGTGCCAACAAAAGTATCCTGCTATTGGTAAAGCTCTTTTCTCTGTGTTTGCAAATGTAGGATCTTCAACTATTTCCCCCAAATGGTTATCGTCTCCACAATCCTATCATTCTTTTATTTAATTTTTCCAGTCCACTTCCAAGAATGACTACCTCATTAGCATCTGGAAACTAAAACTTTATTCCTGTGGTTGTAATTCCCTAGACATATAAACAACAACCAAAACACACTTTTGTAAGTGATCTTTGAACATCTTGTCATAAACATACAGTTAAGGGTTAATTGCTCCTTTACCTGTAAAGAGTTAAGAAGCTCACATAACCTAGCTCACACCTGACCAGAAGGACCAATAAATATATGGAAATACCATCTCACAGAACTAGAAGGGACCCTGAAAGGTCATTGAGTTCAGCCCCCTGCCTTCACTAGCAGGACCAAGTACTGATTTTACCCCAGATCCCTAAGTGGTCTCCTCAAGGATTGAACTCACAAGCCTGGGTTTAGCAGGCCAATCTGGAAGGGGGAAAAAGTCTTTTGTCTGTGCTGTGTGGGCTTTTGCCAGAGACAGAAAAAGAAGGAGTCATCCCACTCCTATAGGGTAGTAAGTATTTAGAGAAGAAATGTATTAGATTACTTTTATTTTCTTGTTTGTAAGTTCTTTTGCAAATAAGAGGGAGGCTAAATTTGGGTTCTTTGTATAACTTTAAAGTTTTGCCCAGAGGGAAACCCTCTGTATTTTCAATTTAATTGTCTGTGAAATTATCTTTCATTCTAATCTTACAGAGGGACTCCTTTTACCTGTTTTTCTTTCATTAAACTTCTTTTTTTAAAAATCTGATTGATTTTTCATTGTTTTAAGATCCAAGGGTTTGGATCTGTGTTCACCAGGACTAACTGGTGAGGGGGATTCTCAAGCCTACCCAGGAAAAAGGGGGCAAGGGTTTAGAGGAGGAATTATTCTCAAGTCTGCTCAGGAAAGGAGGGTTAGGGACTTGGGAGGTATTTGGGGAAAGGCAAAGTTCCAAGTGGCTCTCCCTAAATATTTCGAACACACTTGGTGGTGGCAGCATAAATTTAACCTAAGCTGGTAAAAAATAAGCTTAGGGGGGGTCTTTCATGCAGGTCCCCATATCTGTACCATAAAGTTCAAAGTGGGGAGGGAAACGATGCATCTCTTGTACATTTTTTCCTTAAATATTCACAATATTGCGGGAGACACGCTTTACTGAAAACTTCATAATGAACCTGGTCCTAAGTTTCTTTAAATCAACAAACTTTATATAAATCAAGAATTTTTGCAAGTCATGTTTTGTAGTTTCCATGAATATCTTTACTCTCAGTGGCATCTTTCATTCCTCTGCAATTTTGATACATACAGTATTTTTTCATACTTCATTTTTTAATCTAATGTAAATTTCAAGTTTTAATCCTTCAGGGGGTTCTATGCAAATGTTAAAACAATTTTAATAAAACATAAAATGAAATACATGTTTAAAAATTAAAGAAATTTTTTTTATTCTGAATGATTAAGCACCCTTAGCTGTTTCTGGTATGCAGCTCAGACCATCCAAATGTAATTTTCATGTTTTAATATTTTGGATGGGAGAAAAGTTCAACTGACTGAATAACCCTACATCATAAGGAGAGGACAAAATATAAATACATAATATTGAATGAAGGGTTTATCTTCCATTTAAAATGAAAAGATTGTGTGTGTGTGAAAAAATATTTTACTAAAGCAGATTTCCTGGCATTTTAATTTTTACAAAGGAAATTATGTATATGTGATTCGCCTATCAAAATGTGGGGAATCTAACGTCAACATGGAATGTATCTGCACGTTGGGAGGCAGCCCCTTTTTAACAATCTTCTGTTTCCAAATGCTATATATTTTGGTTTTTATTCACAATACAGTAATCTCTGGTTTCTTTTCAAATTTAGAGGTTCTTAAAGTAAGCTGGAATTGATAGAACCAGGATTTAATCTACTATACATGCTGTACCGGCACACATGAATTATTTTGTTAATGGCACTTTTTCTTTGCTCCCAAGTATTTAAAACATCATATGTTCATACTCATTATGGGCTTGATCCTCTTCCTGTGGAAATGTTGGCATTCACTTCCATTTCAGGTTTGAATCCTATATCACTACACTGCATTTTCATTACATTCCATAATAGTTTTATTAATCATAGATGAATATATGAACATATTCAATATTGATTGTCATATGCTAGCACAATTACTTTTTATTAGTATTAATACAAATGATTAGAGTATAATTTTTATTTGATAGAATATTAGATTCCCTAAAAATGTTAAATGTCATTTATGTACATTCTTTAGAGCGACTCCCAAATTTTCTCTCAGGAGAAGTAAAAACTCCCACAACTGAGACTATTGTTGCTGGTATAGTAAATTACATGTAGTTTGTGTTTGTTTACATTGTGAGCCAATAAAACTGTCGTTTGTTTTGGTTTGCTGACAAAATGTGGGAGCCTGCAGAGTCTACTGTACTTTTCTGTTAACTTCTGCTGCAACTGTTGCTTATTATTTTGCTGCAACTGTTTTAGACCTGAAAACTATTCCGTTAGCTTGACCAGAAATGCATCCCTTGTGTAAGGGTACGTCTGCACTACGGGATTATTCCGATTTTACATAAACCGGTTTTGTAAAACAGATTGTATGAAATCGAGTGCACATGGCCACACTAAGCACATTAATTCAGCAATATGCGTCCATGTACCGAGGCTAGTGTCAATTTCCAGAGCGTTGCACTGTGGGTAGCTATCTGTAGACTATCCTGTAGCTCAGCCCATATTCCGCCTGCCACCCGCCAAGAGCAGATCCTCCATCCGCCATTATAGCAACGGAGATTGCACGCAGAATCCCCAGTGCAATGAATGGTTGCTAAAAACAGTGTGCGGATTGGTCTGGAAATGTCGTCACTTCATGTCCTTCCGGCTCCGTGAAACACGGCAGACCAAGCAATTAGCTAGAGCCCTTTTATCCCTGGAATTACCTGGACTGGACAGACACGCCATAGCAACTGGCAAACCATAGGACCGTAGTTTTGCCTTATATGGCAGTACTGTCACTGAGCCGCAGGTATGTGTAACGGAGATGCCTCGACAGAGGCCGTGACTGCAGCGCTAAACAGCAAAGCATCAAGTTTGCCTTGCAACACGAGAGCAGAGACGGCTAATACCAGTCTCTGTACTGTGGGGGTACCCTGGGGGGCTTGCATTGTGGCCAAAAGCGAGTATAAGCTGGCGATAGAAGAAGTTATCATTGTTCGTGAGCGCTCACTGTCTCGCTCATCAGGGTCTCGCGTTGACCTAAGCGAAGGCGGACCGGGCACCAAGACAAAATGGGAATAAGACCCAGGTCAGTCCCTCCGTATTGTATCTAAAAAATAGGGAGGCAGGTCCTGCCTAGAAGTATGGACAATGGTGACTAGAGAACCCAGTGTACCAGAGAAAGCCGAAGAGCACAGCCCACTCTGTGGCAATCCACATGAAATTAACCGGGAACTGCCATGCATTCACAGGGGGTGCCCTCAACATACCCACCCGCGTTGCTTACGTCCTCACCTGCAACCTTGGGCACTAGCCAATGGCAGGGCCCATCATTGTGTGATGACAGTAATAAGCAGAGCAGGAACAAACCACCACATGAACTTGTTTAGTGAAATAAAATGAAGAGAGGCCGCCGCCAGCACTGCTATGATAGGCAGAGCAGGACATTAAATGGCTGCAGGGACGATGAGCGCACGACAGCCCACTGGGGAGGGCGTATGCGAGCAGGCATGTAGGTACAGGAATCTTTCTTTAGAATGAAAGAGGAGGGGCCTCTGACGAGTCAGCCCCCCATGCTATGATCAGGACGAGATTACCATCCGTGTCGTACCCCATCGCCCTGGAAGACCGGGAGTCATTTCCTATTTTACCACCAGGTAGCCCGCCAGCAGACCCTCAGTCGAGCCAGCCAGGAGCAGCCACAGGCTGCTGACGAGGACGATTACCAATCCTAGCTGCACCGTACGTCATGCACCGAACGGGGAATAGAAGGAGGACGAGGAAGTACGCTGAGGTACAGATAACCTCACCAGCTGATCGTCGAACCAGCAGCATTGCAGTAGACATATGTGTGACATTGAATAAAAGTCAAGAACGAATTTTTTTTCCCTTTCTTACAATGGGAGAAGGAGACAGGAAGTAAATTGATATGAGATATTACCTCTGAACCACACCCCCAGACAACTAGATATATGAGATCACCAGCAGAGACAGCTGGGAACATACAGCCCAAGAATGGCAAATGGCTTTCAGAGAGCTCGCGGGAGGTTGGATCGCGCTGAGCTCATCACCACCCGCCCGCTTATCCTCCATGACGTACCCATTTTGATCTTTGCTTTCCGTACGCTTGTCACGTCACTGACTGTGGCGTGGACTTGCATCAATAGGCCAGGAGAATTATGTTGTCAAAGCCTCGGCATGTCCGTCTACTATAACGGAAGCTACTGATAGAACAAGATTTGTTCACCCCATAATCAGCCCGATCAATCCAGTATCTCCATACGAATCCATGCGAGAGTCTTGGATTGGACGAGGCATCGCCTACCACCACCCGTAGGAATGACAGCGATGCAGAGCTCCACGGCTGGCAGATACGAGGAAAATGAAATTCACAAAAGTTACGCAGAGGCTTGTCCTGTCTACCTGCCCAATCATTTGCCCGAGTTCAGATGCTTCGCAAGCAGGGACACCGCTGGATCATCTGTGGGATACGCAGCCCGAGAAGCCAAATCATTGTATGTGTGGCCAACACTAATCTAAATCTGATAGGTAATATCGATTCAGTGCTACTCCTCTCATATGGGAGGAAGTAGCAAAACCAGTTTAAAGAGCCTCTTGATATCGAAAAAAAGGGGCCTGTTGTGTGATAATGGTGCAGGCATTAAATTTGTATAAACGCTCTAAAAAGTCGGTAGAGAAGAACGGCGTAGTGTAGAACACCAGAGCCAAGGATAAAACAATGACAGTGCTGAATAGTATACGATATTCCCAAGCCTTCGTGTCCAAAATATGGACTAAAAATAGAAGTACATTATAAAAAAGAAGGAAGCTAACAAAGGAGAATGCAGACTCCTGGTCATCTAATCCTGTATTTTAAAATCGAGCATTATCACTGTCTGTTTCTCAACCATCACTACATCCATCCCTCTCACTCATAAAGAAAGGAATCTGGTTAGCTTGAACTCATCCTGCCTGTATTGAATAGCCATTCCCCTGAACTTACTCGATTAGTAACTTGTTAGGCAAATGAGATAAGTTCCTCATTTATCTTAGTTCCTTTTAAATAATATTTAATCAATATCACGACACAGTGCTTAAATTGTCAAAGGACCCAAATACGTCTCACTGGACTTATTTAATATCTAAGCTTATTGTACATCACCCATACTAGACTGATCAATTTAGCAAATCTCAAGGTGTTTGAAAGTTCGACCACAGAAGCCGTATCGAGAGCGAAAATATACCTCTTTCCAGGAGATATGCAATAAACTCTAAAACCTTCCCTGTAACAGACCGATCATCAAAGACGGAAAGTGATAAGAGTAGCAATGTAAAACAACTATAAGCAATAATAATACAAGTCCTTGGGAGAATAAAAAGCCGTACGCAACATTCGTCAGGTAGGTGTGCTTATGCAGTACTGCACTCTCGCATGTTAGTAATCACTTATTCTCATGGATACAACTAGACTCCTGTTTTCCCCACCTTTTAAAAGAGCTGTCGGCAACCGCGGCAATAACGTGAAACAAATTGCAATATAATATATACTGTTCCAGAAACGTGTGCTTACTAAGTTGAACTAAATGATATGATTTCCCCTGGGTTCAATCCCCGTTCATCACGAAATTATGTCCCCCTTTCAATTTTGCAAAAGTTTCTTAAGACTAAAATTTGAGAACAGAGAAAGTTATTTGTTTTGAAAAACAAAAAAATGGCAAATTCAAAAGATATAGCACAACATCTGGCCCACAAAACAAACATCATAAGCGCAAATAAACACTCGTGCCTAGAGTAAAAACAAACGTAATACAGAACAGTATTGGGTTGTGACATTTGCCACTGCCCCTACTAAATGAAACATGCCCCCAACCAGCCCCCAGCCTCAAAATCACTATAGGTTTCAAGTTGTTTATTAGTTATTGACAAAACTTGGTAAACGATTGCCCTGGAAATTCTAGGGGTCTCCTAAACATTGGCCCCCCCTGGAATGGGCTTTTGGGAGGCAATTTCCAGCCAACCAAGTGGAAAATTATCCCAGCCAACAACCCCGGAAAAGAAAATTTTAAAATCATTCTTATAAAATGAATTGAAAGGGGAGTGGAGAGATCATGTTTTGAGTTTGTGTCCCATTTAAAAATCACGCCTATCGTAGTTTAAGATGGTGTTTAAGTAATCGGCTAGTTTTTTGGGAACAGGGAACTTGGAAAAGTTAAATCAAACTTATTTCATACATTTGTGACTTTGCACCAAGCTTAGAGTAATCGCGCCAATAGGCCCCTTCCAGGTGCATAACCTAAAATCCTTAGCGTGTTTATAGTCTTTGCATACACATCAAGGGCACCCCCTGAGGTCCAATTTAGACCATCACAGGTTACGTAAACATTGCCCTGGTTGCGGAATAATTTGGCTTTGATTCCCCCTACACAGAGATATATTATTCAAAGAAAAACATGGGACCCTCCAATCGCATCCGTCTAGATCATTATTCCAATACTGGGAAAAAATGCCAAATATCCCTTGGAAATAAATTCCCATGTGTGAGAATATATTATATATCATTAAATTGGTAATAAACAATAACTGGGAACATTATTATGGTTTTCCAGAGACCCAAGAGAAATTTAGGAATGTAAAGGTCTATAATGTTGATAGGAGATATATCTGAGGTCTAATTTAAATTTTTAAAGTGCATAAATTATCTTAGAGAAAGACTTATACAGAAATAGTAGAAAGTATTTTAGGATAATTTCTAGAAAAGAAAGCCAGGAATTTAGAGAAATCTCAATAAATCACATAACGAAGGTTTTTTGTATTATTTGTTTATTTATAAATGATGCCCTCGTATCCCCCGCCTTAAAGCAAAGGCAAGTTTTGTTGTATGTTTTCCATATCCCACATAGTCTTCCCCAATGGCAAGCATCAAAAGGCTCAAAATATATGACCCTAGTCCCTATTAACATGACGCGTGAATAACTGGAAAATGAAGTTTGCCTGGATAATGGTAGAAAAAGAGGCGAATCGATGAATGTACCCCGAAAAACATAACGATCCAGCCAATGCAATGGACCTTGCTCTCTCCTACTGGTTA